>NC_134693.1:46897063-47202026 GCF_050947455.1 Rhinoderma darwinii
AGAGAGGGAGCTCCTCTCTCCCACCGACACCCGGCGATAAGATCGCCGAGTGTCTGTGTCTCCAAGGGCAGCCGGGGGCCTAATAAAGGCCCCCAGGTCTGCCTGGAGCGAATGCCTGCTAGATCATGCCAGAGGCATGACCTAGCAGATGCCTGTCCGTTTTAAACGGACAGGCAGTAATACACTGCAATACAAAAGTATTGCAGTGTATTAAAATAGCGATCGGAAAATCGCATATTAAAGTCCCCTAATGGGACTAGTAAAAAAGTAAAAAAAAAGTTTAATAAAGTTAATTAAAAAATGAAAAACCCAGCTTTTCCCCTTACAAACTGCTTTACTATTAAAAAAACAAAAGAAAGTTAAAAAGTTACACATATTTGGTATCGCCGCGCCCGTAACGACCCCGACTATAAATGTATTCCATTATTTAACCCGCACGGTGAACGCCGTAAAAAATGTAATAAAAAACTATGGAAAAATTGCTGTTTTCTGTGAATCCTGACTTAAAAAAAATGTGATAAAAAGTGATCAAAAAGTCGCATCTACTCAAAAATTGTACCAATAAAAACGACAAGTCTTCCCGCAAAAAAAAGTCCTCATACAACTGCATCGGCGAAAAAATAAAAACGTTACGGCTCTTCAAATATGGAGACACAAAAACAAATAATTTTGAAAAAAATGCGTTTTTGCTGTGTAAAAGTAGTAAAACATACAAAAACTATACAAATTTGGTATCGTTGCAATCGTAACAACCCGCTGAATAAAGTTATTGTGTTATTTATATCACACGGTAAACGCCATTGATTTAAGACGCGAAAAAGAGTGGCAAAATTTCAGGTTTTTTTCTATTCCCCCCCAAAAAAAAGTTAATAAAAGTTAATCAATAAAAAATATGTCCCCCAAAATGGTGCTATTAAAAAGTACAACTTGTCCCGCAAAAAACAAGACCTTATACAGCTATGTCGACACAAAAAGAAAAAGGTTATAGCTCTTGAAATGCGACGATGGAAAAACGTAAAAAATGGCTTGGTCATTAAGGTCTAAAATAGGCTGGTCATTAAGGGGTTAAAGGCCAAGTACACGCACATGTAAAAAAAAAATCACAAATTAACCCATGATCACTCTGGACTATAAAAAGGGTTCTGCCCTTTCACTCATTGCCTGAGCGTTGTTGTGTTTACCCGTGTTAGTCTTGCAAATGGGCCCTTAGTGTTATCCTGTTCCCAGTGTTCCCGTACCTTCTACCTGTATCCAGTGTTACCGTTGTTCCTTAGAAAGTTGGAGTCGTGTTGTGCCATTGGTCACGCCTGCTGTGTTACACCATGCCTGGTCACTGCTGCCAAGGTCCCATCTGAGCCTAGCCGTTACTACTGTCTAAACTGCTACAGGTACCCCTGTGCTTGGACTAAATAAACATTGACTTGGTACACTGTTTGGCCAGCTGCTATCCCGCTACGGCGGTACGGCCCAGTGGGTCCACATACCCACAGATCGTGACACTCTACTTCTGGCTCCGACAGCGCTTCTGTCTACAGCGGTTCTTCTTACCAAGTGTTTGTTCCTCAGTTTTCATACAGTCGTACTGAGATATTTTCATATAGAATCCCTGAGGAAAATAATTGTGACATGTTCTGTCACATGCACTTTTATGGAGATATTCCCCCTTGGAAATTTTGTTTTCAATAGACAATACAACACCTAATGGAGGCATCATATGGTAACACTTGGGTCCCGCGAGGCTCCATAATATGAAACAAATAGACACTTGGTTTTGCGCATGGTGATCTTAGGCTTATGTGCGGCGGCACAACATTAGAATCCCATTTCATGAAGCTCCTGACACAGTTCTTGTGCTGATGTCCCTTCCAGAGGCTGTTTAGACTCTGTAGTGAGTGCTACAACTGAGGATAGTGGATTTTTATGTACCACACGCTTGAACATTTGACGGCCCCGCTGTGTGAAATTGCGTGGTCTACCATTTCATGGCTGAGCTATTGTTACTCCTAGGCACTTCCACTTCATAATAATAGCACTTACAGTTGACCGGGAAAGATCTAGCAGATCAGAAATTTAATAAACTGACTTGTGCCATCCTATGACAGTGCCATGTGTATAGTCACTGAGCTCTTCAGTGCAACCCATACTACTGCCAATGTTTGTATATTCAATAATTAGGAGGGATGTCTACATAATTTTGTCATATAGTGTATATAAGATAGATATTGGAATGAATGTTCAATGTTCATACTGTACCACATTAGACTCTTGATATTGAGAAGAAAAAATGATGACCATGTCTGGAAGGTCTTAGGCCCCATGCACAAGACCGTAAAAATCGTCCCTAATTACGGACCCATTCACTTCTATTGTCCACGGACACCTTCCCGTATATTTATGGGAAGGTGTCTGTGCTGTAGAAACCTTCCGCAAAAAATAGGACATGTCCTATGTTTTGCTTTTTACGGACCGTTCTCCCATACTTTATAATGGGAGCATGGCCCGCAAATGCGGACGACTGTCCGCGGCCATCCATGCCAGTGATTACGGACCGTGAATACGGGGATGGTCGTGTGCACGGGCCTCAGAGTTTTGATCCTGAGAATCAAGCTTTTTAAGAAATTTATGAACAAAATCCCAGGATTACTGAGCTGAGATTCCATC
This sequence comes from Rhinoderma darwinii, assembly GCF_050947455.1. NCBI lineage: Eukaryota > Metazoa > Chordata > Amphibia > Anura > Rhinodermatidae > Rhinoderma > Rhinoderma darwinii. Next base: position 46,899,725 of record NC_134693.1, read on the forward strand.
AAAATTGCCTGGAAAGCTAAGGAAGGCAAGTAAAGCTGCGTCTGAAGAAATTGCATGAAAACCAACTAAATGGTCAGAACTATCAGTGCCAGACTACCAGTAAGATTGTCTTGTGTGTTTGTGTTTTTGTGAAGTATTATACCAAAAAAGTGTCACGCTGATTCTGTAAAAAAAAAAAAAAGAACATGGATTACAAATAGGGATGAGGTAATCCAGGAAAATTCACCTCTGTTACGTTCCCTTTTATATATTGTAGGTGTAGTTGTTGCATAAAAGGCAATGGAAGTTGAAATGCTGAAATACAGATCCATATTTCATCCATATGAGCATGCAAATAAGAAACAGCTTTTCTCTGATATGAGTACAATGAAAATTGTTTCTCCAGACATCACATTCTATTCTATGTATTTATAAGGAGAATGTACTTTCTACTCTTCAATAGACTTTCCTTACCATCAAAAGCCATTCTATTTCACTTAGACCATATGATTTCCTTACTTTGAAAAAACATGGACTAAATAATACAGACTTTGAATTCACTTCACAACTATTTTTAACTTTCATACCATCATCCTGTGAATATGATAAATGATTGCCACCCCCAACCTGGACAGCCTTACTATTGAACATGTTGCACCACATTACTATATCTTACATTGACCATGTCTCATCATTAAATAAATAGCAATCAACTTATTTAAAGGGTAGGTGATCGGTACATGATTGGTGGGGGTCCGACAAACAGACCCCACACTGATCATCGGTTCAAGCTGCCAACGGGCGTCGGAAGCTAAGGGGTGGACACAAATAGAAGAGGGCTCATGTTTAAGAACAGTATATGGGCCCCTTGCTTTCCAATATCTCATCATATTTCACCCCTTATGTCTCTCTAACAATCCATCTGTAATTGTTAGCCATAAAATTCATTATCTCAGGCATTTACATTTAAGCTGCACAGGTTTCCCCAATGTTATGTCCGCCCCTGGTGGTTGGTGCCGGAAACAGATGGCTCCGGTCACAGTATAGTGGTCGTGCTGCAGTACTGCAGCTCTGTTCCTATTGAATAGAAGTAAAGCTGCAGTAATCTAGCACGGCTTCTGTACTGTGTACATAGCCTTCTGCTTCTGACACCGATCCTGCATTAGCTTCCAGCATTTGGAACAGCTGATAGGTGCGGGGTCTGATTGTCGGACCCCACCGATCATATACTGATCACCTATGCGGATAGGTCCTCAGTATGAAAAACCGCCTCCTGCCTGGACAACCCCTTTAATTTAATTATCTGGTTTAAAAAAAACATTTTAAAATAACCTATTAGGGGATTGTAATAGGGTTAAGGGAGGGGAGTTTCTCATTTGGGACCTCCATCAATCAGCCAGAGCGGAAAACAGCTACATATAGAATCTCTCTCTGGAGGACAATACGTGGTTGATATCAACCGACGTAATGCTTAATTTCCCCTGTGGAGACGCTGCAGGGGAACTGAACATGTCCAGCAGAAGGATCATCCTATTTTCGGGGGAACCTACTGACAAAAAGGGATTGTTTAAAGGGGACAAGCCCTTTTAGAAGCTGTCCAGTGTGCATTTGCCTAGTTTGTTCCTATTAGGGCGGATTTACACGAACGTGTAATACGTCTGTGCAACGCGCGTGCTTTTCACGCGCGTCGCACGGACTTATGTTAGTCTATGGGGCCGCGCAGACAGTCTGTGATTTTCACGAAGCGTATGTCCGCTGCGTGAAACGCACCACATGTCCTATATTATTGCGTTGTTCGCGCATCACGCACCCATTGAAGTCAATGGGTGCGTGAAAATCACGCATGCCACACGGAGGCACTTCCGTGGGACGCGCGTTTTTCACGCAACAGCCGTCAAAACTATGATTTTTTCTAATTTCATCCACTCTGTTGCTATTGTATTACGCTGCGGATTTTCCGCAATAAAATGTATTGGAGAAAATCTGCAATGTTTATGCTAAATGTGTATATACTCTAAAACTGTCCTTGTTGCCCATAGCAACTAATCAGAGCTCAGCTTTTCATTTTCTAGAGCAGTTTAAAGAATTAAAGCTGAGCTCTGATTTGTTGCTCCAGGCATCAAGGACAGTTTTTTCTGTTAGACAGTTTTGCTAAGTATTTGAATACACTATGGTTTAGGTTTATGATTTTTAGTCATTACTAGAGTCACCTTAAAGAGGCTCTGTCACCAGATTTTGCAACCCCTATCTGCTATTGCAGCAGATCGGCGCTGCAATGTAGATTACAGTAACGTTTTTATTTTTAAAAAACGAGCATTTTTGGCCAAGTTATGACCATTTTTGTAGTTATGCAAATGAGGCTTGCAAAAGTCCAAGTGGGTGTGTTTAAAAGTAAAAGTCCAAGTGGGCGTGTATTATGTGCGTACATCGGGGCGTTTTTACTACTTTTACTAGCTGGGCGTTCTGATGAGAAGTAACATCCTCTTCTCTTCAGAACTTGCTTTTAAACACGCCCAGTTGTACTTTTGCAAGCCTCATTTGCATAACTACAAAAATAGTCATAACTTGGCCAAAAATGCTCGTTTTTAAAAAATAAAAACGTTACTCTTATCTACATTGCAGCGCCTATCTGCTGCAATAGCAGATAGGGGTTGCAAAATCTGGTGACAGAGCCTCTTTAAGTCATATTATCATAGTACCATATGGGTTTATAAGGTGCAGATGGGTTTATAAGGTTTGCTGTGGGCACTTGGGCGCAACTTTGGTCTTGTTTGTCAGTGTGCACACATTAGGACAGTAGTTTGTTGTTTATTGTCTTAGAACAAGACAGACTCAGGGCTCATTTACACGAGCGTGTTATACGTCCGTGCGACGCGCGTGATTCTCACGCGTGTCGTACGGACCTATGTTAGTCTATGGGGCCGTGCAGACAGGTGCGTGATTTTCACTCAGCGTATGTCCGCTGCGTGAAACACACGACATGTCCTATATTTGTGCGTTGTTCGCGCATCATGCACCCATTGAAGTCAATGGGTGCGTGAAAATCACGCGCACCACACGGAAGCACTTCCGTGGGACGAGCGTGATTCGCGCAACAGTAGTAAAAAGTATGAATGAAAACAGAAAAGCACCACGTGCTTTTCTGTTTACAAACATCCAAACGGAGTGTCATAATGATCACGCAGCCACGCATCATAGGCTGATGACACACGGAGCTGTTAAGTGCCTTTTGCGCACGCAAAATGCTGCGTTTTTTGCGTGCGCAAAACGCACACGCTCGTGTAAATGAGCCCTTACTATGACTCCTGCTTTGGATATAAATTTTGAAAGCTTCTTTATGCTACAACCCAAGAAAATAAATATGCATGGCAGTAATGCAAGATATGGCTGTATACCTCAAAGCTGTCTGATTATACTAAGGGCTCATTTACACGAGCGTGTTATACGTCCGTGCAGCGCGTGTGATTTTCACCCGCGTCGCACAGACCTATATTAGTCTATGGGGTCGTGCAGACATGTGCGTGATTTTTACGCAGCGTGAGTCCGCTGCGAAAAACCCACGACCTGTTCTATATTTGTGCACTGTTCGCGCATCACGCACCCATTGAAGTCAATGGGTGCGTGGAAACCACGCATTTCACACGGAAGCACTTCCGTGGGACAAGCGTGATTCGCGCAACAGCACTGAAAAGGATGAATGAAAACAAAAAAGCACCACGTGCTTTTCTGTTTAAAAACATCCAAACGGAGTGTCATAATGATGGCGGCTGCGCGAAAAGCACGCAGCCGCGCATCATAAGTGGCTGACACACGAAGCTGATAAGTGCCTTTTGCGCACGCAAAACGCCGCATTTTTTGCGTGCGCAAAACGCACATGTTTGTGTAAACCCGGCCTAAGGGACAGTTCACCCAGAATTTTTTGACGCGGAAACCACGTCGGAAAACGCGCCAAGAAACGGCCAAAAATGGCTCCCAATGATTTCAATGGGAGGCAAAGGCGTTTTTTCCCGAGAGCGGAAAAACATTCTCGTGGAAAGAAGAAGTGACACGCCCTATCTTTGGGCGTTTATGACTCTGACCTCCCATTGACATCAATGGGAGGCAGAGAAAACTTATTTCACTGCGTTTTTGCCCATCTGCGCTCAAGGACCGTGGGCGAAAAACGCGGCAGACGATCAAAATCTGCCTCCAAATTTCAAACTGAATTTTGAGGCAGAATTTTCTGCCTGCAAAAAAACTCAGTGTGAACATAGCCTAATAAGTCAGCAAATTCACAAATTCTTTAAAAAATTGCACCTAGCTATTTGACATTACTGATCTTGAGAAATGACACAAAGCGAAAGATATCACTGAAATTGGGCAACAGGATCATTTCATCATGGCACTTTACATTGATAGGTTGACTTTTGTTGTCTACCATTTTGGTAGGTGACTAAAAGTAGCGCACAATATTCATGTCGACTGTATTCTGCATGGCATGAAGGTTTTTTTGGGTTTCAGCAAAAAAAGTCTCTGATCATATCTTGTTCTGAGTCTATAGAAGAGTGTTGCGGCATGTCTGCGATTGACTCCCACTGTAAAAAAGTGAGTACCATGCAGTATATGTTTTTACAGGATCCCCTGGTATTGAAAAGCGTAGTCTACGATATTCAGTTTTAAAAAAAGGTATTATGAGTCACGATGTATGGCGTCCAAAAGTTTGACAAAAAGACACTATTTGGTTATGAGTCTATGCTGAACTTACATTACAAAGATGATGTGAACAGAGCCTAAAACTTGTGTGGATCACAAGTAAATACAAGAGAGTTCTGCTAACTGCACTGTAACCAGTCGTGCACCCGTGTGATCGTCCCGTGACTGGGGTAAACTTTCATCCTGGTAGTAATTCATGAAGGTTTCAATGACTACAAGCAGAGATCTTGAATACTGTGGGGAGCGGATACTCAAAGTTGAATAACTTTTCAAATGACAATGAATAAACTCAATTTGGCGAAACCCCTTAATATTAAATAGATGTGACAATAAATATTAAGCCCATGATAACTTTCATTTTTTTTTTTGTTTTTGTTTAACCTCAAAGCATTGTCTTGCACATCATTATTCAGAATTATGGTTTACACATTATTTAGGGAGGACATGGGGGCATAAAGGAAAGGGAGTGGAATTACGTAAAACGAACAGAAACAATAGATGAAAAATTGTGGTTTGTTTTATGATTGTGTAAATGTAATGAATATTGTTTACTGTCATTATAAACAATGGGATCAGTCTGCCACCAGGGATCACAGCATTTTCCTGACCACTTCCCATAGTACCTACTGTACTCCTGATGACTGCTGCGTCCTGTCTGATGCTATCTCTAAAGCCTGTGATGTTACAATTGTCCTCACAAAAGGAAATAGGCAATGAACAGTTAGACAATGTCATATCTGGGACAAGAAGGCAAAGTGGCTCCACGTATCCACATACATTAATGATGATGTATGACCAGCAAACCAAATTATACCAGATCCCAAAATCATCACGTGCAGAAATAGGAAAAATAAAGGGGCTGTCTCATTAGCTCTCCCCTAACAAAGAGCAGCTCCGTCCATGTACTACATAAAACTATAATGCACACAAACGTGTTTGGGGGCCCGGTCACAACTGCAACTGTTGTGACCCCTATAGTTACGCCACTGTACAGATACATATATAGGCACTTAGACACAAATACACACACACAAAGACACACATACTGGAACTTATACACACACAAACACAGAGATACACAGACAAATAGAGGCACAAACAACATACAGACTGAGCACTCACATCTCCTTCCTCACAGACTTCTTGCAGGTCGGGCTGTGGGCGGAGCTAACTGTGCCTCGGATGCCACATCCTTGCCAAATATATATACGATGATTGGTGGGGTCCAAACCTCGCACTCCCGCCGATCATCTGTTTGAAGGGGCTGTGGTGCTTTTTAACATGGCTCTCCTCCTCATTCGTACTTGCATGCACTGTTACATCTATAGCGGCTGTTCAAGGTATTGCACCACTGTCCAACTCAAGCGCCACGGTCTCTTCAAACAGCTGATCAGCAGGGGTGCCGAGAGTTGGACTCTCACCGATATAATATTGATGGCCACCAATTTTAGAAACATGGATAACCCCGAAGTAAATGCAGCCATAATTTAAAAAACTGTGTTGTATGTTTACCCAGGTTCCCTTCATTGCCATATCATATTTTGAGTGTCAAATATACATTAATAGGTGATATCTCAAAGTAGGCAAATACATTTTCACATGACTCCATTTTTCCCACCAAATGCCATTACTTAAGCCATCTTGTATTTCAGAAATATTGCCTCTTCCTAAACATCATATAAAATATTTCTGCCTGTAATGTGGAAAAAAGCAGATTTTGACCCAGTACTCCATCTTATTCCATGAAATTTCATTTTAATTTCCATTTTGGAGAATTCTGACAGAATTTTATATTCTGACATGTTTAATTCCTAATTCTTCCTAACAACCAGATACCATTTTATTCATATATGAAATAATGCACATTTCATGCATAGCTGTAATAGAAAATCCCAACCAGATCATATACTGTTGAGTCACATTCTAGTTGATGCCCCCCATAGGGCATAAAACTATGATTCATTATTATTTTATGAGCATTGTAATTGGGTTTCAGCTAGTTTCCAATGCTGAGAAAGGCAACATAATACACAATTACTGCTTTGCTCCTGGGTGAGATAAAAGCACAAAAGACACAATAAAGAAGGTGGGTTATTGCAGGATAATGATCTAACAGGGTACGTGAGGACAACGGGAGACCTGCGGGGTGGAACTGGCATATTAATGACGTTAGTGGCAAGAAAATAAATTACAGAAGGTGAGCTGGATTGAAAATGCATGTACAAATGAAAGAAAAGACAATATTATATGAGAGTGATTCACTGAAACCAGCAGTAAAAACGACCTTATACAAGGTCATAAGACACAACAATTTTAAAACATACATTAAAAAAAAGGGGGGGGGGAATGGAGGGAAGGGGGATAACAGTCTTACAACCATTTCAAATTCAAACATCGGCTTTTGACCTTTTTTAAGAAAGAAATGTAAATACTTTTACATAAAAAAACATGTATTATTATATTACAAATGAATGTAAGTTTATTACATATGAGATTTCGAGCCATGGTCTCCATTGCTTATACATTTTTGTTCTAGATGGCAAATTACATGCTGTAACGTCCATAGTCGCTGATCACGAACTCATTCCATTCGGTCGACGCCCTACTCTCCAGAGATGTCTGCACATGCGGCCGTCCTTTTCCACAGTGACCTCTAGGGTGCGCTCGCGAGCTCAGTCCAGCCTTAAGGAGCCAGAGCGCAAACATGTGTGAGTTAAGTGCCAAATTAGCCCATGAGCACCCTGGACTATAGGAAGGGCCCAACCCCTTCCTGCCTTGCCTGAGCTTTGTTGTCGTTACCTTAGTTTGTCTCTACAAATGGTCTCCTAGTGTCTTCCAGTTCCCAGTGTTTCCCGTTACTGCTACCTGTATCCTGTATCTCGTGCTATCCTGGTGAAGTGCCGTATCGAGTTGGAGTTGTGCTGTGTCATATACCACACCTGTCCTGTTACACCACGCCTGGTGTTTGCCTGCTGCCAAAGTCCATTCCGATCCTGCCTTTCTACTATCCGAAGCTACCTCAGGTATACCTGTATGAACTATAGACTTTGACTTGTGTCCTGTTAACCAGCTGCCATACCGTTAAGGCAGTACGGTCCCGTGGGTCCACGTACCCAATGTGACACCTGCATATATAATCTCATGCTGCATATGTTGATTTACTAGTGCTATTACTTCTGAGATTTGGGAAATGATAGGTAGTTCCAGTTGCGGGTGATCACCTTACGAGCTGCTGTCAAAATAAGTGCACAAATCCACCTCTCTTTGTACGAGATATTACCTAGGCCCAAACAAAGTAACGCCAAAGCAGTTTTGGATTGAAAATTAATACCTGTGATTTGTGAGATTAGATGGAATACTTGATTCCACAGTGGGACAACGTAGTGACAGGACCACCACATATGTAGTGAGGTACCTACTTGTCCACATCCTCTCCAAAATAGTGGCACATACTGTGCCCACATAATGTATAACCACACACTGAGCTCCCTACATATAATAATGCAACAAACTATGCCCCTTTAGCATAATAGTGCTACACTCTGTCCCCCTAAATATAATAGTGTGACACACTGTGCACCTGAATACAATAGTGCCATACACTATGTCCCTGAATATAATAGTGCCACACACTGTGCCCCTTAAATATTATAGCTCCCACACACTGTGCCCCTGAAAATAATAGTGACATATTTTTGCCCCTGAATATAATAGTGCCACACACTGTGACTCTGTATGTAATAGTAACATACACTGTCCCTAAATATAATAGTGCCACACACTGTGCCCCTGAAAATAATAGTGACATATATTGTGCCCCTGAATATAAGAGTGCTGCACACTGTGCCCAAGGAATACATAGCCACACGTTCTACCCTCTCACAACAGTGCCACACACTAAATCCCTTGAACATGGCAGTGCTACACACCTTTCCCTGAATATAATGTGCCACACACTGTGCCCCTGAATAAAATAGTATTAGACACTTTGTCCCTTTATAATAATAGTGAAACACACTGTGCACCCTGAATATAATGCCACACAGTACCTCCTGAATGTAATAGTGCCACAAACTGTCCCCTGAATGTAATAGTGCTGCACACTGTGCCCCCTGAATTGATTAGTTATATGGTGTGCCCACACTTTAAGACAGATGTCTTTATTTATATCACTACCGTACCAATGATTTAATCTTCAGTGATGGAGCCAGTTCTTAGTGCATTCGTTATTGAAAAATGTCCAATGTGTACCAAAATGTCAAAACTTGGATTTTGGATTGCTAAAGAAAAACCTTTCAAAGTAACTCTTTGAAGAAGTTCTTTTACATATATGTTTCAGGTTGGACCTTTCTTCTGCATCCCAAATACCTGGAATGGAGTGCCATTAATCTTTGCTACAACCTAAATATAATAGTGTCAGGCATTGTGCCCCTGAATGTAAGTGCCGCACAGTTTGCCCCTCAATATAAAAGTGCCACACACTGTGAACCCAAAATATAACAATGATGCACACTGTGCCCCTTGAATATAACAGTGATACACACTGTGCACCTGAATATAATAGTGTGACACACTGTGCCACTGAAAATAATAGTGCCACACACTTACCCATAGAATACATAGTCACACACTGTGTCCCCAAATATAATCGTGCCTCACAATGTGATCCTTGAATATAACAGAAACACACTGTGCCCCTGAATATAATAGTGCCACACACGGTGCCCCTGAATATAATACTGACATATACTGTGTCTATGAACACAATAGTGCCACACACTGAGCCCCTAAATATAATAGTGCATCACAGTGTGCTCCTGAATGTAATAGTGACATACCTGGTGCCTGCTGAATATAACAATGCCACACACTATGGCCCTTGAATATAATAGTGCTATACACTCTGGCCCTGAATATAATAGGCCACACACTGTACCCTGAATATAATAATGCCACACACCATGCCCCTGAATACAATAGTGCCACACAATGTGCCCCTTGAATAAATAAGTGCCATGCACTGTGCCCTTGAATATAATAGTAGTACACACTATGCCCTTTAAATATAAAAGTGCCACATACTGTGCCACCTGACTATAATAGTGCCATATACTGTACCCCTAAATGTATTAGGGCCACACACTGCACCCCCTGAATATAAATGATTTAATGAACCAAAGCAAGACCCTTTAGGCAAGATTTAGGGCTAAAGATTATCCAAGCAAAATCGTTGAAGCAGCCTACCAGCGAGCAAGGGCCATCACATGGCACAATTGTCTAATACGAAAAACAAAATCACGCCAACACAGGGGACAATAAGCCAGAAATACAACACCAATTTTATAACTATGTTCAATACGAACCACAGAGTCATCCAAAACATCTTGCATAAATACTGGCCAATCTTGAAAGCGGACCCTTTCCTAAAACGGGACATACCAATTAGACTACAAGTAACTTTCCAAAGGTGTCAAACTCTGAAAAATATACTCGCATAAAGCAAATTCTGTCGGAGAACTAAACCAGGGGCTAGTACCATAAAAAACTCCCTATTCCCTTAACTTAAAGAGGCTCTGTCACCAGATTTTGCAACCCCTATCTGCTATTGCAGCAGATCGGCGCTGCAATGTAGATTACAGTAACGTTTTTATTTTAAAAAAACAAGCATTTTTGGCCAAGTTATGACCATTTTTGTAGTTATGCAAGTGAGGCTTGCAAAAGTCCAAGTGGGTGTGTTTAAAAGTAAAAGTCCAAGTGGGCGTGTATTATGTGCGTACATTGGGGCGTTTTTAATACTTTTACTAGCTGGGCGTTCTGATGAGAAGTATCATCCACTTCTCTTCAGAACGCTCAGCTTCTGGCAGTGCAGACACAGCCGTGTTCTCGAGAGATCACGCTGTGTCGTCACTCACAGGTCCTGCATCGTGTCGGACGAGCGAGGACACCGGCACCAGAGGCTACAGTTGATTCTGCAGCAGCATCAGCGTTTGCAGGTAAGTAGCTACATCGACTTACCTGCAAATGCCGATGCTGCTGCAGAATCAACTGAAGCCTCTGGTGCCGGTGTCCTCGCTCGTCCGACACGATGCAGGACCTGTGAGTGACGTCACAGCGTGATCTCTCGAGAACACGGCTGTGTCTGCACTGCCAGAAGCTGGGCGTTCTGAAGAGAAGTGGATGATACTTCTCATCAGAACGCCCAGCTAGTAAAAGTATTAAAAACGCCCCGATGTACGCACATAATACACGCCCACTTGGACTTTTGCAAGCCTCATTTGCATAACTACAAAAATGGTCATAACTTGGCCAAAAATGCTCGTTTTTTAAAAATAAAAACGTTACTGTAATCTACATTGCAGCGCCTATCTGCTGCAATAGCAGATAGGGGTTGCAAAATCTGGTGACAGAGCCTCTTTAAAGACAGCTACAGGTGCAATCTGAAAAAGAGTAGAGAACACACATTCAAAAGCAATAACACTGGTGAACAATTTCTAATCAAATCATTTTTGTCCTGCTCTTCCTCCTATGACATCTATCTAATGGGATGCATCTGTGGATTCCAGTACATAGGCCGCACAATTAAAGCACTATGGGAGAGAATTGAAAAGCACTGATGGAATGTTACAAACAGGTACACCATACACAGCGTCTCAAGGCATGCCCTCCAAACATACAATTGTGACTTCAATAGTTTTTCAGTAACGCCAATTGAATAAATCTCACACTCTTCAGCGACCGTTTCCAACTGTTATGTAAATGGGAGATGTTTTGGATTTTTAAAATCAACTGTCTGATGCCACTTGGTCTGAACGAAAGCCTTGAAAGCAACTTCTAAGTGGGCTTCCCTGCCCTGACCAATACCAATACACGTATTAATCATATTCCTATCCGGGTTTAACCAATCATGCTAGCTATATTGTTCATCTATCCATTTTCATTTGTTCTATTATATGTTTCATTTCATATTGTATTATCCACTCACACTGCCTTCGGGGGCGTTATCAGCATGCCTTTACCTCTCTGTTCACCTCTTCACTGACTGTGCAATATCATTTTTAAAGTATAACTAAAATGAAGTCCAGACCAGGCAATATTGTGTTAGTATTTTATTTTATTTGAAACTTTAATGAGTCTATGTTCCACCGTCCTACATTGCTGTACTTAACTACTGTCCACTTAGTGGCATGTGAGCTCGCTTTTTCTAGCCTCCAGTTTATTATATAATTTTTCATCCAATTAACTATGTGTCACATTTATTTGCACACCCTCATATACTCCTTAATATATCTGTGTACTTATGTTTATTTTTTTTTATTAAGATTAAGATTTTTTTTTCATCATGGTTTATTTCTCTATCACACAGCAGGGCTCAGTGTTCTATGTATTTCATCCTTACAGCCTCTCCCCATCCCCCACACACACCCCATCCCTTCTCCATCCCTCCCATTTTAATCCTTTACCCCCCAACTCCCGGTCTCAAGTCTCTCTATATTCTTGGTTTCCCCCCAGCTCACTTGTTGTTGAGCAGCTCCACTCCACAACATGAGCCTGTCTCGCTACTGACAACGGCCACTTTCGCGCATGTGCACTGGCCTCCCTTGGTCTGAGGTCGGACGGTCACTTAGTAACCCTGTGACGCAGTCAGCACTGAGACCTGGCAGGTGCATGCGCGGCTACCTGGAGTCAACCTGTTGCCTATCAAGTGGACAACAGTGCTGAATCGCCGGGAGGAGTTTCTGCACCAAGTCGCTGGCCTCCTCAACCCTTCCACTACACCACCACTGCTGCTATGCCACCACCATCCCTCCGCAAGCCTTGCGCCCCCCACCATCACTACTCAGGCTCACACACAGGAGTCATTGCTAGCGCCCCTTCCCGTCCCATCTCCTCCACCTTGTCTTCCACTTGTACCCAGGTGTTGTTTACAGTTATACACTTAACCGCGCACCGTAGGGAGCCCCTATTATTCGTGCCAAGTGCTTAAAGGGTAACTAAACGTTCAACAAACTTCTGACTTGTCATAGTGACATGTCAGAAGTTTTGATTGGTGGGGATCCGAGCACTGAGACTCCCACCAATTGCTAAAACAAAGTGGCAGAATTGTTCGTGTGAGCGCTGAGCCGCTTAGTTTCTGTTCAGCTTTTTCCGGAAAGCCAATGTATCGGTGTACGGGCTCATAGACTTTCTATAGAGCCTGTACACCGATACATTGATTTCCGGATAAAGCTGAACATAAACAAAGTGGCTCAGCGCTCATACAAGCACTTCTGCCTCTTCGTTTTAGCAATTGGTGGGGGTCTCAGTGTTCGGACCCCCACCAATCAAAACTTCTGACATGTCACTATAACATGTCAGAAGTTTGTTGTATGTTTAGTTATACTATAAATAAGCACAGTGGCCCTCTACATTATACATACTCATAGAGAGTACACACTATCCCTCCATGTTTCACTCACTTGCACCCCATTATCCATTTATTTCTATTGAGGCACTTCACTCATTACTGCCCCCTATATTTCACTTATAGTATTACACTTGCACACACACTATTCATTTATTATTTCTTACTACACATCCCATGCACCACACACCACTCACCTCAAGACTAGTGGGAGTGGCTATTATTATTTAAAGCACCTGCTCGCCCTTTCATCAGCGTTTCTGACATGGCTGTGTCCATTTGTAAGTATGGCCTTTTTCGGTGTTTTTGTATATGTCCCCTTGTTTTTATCGGTTCTGTTTGTGCATCAGGAACGTTCTGTTCCAGTTTAGGAGTTAGGGACTCGCAAGTCTGGGGATCCTTGTCGTGGATTTCGAGCTTGCGTCCTTTTGGCCAAAATGATTACCAATACCCCAGGTATTTTTCATTATTATGTATATTCGCTTCTCTTGGACACAGCCGGGTCTTTGATGCTGGGAGAGCATGGTGTGTTGTTGTTTGGCATAGCAAGCAGGGTAGCCCGCTCTATGAATTATCAAGGCGTCACAAATAGGCTTCTACCTGGCTATACACGTTGTGCCTCATGACGTACACACCATCCCTCCATGTTTCACTCACTTGCACCCCATTATCCATTTATTTCTATTGAGGCACTTCACTCATTACTGCCCCCTATATTTCACTTATAGTATTACACTTGCACACACACTATTCATTTATTATTTCTTACTACACATCCCATGCACCACACACCACTCCCCTCAAGACTAGTGGGAGTGGCTATTATTATTTAAAGCACCTGCTCGCCCTTTCATCAGCGTTTCTGACATGGCTGTGTCCATTTGTAAGTATGGCCTTTTTCTGTGTTATTATACATACTCATGCTTACATGAAAAAGGGTTTCTGTTTCCCCGAAACCCGTTGTATTTTAGAGACTCTTGTTTTATTGTGTGTCATACAATAAATATCTTTTACCAAACATCCGAATGAGTCGTGGGAGTTTTGCGCCTGGAAAGTGTCGCTTTCTTACAGCGTATCCCCACCTGGTCCCCATTCCTTTTATCCATCTGCATTTATTCCCCATCGAGGCTGGCACCTGACGCCCTAGGGATAACGACACCGGCAGCATCTTCCTATTTATCTCACTCTGCAATAGTGATGTGTCTATCAATGCACAACAACTTAAGGTGAGCCTCCATTTACCATGTTTAACAGAGAAAGCGTTCTTTAACCTGACGTATTCACCCTATGTAGCGCCTTTTTGTTATCCTGTTCTCATTTCTCTAGCCACCGTATACGCTAATACGCTACGCTTGTATTAAGGATGTTTGCTCCATGGAATATCTCACTGCCTCCATTTGCAACACCATCGAAAGTTCCAAACCACATGGACACAATATTAAAACTACCTACATAATATTGTGTAGGTCCCTGGCAAAACAGCTCTAACCCACTGAGGTACGGACTCCACAAGACTTCTGAAGGTGTCCTGTGGTATCTGGCCCCAAAACATTAGCAGCAGTTCCTTTAAGTTGTGAGCAAGTCCTGTAAGTTATAGGGTGGGGCCGCCATGGATCGGACATGTTTTTCCAGCATATCCCACAGATTCCAGATCGAATTAAAATTTGTGTAATTTGGAGGCCAAGTCAACACCTTGAACTCTTTGTCATTTTTCTCAAACCATTCCTGAACAAATTTTGCAGTGTGGCAGGGCACATCATCTTGCTGAAATAGGCCACTGCCATTAGAGAATACTGTTGCGATGAAGGGGTGTACTTCATGAATGTCCACATACTGGACCCAAGGTTTCCCGCAGAACCATTGCCCAGAGCATCACACTGCCTCCACTGGCTTGCCTTCCACTCATAGTGCATGCTGGTGCCATCTTTTCCCTATGTACGTGACCACCGCAGTCCACCTATTGTTAAAGAAAACATGATTCATCAGACCAGGCCATCTTCTTCAATTGCTTCAAGGTCCAGTTCTCTGACTCACGTGCCCATTTTGGAAGTGGACAGGGGTCAGCATGGGTACTCTGACTGGTCTGCGGATTCAGCAAGCTGCAATGCACTGTGTGCTCTGATATTTTTATATCACAGACAGCATTAACTTTTTTAGCAATTTGTGCTACAGTAGTATTTCTGTGGGGTCGGATTAGACAGGCTAGCCTTAGCTCCCCAGACGCATCAATGTGTCTTGGGCCATTGACAGGTTGTCCTTCCTTTCACCATGTATGGTAGGTACTACCCACTGCATACGGGGAACACCCCACAATACCTGGGATATTCTGACCCAGTCGTCTAACCATAACAATTTGGCCCTTCTCAAAGTTGCTCAAGGTCTTGATTTCTTCTAATCAGAACTTCGGTCACGTGACGCTGCCCCATCGCAATTCAGGACTTCCGATGACATCCCGTTTGTTTTTAGTTCTACTGAGCTTCCACACTAAGTATTTTTCTGGCTGGCTACATGAACAGCGCGTCATCAGTGCCTTTCCCTCAGTGTCCCAGTCGACAAGGCATCCAGCTTGCGCATCCGCGGTTCAAAGAATCTCTCTTTGAACCAGGCATGCTCTGTACAATGATCATCCATTGCGCCTGTGCAGCCCTTCCTTTGGGTTTTAAAGCTAATGAAAGGTACTGCGCATGCCCAGTATGACCGGAAGATGGCATTGAAGAAACAGACCAATGTAAATAAACAGCAGGAGGACAACAGACAGGCTTCAACAATCGGAATACAAAGAAAAAAAAGGTATACTAGGGGGATTGTTTTTCACCAACTGCAAAAAAAGCAGAAGGGAAAAAACATTTTTAGATCTTGGAAAACCCCTTTAATGTTATGGCAGATAGTGTATAGTATTTGATATTTATTTTCTTGTATGATTATAGGATTGTGAAACTTGATCAATGTTTAAAGCTTTTCAAGTATGCAGTACAGTCAAGGCCGATTCTAGATTTTGTGCTGCCTGAGGAAAATTTTTAAATGTCTTGATTGACATACCCCTGGCTGTTCTACATCACTAGCCTCACACAAAAAAAAAAATCATACCACCCATTATCTCTTTGCAGATCATACAGTGACTACAGTACTGATTAGAGGCAGAATAAACATTTACTTTAAGTGACTCACAGGTGACGATTTCTCAGATTCTAGTTGTTCTTTTTCTATTTTCTTCTCCATCCGGTCCAGACCTCTGTGATGACTTCTCCCGGCCACAACCCATTTCTGTTTCATTTTTCCGCTCAGATGTCCTCTGCATCTATAAGCGAAGATAAAATTCTCATGGTGCCACATATTACGCCCCTAAATGTAATAGTACCATACACTGCACCTCTGATTATAATAGAACCATACACTGTATCCTTGATTATAATAGCACCATACACTGTATCCCTGATTATAATAGCACCATAAACTGTGTCCCCCCCACACACAGTGCCCACTGTAGATAATGCCCCCTTTATAGAGTGCCCCACATAGAGCCCCCTCTAGACAGTGCCTCACATAGCGCCCCCTGTAGACAGTGCCCCACATAGCACCCCCTGTAGACAGTGCCCCACATACATAGTGCCCCCTATAGAGCCTCCTGTAGATACTGCCCCCATAGAGCCTCTGTATATAGTGCCCCCATAGATAGTACCCTACATAGATCCCCTGTAGATATTAGCCCCTGTAGATAGTGCCCCACATACAGCCCCTGTAGATAGTGCCCCACATAGATCCCCCTGTAAATAGTGGCCTTCATATATCCTCCTGTAGATAGTAGCCCTTGCAGACAGTGCCCCACATACAGCCCCTGTAGAGAGTGCCCCACATATAGTCCCCCTGTACATAGTGCCCCATGTATAGCTCCCCTGTAGATAGTGCCCCACATATAGCCCCCCTATAGATAATGTCCCACAAATAACCCGCTGTAGATAGTGCTCCACATATAGCCCCCCCTGTAGATAGTGCCCCACATATAGCCCCCTGTATATAGTGCCTCACGTATAGCCCCCTGTAGATAGTGCTCCACATATAGCCCCCCTGTAGATAGTGCTCCACATATCGCCCCCCCTGTAGATAGTGCCCCACATATAGCCCCCTGTATATAGTGCCTCATGTATAGCCCTCTGTAGATAGTGATCCACATATAGCCCCCACATACAGCCACCCTATAGATAGGTCACCAAATATAGCCCCCACATTTAGCCCCCGGCAGGCAGTGACCCACATATAGTCCTCCCTGTAGATAGTGCTCCACACATAGTCCCCACATATAGCCCCCCCCTGTAGATAGGGCTCCACAGATAGCCCCCCCCTGTAGATAGTGCCCCACATATAGCCCCCTGTATATAGCCCCCCTGTACATAGTGCCCCATATATAGCCCCCTGTAGATAGTGCTCCACAGATAGCCCCCTGAAGATAGTGCCCCACATATAGCCCCCTGTAGATAGTGCTCCACATATAGCCCCCACATATAGCCCTCTGTAGATAATGCTCCACATATAGCCCCCACATATAGCCCCCCCCCTGTAGATAGTGCACCACATATAGCCCCCACATATAGCCCTCCAGTAGACAGTGCTCCACATATAGTCCCCCCTGTACATGGTGCTCCACACATAGTCCCCACATATAGCCCCCCCCCCTGTAGATAGTGCTCCACATATAGCCACTCACACTTTTTAACAGAAAAAAACCCAAAACTTTACATACTCACCTAAAGCCGTTCCCAGGCCCTCCTCTTGCAATGCAGGCCTGCTCTCTTCTGAGCAGGCCTGCTGGGGCTGAACGACGATAGCAACGCGATGATGTAATCGCACCACTTGTGTCGTTAAAAGGCGCTGATTGGCAGGGTGCCTTACCCTGTCATTCAACGACGCATGAGTCATCGCGCCTTTTACGTAATTGAAAGGCTCTGAATAGCGGGGCATGAAACGTGCCCCGGCATTCAGCGCTTATGCATGTAATGGTACAATTATATTGCAGGAGGGGGTGGTGGCGGCTGGTTTCAGTGGTGCCACCGCCCACTCTGAAAGGCAGCAGGATGCCGTCTGAGGTGAGATGCTCATCTCGCCTCATGGACAATGCGGCCCTGAGTACAATATATTACAATCATAAACATGCCCATTCTTAAAAGTTGAATGTTAGAAGGACTTATGTATCCATTCAGTATTCTTAGGAGACAAAAAAATGTACGAACTTATTGGCCTTGACTGCTAAGTCTTTAACAGAGACTCCCACCTACCATGTGCCATTTATAATACTGGTGTCTTATTATGTAGAGGAAGGGTATATTGGGTCCCCTCAAGCACCAGGGCCTGGTTGAGACTGATACCGCTAGGCATTTTTGGCCGGTTTTTGACGAGTTTTGCGGTGCGGTTTCCTTGTCAAAAAACTCGTAAAAAAAAACTCAGTGTGAACATACCCTTAGAGAACGTTCACACGTGGCAGAATTGCTGTGGAATTATGCTGCGCACAGTCCGCACTGGAAATCCGCAGCAGAGAGTCTGTCCATTTGTTTCCACACCTTTTTAGTTATCTTCGTGCAGACGTTGCGGACAACTCCGCTGCGGACCATAGGCTGCGATGCGGAATTTGGTGTCCGCAGCATACACTGGCTGTTGCGGACTTGATGCGGACTTGAGGCGGAATTTCTCAGTTGACTTCAATTGAGTTGCAAAATTCCGCAATGAAATCTGCAGATGTTATGTCTGTTGCGTTGCGGATTGCTTTCACGAGCAGGATATTTCATCATTCTGGCTGGACCTATGTGTTTCGAGGTTATAGCCAGACTGAGATGGAATGTTTTAAAAGAGAGCAAGAAGTACTCTTCATCTGAATACGCAACAACTAATCCGCAGCAATTTACTTCACATTTTAGGCAAAGGCGCAACGGAATCTGCAACGCAAATTATGTGCGGCATTGATGCGGAAAGTGTCAGCAGAAATATGCCACGTCTGAACATGCCCTTAGTGTTGCCCCATTGCTGCGCAGAAAATAGTTCTAAAAATCAATTAGCCAGAATGTGTGACTTGCATTTCCATGTCGGCAAAACAGCTACTTGAACAGTGACAGACAAGCATTCTGTGCTACACAATAGCATAAACTTCCATAATTACATGTTGTAGCATAATGTACTATCAAGATTCAAATTACAGGAATGCGTGACAGATACATTAGCTATTTATAAAATATCAGCATCTTATATTATATGTGTGCATTCTGGCAAGGATTAAAGAAGGATTATATACTGTGTTTAATAATATCCCCAGAGATATAAAAAAAGGTGTGCGATGTATCACGGTTTGTCAAGATTAAATAGAGTCTATATTTTAATGAGTCTTCTGTGGATATTTTCTTAGCTCTTCTAGAATACTCATCATCATCTAAATAATTAACACATGGACTTTAAAATATAGAGACATGAAGTGGAAAAGAAGCCGAGAAGAACTTCTATACATCTTGTTAGTGCCCTAAACTACTTAGTCTCGCTGCTATTTTTATACATTCATAGTGCACTATAAGTATATTCCTTCTTCAAATGTGTACAGATGTTCACAATAACAGGAAAAAGTTACATAATGAGTGGCCAGACTAAATTGGTGGATGAAAAAAAGGACTGTGGAGAGAGGATTAGGCAACAGGATAAGGAGATTTATATGCCACAAAATTTCAAATAATCACAGAGTGATTATTGGGTTCTTGGTCACCTCTCTTACCAAGGCCCTTCTCCACCGATTACTTACCTGAATTGACCAAATATGGACGTTGGGCGCAGGGCTGGAGTCCCGAGCAAAGCGCTAGCTGATACTCTGCTCGAGACTCCAGCAATAGGCAATGTGACAGCCCCTTGTGGTCATGTTCACGAACAGCACATGAAGCAAGAGCTCAGTCACGTGGGGCCGTGTCGGAGCGTCATCATTATTAGAAAAGCTCCAGGACTACAGGGAACAATTCACGTGGTTTGAACTTCACCATTTAGTACAGAATTTTTAATTAAAGTACATTAGTGAGTTACTTCGTTTTACATAAATATATTATTGCAATGCGATTTTTGGTCCTCGGATATCCCCTTTAAGATCTCCATTTCATTGACCTCAGCATGTTAATTCAACTTTAGTAATCAAAATATACATGGAGCTATTTGTGGGCAAAAATATGCTAATAGATGCCTAATAGAAACAAAGATCAGTTTTAGTGGGAGTCCAGTAATAATTCATCTGAGTAGCAGATCCAATTCTTTTTAGGAAATAACTTAACAAATAACTGAACAAGGTGCTGATGCACTAAATCTAGGGCTACACAGCAACTCTGGTCATGCGTAACGAAGAACGCAAGGTTGCATAACGCCATCAAAAGCAATGTTTGTCAATATGGTTGCACTACCACATACAACACGAGTCGCAAAGTTGTAGATCGCAAATAATAAGTGACTTTTACAGCATATAGTCCAATGTAAGTCGCGTGCGACTGCAACTCATTTGCTGCATCATGTCAGCTGCTTCAATATGACAGCAAGACAAATCGCAGACATTTTATTTTTTTGCGACATGTATGCGACCAGAGTTGCTGTGTAGCTGCAGCCTAAAGGCAGAGTATAAGGGCACGTTCAGTCGTGGCGAAATTGCTGTGGAATTCCGCTGTGGACAGTCCGCAGTGGAAATCCGCAGCAGACAGTTTTTCCATTGTTTTCAACACCTTTTTAGTTAACTTCGTGCAGACGTTGCGGAAAACTCAGCTGCGGAGCGGGATTTGCAGTCCGCAGCATGCACAGTCTGTTGCGGACTTGTTGCGTACTTGTTGCGGAATTTCTCCATTGACTTCAATGGAGTTTTAAAATGACGCAATGAAATCCGCAGATGTAATGTGTGTTGCGGATTTGCTGTGTGTTGCGTTGCGGATTTCATTCAGCAACAGGATATTTCATCATTATGATGAGGAAGAGAAACCTCCATTTTCACCTTCCAGGCTTATTACAGGAACACAGAGCTATTACCATGGCCAGATATAGGCAAATGGATATGGAAGTATCCACTCTTATTAACCTTGTAAGTAACTTTACATGTTTATGTCATGTTTTCACTAGTTGACTTGTATGTATGATGTCTGAAAAGCAGCATTTGCAGTATGAAAACATTATAACATATAACATATATAACATTATTCATAAGTACAAATCAAACTTCAATATGCACTGTCTATTTGTTTTTTAGGTACATAACTGTCCCGAATTGTGGGACACCTCCAGTGCAGGGTATAGTGAGCGCAAAACACGGGATCAAGGCTGGACCTATGTGTGTCGAGGTCTATACCCAGACTGGGATGGAATGTTTGAAAGAAAGCAGGGTGTGATCCGAACCTGAATCCGCAACGACAAATCCGCAGCATTTAACATACCATTTTAGCCAAATCCGCAACTGAATCCGCAACGCGGATTATGTGCGCCATTGATGCGGACAGTGTCTGCTACAATTCCGCCATGTCTGAACATGCCCTTAGGCTCACGATGTAGAAGACTCAGCAAATGGTCTTAATGACTTGTGGATTGATTGTGAACAAAGAATATAAAAATCTCCTTTTGTGAGGATACAGAAGAAGTTGGTTTTGTATTTTACCACCCTAAACTATATAGAAGTTTTTCTACCATTGAAGTAATATTGATACCACCATAGTCTGTGCTGCTGTATATTGATCAGGATCACAATAATTGTTTTGTTTCCTAATATTCTGGTCATGAATACTGTATGTGCTAGATACACGCATTTCCTTACATACTGTATTCATGAGTAGTTCAATACTGTTTAATGTTTCTGGGGGCACCTTGAATCCACTGGTGAGTGCCTGATGACCTGCAGTGTTTGGCTGTGTTCACATCACCGTTGCCCTTCCGTTAAGGGGTTCCGTCTGAGGTTTCCTTCGGGTCAACCCCTCAACAGAAAGGCAAACGGAAGCTTCCGTTTGCATCACCATTGATATCAATGGAGACGGAGACATTGCTAAAGGTTTCCGTTTGTCACCGATGTGACAGGGTTCTGTAGTTTCTTACAGAAACAATAGCGCAGTCGACTGCACTATTGATGTCAAAACAACGAAACCCTGTCACATCGGTGACAAACGGAAACCTTTAGCAACGTCTCCGTCGCCATTGATATCAATGGTGATGCAAACGGAAGGTTAGGTTTCCGTTTGCCTTTCCTTTGAGCAGTTAACCCGACGGAAACCTCAGACGGAACCCCTCAACGGAAGGGCAACGGTGATGTGAACAGGCCCTTTGAAAGAAGTATGAAAACTAGAAGTGCCAAAAATTATAGGGTTATTATTGAAGAGAAAAGAAGAGCAGTGCTGTTTATCTGGCTGCAAATCAGTTAGACGAGAGGGTTAGAAACTACAATCAAGTACAAAGTTCAATCATTTCCACGCTGACGTGGGTGGATTTGGACAGCAGCTGTGAAGGTCTAAACGTGCTGAAGAAAACGATTTCCAGAGATAAGAGCATTGCGTAGATGTCCCATTCCCAGGAGCCTATGCCTAGGATGTCTTATGCAGATTAAAAATTCCCTGCAGACAAATGATACATTATAGAGATAATAACATAAGACCATAAGCCGATTGTTCCATGCTTACTGTAACACTGGTCATAGGCATTCAAATTTGTTATAAAATCGCTAAAATGACAGTCCATTCATAAGCTCATAAATGATACGTCCGTTCCTACAGGTGATACCTGTTGTCTATTTTCCTCAGTACTTGATGCTTGGCTGCATCTAGATTTCGCTTCATTAGGGCAGAGCTGTATTCTGCTGTGACTACAGGGAGTCTGAGGTGGTCTGAAATCCAGCTCTGGCCTTATCATTGGTTCTGGCTGTTGCTCTTTCCCGCTCCACTGCAGCTTTGTCTCTTCTGATTGGCTGCTGTGTATAAACACATGGCGATCACAGGCTCACCAGGAAGTGAGTGCATGTAGAGCTGATCTCTATTATATGAAGGATATAATGATTTATAAATTACAGAATACTGAACCAACAGTGAGAAAAATATAATATCGTAATTGCAGTTCATAAATGGAGTGAAAAAAGGGATATTAAGGGAGAGTGTGGAGAGTCGCTTTAACCCCTTAATGACCAGGCCAAGAGTCGTAACTTTTTTTTTAATTCCGTCGACACAGCCGTATAAGGGTTTGTTTTTTGCGGGATGAGTTGTATTTTTCAATTGCACCATTTTTGGATGCATATAATATATCAATTAACTTTTTTTAACTTTATTTTAGGAGAGTTGAAAATAAGCAGCTATTCCAATATTGCTTTTCACGTTATAAATTGACGCCATTTACTATGCAGCGTAAATAACATGTTACCTTTATTCTATGGGTCGACACGATTACAGGGATACCAATTATATGACAGGTTTTATATGTTTTCCTACGTTTGCACAATAAAAACCCTTTTAGAAAAAATGTACATTTTTTTGAATCGCCGCATTCCAACAGCCGTAACTTTTTTATTTTTTCCGTCAATGTGGCCATATGTGGGCTTGATTTTTGCGGGGCAAGGTGTAGTTTTCATTAGTACTATTTTGTGGTACATAGGACTTATAGATTAACTTTGATTTTATTTTTTACGGGGGGAATGAGAATATAATACATTTTGCCATTGTTTTTTGCGTTTTTTTTGGACACAGATCATCCGGCGGTTTAATTATTGTCTTGATTTTATTGTTCGAGTCGTTTTGATTGTAGGGATACCACATATGTGTGTGTGCTATTTGTTTTGACACTTTTACTAAATAAAACCACTTTTTAGGGAAAGCATTATTGCTTTAGTGTAACTTAGTGTAAAACTGACAGGCAATCTATTAAGCCATTGCTGAAGACAGACCTGGGGGCCATTGTTAGGGCCCAGCTGCCATGGAAACCCAACGGCGCCCCGCAATTTCTTTGCGGGGGCGCCAATGGGGTGACAGAGGGAGCTCCCTCCCACTGTCAAACATATTAGATGCCGCTGTCCCTATTGGGTCGTCGTAAAGGGGTTGAATGATTACATGAAAATAACAATAACATCCCATACACTAAACAGCTAATGACAATGACGCATACGATGGCGTACTGAATAGATTATTTACTAAAAGCCCATGATCAAAGTTACTATATGCATTGAATTGTGCCTTGAAGAGAATTAGGCCCTGTTCACACAGAGTTTAAAATCTGCTTGAAGGAATTTTGAGGCCGATTTTGACCTGCCTGCGCTTTTTCGCTGCATTTTCAGCCGCAGCCATTGAGCGCAGCAGGCAAAAAATGCTGCGAAAACAGCTTTCTCTGCCTCCCATTGGTGTCAATGGGAGGTCTGAGATGGAAATGCACAAAGAAAGGGCATGACGCTTTCTTTTTCCGCGAGCGCTTTTTCCTGCTCGCGGGAAAAAAGGCCTCCGCCTCCTATTGAAATCAATAGGAGGCGTATTCTGACATTTTTGGGCACAGTTTCCGTGTCAAAAAAATGCACCAAAAAAAACTCAGTGTGAAAAGGGCCTTACAGTTCATGGTTACAGATCATCCCAAATACATGTCACCATTAAACAATAACCGTCAAGGAGAGAGAAATGTAAAACATTATTATATGAACTATTTAAAAAATTTCAATTGGTTGGTTCCCATTCATTTGATATTAAACTGTATGGGCAAAAATATGTGGACAGTCCTCCAAATTATTGAAATGTGTCAGCCACACCCATTGGAAACAGGTTCATAAATTCAAGCTCCCAGCCATGTAATCTCCATAGACAAACATTGCTAGTAAGGGCGGATTTACACGAATGCGATATACGTCCGTGCAACGCGCATGATTTTCACGCGCCTCGCACGGACCTATGTTAGTCTATGGGGCCGTGCAGACTGTACGGACACCCACTGCGTAAAACTCACGACATGTCCTATATTTCTGCGTTTCTCGCGCATCATGCACCCATTGAAGTCAATGGGTGCATGAAAATCACGCGCAGCACACGGAAGCACTTCCGTGGGACAAGCGTGATTTGCGCAACAGCAGTAAAACTATGAATGTAAACAGAAAAGCACCACGTGCTTTTCTGTTTACAAACATCCAAACAGAGTGTCATAATGATGGCGGCTGCGCTAAAATCATGCAGCCGCGCATCATACGGGGCTGACACATGGAGCTGTTAAGTGCCTTTTGCGCGCACAGAACGCCGCACTTTTTGTGCGCGCAAAACGCACACGCTCGTGTAAATTCAGCCCTAAAAGTGTTATAATGAAGGGCTTATTTACTTTGAACATTGTACACAAAGATGCCACCTTTGCCGTGTCAGCTCATAAATATCTTATCTGCAAGATCTGCCGTTCTATCAGGCAGTTCGATGGACGAATCTGGGTTTGACGGATGCTAGTAAAACGTCACCTACTCAAATGAGTGATTTTCAGGGTTTGGGTGAGGACCCTTATTTCCAGTGAAGGGTAATGTTATAACACACAAAGACATTTTAGACAATTGTAGCTTCCAACTTTGTAGGAACAGTTTGGGGAAGGCCCTTTGCTGTCCTAGAATCACTGTGCCCCTGAGTACAAAGCAAGATCCATAATGGTTTCTGCAAAGGGCAGGTTCAGATGTGGCGGAATTGCTGTGGAATTCTCCAGCGGCCGTTTTTTACAGTTGTTTCAATACATTTTCTGGCAAGTTAGTTCAGACGTTGCGGAAAACTCGGCTGCGGACCCTAGACTGCAGTGCGGAATTTTCCCTCCGCAGCATGCACTGTCTGTTGCGGAGAAGAAGCGGAATTTCACTATGGATTTCAGCCTTTGCAATGCAAAAACTGGAATCTGTGGCAAGTCCGCTGTGTTTTCTGCAACGTCTGAATTACCTGTCAAATATGCAAATGCCGGTGCAGATTCATTGCGTAAATGCCCCGAATCTGCACCAATATTTGCTGCGGAAAAACTCTGCCACGTCTGGCCGTGCCCTAAGGGTATGTTCACACGCAGTAGCAAAATACGTCTGAAATTACAGAGCTGTTTTCGCTCCGAAAACAGCTCCTGATTTTCAGATGCTTTTTAACAACTCGCGTTTTTCGCGGTGTATTTTATGGACATTATTGGAGCTGTTTTTCGGGCATCTTTTTACGCGCCGTCTTCTGACAGCGACACGTAAAATTACACCTCTTGGGAACAGAATACCGTAAAACCCATTGCAAGCAATGGGCAGATGTTTGTAGGCGTAATGGAGCTGTTTTTTCAGGCGTAATTCGAGGCGTAAAATGCCAGAATAACATCTGAAAACAGGCCGTGTGAACATACCCTTAGGTGTGGAAGAACTTGACTGGCCCACACAGAGCCCTGACCTCAAACCCATCAAACATGTTTGGGATGAATGGGAAAGACGATTGTAAACCAGACCTGTTCGTCCAAAATACAGACACATAGACACACACCAAAATCTTGTGGGAAGCCTTTTCAGAAGAGTGAATGCTGTTAGGGTATGTGCACACACAAAATTAAAAACGTCTGAAAATACGGAGCGGTTTTCAAGGGAAAACAGCTTCTGGTTTTCAGCAACTCGCGTTTTTCACGGCTGTTTTTGGAGCTGTTTTTCTATAGAGTCAATGAAAAATGGCTCCAAAAACGTCCCAAGAAGTGACATGCACTTCTTTTCGCGGACGTTTTTTTACGCGGCCGTTTTGAAAAACAGCCACGTAAAAAAAATGCCCTGTCGGAACAGAATGCCATATTTCCCATTGAAATCAATTGGCAGATGTTTGTAGGCGTTCTGCTTCCGACTTTTCAGCCGTTTTTCAGAACGTCTGCTGCCCGAAAAATGGCTAAAAACACTACGTGTGCACATACCGTTATAGTTGCAAAATGGGATGGGATGTCCAAAAAGCTCATATGAGTCTAAGGCCTTATTCACACGAGCGCTGCGCATCTCAGACATAAAAACTGCCGTTTTTCACATCCGAGGTGCATCCGTGCTCAGTGCTGCGGGACGCGATGTCACGCATCCCCCATAGTTGAGAGTCTATGGAGGGATGCGAGATGCGCGAAAAGAACGGACATGTCCTATTTTCGCACAGACCCTTCACAGGGTCCGTTGAAACAATGGCTGTGGGAACGGCCACATTGAATTACATAGGTTCGTGGGACGGCCGTTGTTTCAACGGCCGTCCCACGGACGTTTAACACGCTCGTGTAAATAAGCCCTAATGGTCAGGTGTTCACATACTTTTGGCCATATTGTGTATGTATAAGCATTATCTACAAAGCTCCTATGAAGGGGGGTTTTCGGCGTCCAATGGTTGCCGTAAACCCTTCGGCATGCTTCACAAGAGGAGCTACACTTTAATGGACTATTAAAAAAAAACAAAAGCCATTTTAAATATAACTTTTAGCCTCTGTTCACACTGGCATCATAGCTCCCACCTAAAGAGAATCCATGACATGTTATGACTCATGATCTGTCATGAAATGTTTTTTACATACTGTATGTTGACTTATAATGGGTCCATCATATACCCTTTTTAATTGAATAAAAGTGCAGCATGACATACATAAAGCAACATAAACCTAACAGTAGAGAACTAGCATACTTATGAACAGGGTCTTATTTAGTTCTTAATAAATTGAAATCCAAATATAGTATATATTTCCTTAGAACTATAGTATATCTTTATTAAGCAAGAAAAGTATAAGGGCTGTGTTAGGGATCTGCCAGGTACTTCATCTAGCTATACTCCTGGGATTAATCAATCCACACCTGAGGCCAGACCTGCTCGACTGACACCATCTCCCACCAACCAGGGTGGCAGGCTCAGGAGTGGGAGAGCCTATCGCGGCCTGGTCTCTCGGAGTTAGCTCCGCCCCCTGCCCTTTATTACCTGCCCTGTGCTCTCCCTCAGTGCTTGTAATTCTTTTGGATTCCTGGCCCCACTGCTGCTTGCTCCAGCCTGCTTCTGCCGTGCTACTGCCTTGCTGCAGTTCTGCTTGACCTGCTTGCTTGCCCTGGCTTGCTTCTGTCTCCGTGCCTGCTCGGGTGTACTCACTTCGTCCTGGTCCTGACTGTTCGTTCGCCGCCCCGTTTCCTCGTGGCGTTCCGTGGCTACTGCCCCTTCCCTTGCGTGTTCCCTGTTTGTCTTCCTGTGCACTTAGCCAGCGTAGGGACCGCCGCCCAGTTGTACCTCGTCGCCTAGGGCGGGTCGTTGCAAGTAGGCAGGGACAGGGCGGTGGGTAGATTAGGGCTCACTTTCCCTTCACCTCCTTCCTGCCATTACATAATTACAAGCCCTTACCTAGTCTACCATTTCTCCTACGCTGACGCTATCATGGACCCCCTTGAGACCCTGACCCAGCAGATGCAGGGCCTCTCCCTACAGGTCCAGGCCCTGGCCCAAAGGGTCAATCAGGGCGACGCTGCTTTAGTAGTACCCCTCACCTCACCTTTAGAACCCGACCTCAAGTTACCTGACCGGTTCTCAGGGGACCGTAAGACGTTTCTCTCCTTCCGGGATAGTTGCAGACTGTATTTCCGCCTAAAGCCCCACTCCTCAGGTTCCGAGAACCAGCGGGTGGGTATCATCATATCCCGACTCCAGGAAGGGCCCCAAGAGTGGGCCTTCTCCTTGGCTCCTGACGCCCCTGAACTTTCCTCTGTTGATCGTTTTTTCTCTGCCCTCGGACTCATTTACGACGAGACTGACAGGACTGCTTTAGCCGAGAGTCAGCTGGTGACCTTACGTCAGGGTAGGAGACCGGTTGAGGAATACTGTTCTGATTTTAGGAAGTGGTGCGTAGCTTCTCAGTGGAACGATCCGGCCCTAAGGTGCCAGTTTAGGTTAGGATTATCTGACGCCCTGAAGGATCTGCTGGTTAGCTACCCCTCGCCTGACTCCCTTGACCAGGTTATGGCCCTAGCAGTACGACTTGACCGACGTCTCAGGGAACGTCAGCTAGAACGCTTCAGTGTGCTCCCCTCTGACTTTTCTGCGATCCCCCCCGAGGTCCCGTCTCCTCGCCCCTCCACGGAGGACTCGGAGGTACCTATGCAACTCGGGGCCTCCATGTCCCCTCGACAACGTAGAGAGTTTCGCAGAATGAATGGTCTCTGCTTCTACTGTGGGGACGACAAGCATCTACTGAACACCTGTCCCAGGCGCAAGAATAAGAAGCCGGAAAACTTCCGCGCCTAAGTGATCATCGGGGAGGTCACTTGGGCGCACAGGTATTTCCCGTTAATGTGAAACGCAATAAAATTTTGCTTCCCTTTCAGGTCTCGTTTGCTGGCCGGTCTGCCACGGGCAGTGCTTTCGTGGATTCTGGCTCATCTGCTAATATCATGTCTGTGGATTTTGCTATGTCTCTAAAGATGCCTTGTATTGATTTACCTTATCCCATCCCTGTAGTAGGAATCGACTCAACCCCCCTTGCTAATGGTTATTTTACTCAGCATACTCCTGTTTTTGAACTCCTGGTTGGCTCCATGCATTTGGAGCAGTGCTCTGTACTGGTGATGCAGGGATTATCGTCTGATCTGGTATTAGGTCTTCCCTGGTTGCAGTTGCATAATCCCACATTTGATTGGAATACTGGGGATCTCACCAAATGGGGTAATGAATGTCTTATGTCATGTCTTTCTGTTAACTCTATTTCTCCCCGGGAGGAGGTAAACACGCTTCCTGAGTTTGTTCAGGACTTCGCCGATGTGTTTTCTAAGGAGGCCTCCGAGGTGTTGCCCCCCCCATAGAGATTACGATTGCGCTATCGATTTGGTGCCTGGTGCCAAGCTTCCTAAGGGTAGGATATTTAATCTTTCATGTCCTGAACGTGAAGCGATGAGGGTGTATATCCAAGAATGCCTGGCCAAGGGTTTCATTCGCCCCTCGACTTCTCCTGTAGGTGCTGGCTTCTTCTTCGTGGGGAAGAAGGATGGTGGTCTTAGGCCGTGCATTGATTATCGTAACCTGAATAAGGTCACCGTAAGGAACCAGTACCCACTTCCTTTGATTCCGGATCTTTTTAATCAGGTTCAGGGCGCCCAATGGTTTTCTAAGTTCGATCTACGGGGGGCATATAACCTTATCCGCATCAAAGAGGGGGATGAGTGGAAAACTGCGTTCAACACACCCGAGGGTCATTTCGAATACCTGGTCATGCCCTTTGGGTTGTGTAATGCCCCTGCTGTCTTCCAGAATTTTATTAATGAAATCCTGAGAGAGTACCTGGGTAATTTTCTTGTTGTGTACCTTGATGACATACTGGTCTTTTCCAAGGACTGGTCCTCCCACGTGGAGCATGTCAGGAAGGTGCTCCAGGTCCTTCGGGAGAATAATCTGTTTGCTAAGACTGAAAAATGTGTCTTTGGGGTACAGGAGATACCATTTTTAGGGCAAATCCTCACTCCTCATGAATTCCGCATGGACCCTGCCAAGGTTCAAGCTGTGGCGGAATGGGTCCAACCTGCCTCCCTTAAGGCGTTACAGTGTTTTTTAGGGTTCGCCAACTATTACAGGAGATTTATTGCCAACTTCTCGGTCGTCGCTAAGCCTCTTACGGACCTTACCCGCAAGGGTGCCGATGTCCTCCATTGGCCCCCTGAGGCCGTCCAGGCCTTTGAGACTCTCAAGAAGTGCTTTATCTCGGCCCCCGTGCTGATTCAGCCCAACCAAGAGGAGCCATTTATTGTGGAGGTTGACGCTTCCGAGGTGGGAGTGGGGGCCGTCTTGTCCCAGGGTACCAGCTCCCTCACCCATCTCCGCCCCTGTGCTTACTTCTCTAGGAAGTTTTCGCCCACGGAGAGTAACTATGATATTGGTAACCGCGAACTTCTAGCCATTAAATGGGCTTTTGAGGAGTGGCGGCACTTCCTGGAGGGGGCCAGACACCAGGTAACGGTCCTTACGGATCACAAGAATCTGGTTTTCCTAGAATCGGCCCGGAGGCTTAATCCTAGACAAGCTCGGTGGGCACTATTCTTTACCAGATTTAATTTCTTGGTTACCTATAGGGCTGGGTCCAAGAATATTAAGGCTGACGCTCTGTCACGTAGTTTCATGGCCAATCCTCCTTCCGAGAAGGATCCCGCTTGTATTTTACCCCCTGGTATAATCGTCTCTGCCACGGATTCTGATTTAGCTTCTGATATCGCGGCTGATCAGGGTGCAGCTCCCGGGAACGTTCCTGGGGACAAACTGTTTGTTCCCCTGCAATACCGGCTGAGGGTACTCAGGGAAAACCATGACTCCGCTCTATCTGGTCATCCTGGCATCTTGGGCACCAAACACCTCATTACCAGAAACTATTGGTGGCCTGGGTTGCCTAAAGATGTTAGGGCTTACGTCGCCGCTTGTGAGGTTTGCGCTAGGTCCAAAACCCCTAGGTCCCGACCTGCGGGCCTACTACGTTCCTTGCCCATTCCCCAGAGACCTTGGACCCATATCTCCATGGATTTTATCACCGATTTGCCTCCATCTCAGGGCAAGTCGGTGGTGTGGGTGGTAGTCGACCGCTTCAGCAAGATGTGCCACTTTGTGCCCCTTAAGAAGCTACCTAACGCCAAGACGTTAGCTTCTTTGTTTGTGAAACACATCCTGCGTCTCCATGGGGCCCCAGTCAATATCGTTTCTGACAGAGGGGTACAATTTGTTTCCTTATTTTGGAGAGCTTTTTGTAAAAAGTTGGAGATTGATCTGTCCTTCTCCTCCGCCTTCCATCCCGAAACTAATGGCCAAACGGAAAGGACCAACCAATCCCTGGAACAATATTTAAGGTGTTTCATCTCTGACTGTCAATTCGATTGGGTCTCATTCCTTCCCCTTGCTGAATTTTCCCTGAATAACCGGGTCAGTAACTCGTCAGGGGTCTCCCCGTTTTTCTGTAATTTCGGGTTTAACCCAAGGTTCTCCTCCGTCTCCCCTGGTTGTTCCAATAATCCTGAGGTAGAGGAGGTTCATCGGGAACTGTGCACTGTCTGGGCCCAGGTTCAGAAGAACCTAGAGGCGTCCCAGAGCGCACAAAAGATTCAGGCGGATAGTAGACGTTCTGCTAACCCCCTGTTTGTCGTCGGGGATTTGGTCTGGT
The DNA here is from genome assembly GCF_050947455.1 of Rhinoderma darwinii. Taxonomy (NCBI): domain Eukaryota; kingdom Metazoa; phylum Chordata; class Amphibia; order Anura; family Rhinodermatidae; genus Rhinoderma; species Rhinoderma darwinii. The sequence goes on from NC_134693.1 coordinate 46,931,892, forward strand.
TGTCGTCCAGGAACTTGCGCCTTAAGGTCCCGTCCAGGAAGTTTGCTCCCCGATTTATTGGACCTTATAAGATCATTGAAGTCCTCAACCCTGTATCCTTCCGTCTGGAGCTCCCCCCATCCTTTCGCATACATGACGTCTTCCATGCCTCCCTCCTTAAACGCTGCTCCCCGTCCTGGTCCCCCTCGAGGATACCTCCTGTTCCCGTTCTCACCCCTGAGGGGGTGGAATTCGAGGTGGCCAAGATTATGGACAGTAGGATGGTCCAGGGCTCCCTCCAGTACCTGGTCCATTGGAGAGGATACGGGCCGGAGGAGAGGACTTGGGTACCTGCCCGTGATGTTCACGCTGGGGTATTGATCAGGAGGTTCCACCTCCTCTTCCCCACTAAACCGGGTCCCCTTAGTAAGGGTCCGGTGGCCCCTCATAAAAGGGGGAGTACTGTTAGGGATCTGCCAGGTACTTCATCTAGCTATACTCCTGGGATTAATCAATCCACACCTGAGGCCAGACCTGCTCGACTGACACCATCTCCCACCAACCAGGGTGGCAGGCTCAGGAGTGGGAGAGCCTATCGCGGCCTGGTCTCTCGGAGTTAGCTCCGCCCCCTGCCCTTTATTACCTGCCCTGTGCTCTCCCTCAGTGCTTGTAATTCTTTTGGATTCCTGGCCCCACTGCTGCTTGCTCCAGCCTGCTTCTGCCGTGCTTCTGCCTTGCTGCAGTTCTGCTTGACCTGCTTGCTTGCCCTGGCTTGCTTCTGTCTCCGTGCCTGCTCGGGTGTACTCACTTCGTCCTGGTCCTGACTGTTCGTTCGCCGCCCCGTTTCCTCGTGGCGTTCCGTGGCTACTGCCCCTTCCCTTGCGTGTTCCCTGTTTGTCTTCCTGTGCACTTAGCCAGCGTAGGGACCGCCGCCCAGTTGTACCTCGTCGCCTAGGGCGGGTCGTTGCAAGTAGGCAGGGACAGGGCGGTGGGTAGATTAGGGCTCACTTTCCCTTCACCTCCTTCCTGCCATTACAGGCTGGTACGGTAAGTATAGCATGAGTGGACTGCAACAGGAAAATTCAGCTGTTTACAAAGCTCCCATAGAAATTAATGGAGAGAGATGCGCACCAACGCAACCACCTCTCCTGTTATTCTCTATTGGGGTGTGGCGGCTGCCTCACCAGGCGGAAAGGGGATCAGATGACACCTGTTCTGAAGATAGGTGCAGGTACCAGAGCTGGGACACGCATCTATCAGACAATTATGGCGTATGCCGTGGATACAGTGCAACGCAACATATATTACAGTGAACATCTGAACAGTCCATTTAAACAAACAGGTCACTAAAAATGAAATGAAATTCACTTAAAACCACAGAAAAAGGCCATACGTACTGATACAAGGGCAGTTTAAAATACCAGTACCCAGCAGGATGCAGACAACCCACCAGAGGGAGATTGTACAGGTGCAAAATACTGATCAACATCCACTGTCACACCTACCATTTATGAGGGGGTCACTGCCCAGTATTAGGGTATGTGCACACAACCTCTTTTCAGATGTAATGGAGGCGTTTTACGCCTCGAATTACGCCTAAAAAACGCCCCTAATACGCCTACAAACATCTGCCCATTGCTGTCAATGGGAATTACGATGTTCTGTTCCCACAAGCCTTTATTTTACGCTTCGCTGTCAAAAAAATGGAGCGTAAAAAGACGCTCCGTAAAAAGAAGTAGTATGTCACTTCTTGAAGTGTTTTTTGGAGCTGATTTTCCATTGAACACTATGAAAAACGCCTCAAAAAAAGCCTCAAAAAACGTCTGAAAAGAAGCCTCAAAAGAGGCTCGAAATTTCATTCTCAGCTTCAAAAACACCTGAAAATCAGAGGCTGTTGTCTCTGAAATCAGGAAAAAAGGAACAATTCCCAACAGGAAAGTTTGCAATTGCTGGGATATGTTCTAATTTGTGGCTTAAAGAAAAATACAAATGGGAGAATGGGCCAGTATTACACTAGTGTGAATTAAGCCGGTTTTATGTAAGTAAAGCTTTAAAGAGGCTCTGTCACCAGATTCTCAAATCCCTATCTCCTATTGCATGTGATCGGCGCTGCAATGTAGATAACAGGAACGTTTTTTGTTTTTTTTAAAACGTTCATTTTTGGCCAAGTTATGAGCTATTTTATGCAAATGAAGTTTGAAATGGACAATTAGGCGTTTTTTTTTCGTTATGTCCAACTGGACGTGCATTGTGTTTTTAACTGGGCGTGTTTACGTGTATGACGCTGACCTATCAGTGACCAGTCAGCATCATACACTCATCTCCATTGATTTACACAGCAGCGATGTGCAGCCACATAAACAGAGATTAACGTTAATCAAGTGTCCTGATAATGAATACACATGAAATCCAGCCTGGACGTCGTGTATTCAGAATCCTGACACTTCTGACTCTTTTCTGTGAGATTTCCAGCAAGCCACGCGTAATCTCGCGAGATTACGGAGGTAAACGAGATTTCGTTTCCCTTGCTGGAAATCTCAAAGAAAAGATTCAGAAGTGTCAGGATTCTGAGTACACATGACGTCCAGGCTGGATGATCATGTGTATTCATTATCAGGACACTGCAGTAAAGTTAATCTCTGTGTATGTGGCTGCACATCGCTGCTGTGTAAATCAATGGAGATGAGTGTATGACGCTGACTGGTCATTGATTGGTCAGCGTCATACACGTAAACACGCCCAGTTAAAAACACAATACACGCCCAGTTGGACATAACAAAAAAAAACACCCAATTGTCTATTTCAAAGCTCATTTGCATAAATATAAAATTGCTCATAACTTGGCCAAAAATGAACGTTTTTAAAAAAACAAAAAACGTTACGGTTATCTACATTGCATCGCCGATCACATGCAATAGGAGATAGGGGTTTGAGAATCTGGTGACAGAGCCTCTTTAAAGAGGCTTAATAGGAGTAAATTTAATTAAAATTTCCCTTTAGTGTACATAAGAAATATGGGGGGGGGGGGGACTTGACGTTAGAGGAGCACAGATTCTGATGATAACATATCCCCTTCTGATCTCTGTCAGGTGCAATGTTGTCATGTAGAACTTGAAGGGATTTAAATCACCAAATACATTGACATAAAACACCCAAAAATTCCACTATTCTAGCCAGGTAGGAGGCAACTCAGTGTTCTTGCCTGTAACTCAAGAGATGAAATCTCAGGCTATAAGTATAATATTAATAACAGTTCTCAGATGTTTAATGTACACTGAAGGGTATTTGTTAAAATGTTGTCATAGTACGTCTCATTTAAAGGGAACCTGGCAGCAGATTTGAGTCCTCAAATAGTTTGACAGTGCTATAAACAGGTCGGTGTAACCGTACCTGTTGTCGGTCATGCACGTTGCATGACCAAAAAGTCGGTCCCCGGCACTGCAAGTGGCACAATCTGCTGAGTGACAGCTCTAGCCGTCTCCTGATTGGACACTAGAGTCATCAATCAAAGCTGAGTGGAGGGACGCAGTATACGGCACAGAGAGCCTGGAGCACTGAACATAAAGAGGCCGCCTCCGAGGCACTTGCGACTGCAGCGCCAGAGAAATAAAACAGAGATTTCTAACTAGCTGCATTCTCCACCCTGTATATAGAACTGTCTGCTGTTTTTAGGACTTAAAACTACTGACAGTTTCCCTTTAATCATAGCATAAGGTAAAGATATCTGTTTGCTGTCAGTGAATGTGAACAATTAGGCTTATTGCCTATAGCAACCAATAAGAGTTCCGAATTCACTTCTAAGGAGCTATCTCATCAAGTAAATAGAACCTAACAAGCTGAAGGAACCAACATCTCAATTAAATTAATGCAGATATTAATGGAAACTTGACATATATATATATACTGCCTGGGGTGAATAAACACACCACTTTTTTTCACCAATTTCCTTGGAGTGCTGCCTCTTCATTTTTTTGGGGGATTATATATATATATATAGATTAACAGTGAAACACCATACTTCTCACAGCTGAGGGTTTGCTACAATGTATCCAATCTATACCATCCTCTGTGAGTTAAGCCCGTCAGCATAACAAATCTCTCTCCTGTCCTGGGTTTGCTACAATCATTGTATGGTGTTGGTAAAATGTGCCATTCTGGAGTTCAATGTATTCATCGCATTGAGAATTGCCTACACTGAATAATACACCCTGAAGTTATTTTTGGACAGAAAATAAGACAAGGGCTTTATATGATTTCATTGTATCTGAACATTCCTATTGAAAATTCTGAGTCTTAAGTGGGGGTCACGCCGCGCGCTGCAGCAGCAAGTGAACAGTCAGTCCTTGAAGTTGTGTTGGAAACAGAAAAAAATGGTCAACAAGTAAGGATCTGAGTAACAGATTTGACAAGGGCCAAATTGTGATGGCTAGACGACTGGTTTAATCATCTCTAAAACATCAGGTCTTGTGGGGGGTTCCTAGTATGCAGTGGTTAGTATCTACCAAAAGTGGTCCAAGGAAGGAACTGCCGGTGAACCAGCGACAGGGTCATCGGCACCCAAGGCTCATTGATGGTCATGGGGAGCAAAGGATAGTCCGCCTGGTCCAATCTCACAGAAGATCTACCGTAGCACAAATTGCTGAAAAAATGACTGCTGGCTGATAGAAAGGTGTCAGGACACAGAGTATCGCAGATTGCGGTGTTTGGAGCTGAGTAGCCGCAGACTGGTCAGAATGCTCATGCCAATTTCTGTCCACTGCGAAAGCGCCTACAATGGGCACGTGAGCATCAGAACTGGACCATGGAGTAATAGAAGAAGGTAGCCTGGCCTGGGCTGATGAATCATATTTTCTCCTACAATCAGGGGATGGCTGGGTGTGTGTCACTTACCTGGGGAAACGATGGCACCAGGAATCACTATGGGCAGAAGGCAGTGTGGGGCTCTGGGTAATATTCTGCTTTGAAATATTTGGTTCTGGCATTCATGTGGATGTTACAATCCAACTTTTGGTGGAACAATCCCGTTAACCGGAGCACAAGCACCTAGCTAAACATTGTAGCAGATGAAGTACACCCCTGATGGCAACGGTTTTCCGAGTCGCAACCATCTTCACGGATCCCTCATAGACTTGAGTGAAACTGATAAAAATAGGACATATCTGATTTTTTTTCACAGGCCCTTTACACGGTTCGTTAAAACAACGGCCGTGTGAACAGCCCCATAGAAATACATGCAGCCGTGTGACGGCCGTTAAAAAATCAGTCGTTATACGGACTACATATACATTCCTCTGAATAAGCCCTTAAGGGCGGATTTACACGAACGCGATATACGTCCGTGCCACCCGCGTGTTTTTCACGCGCGTCGCACGGACCTATGTTAGTCTATGGGGCAGTGCAGACTGTCCGTGATTTTTGCGCAGCATGAGTCTGCTGCGTAAAACTCACGACAGGTCCTATATTTGTGCGTTTTTCGCGCATCACGCACCGGAGGCAGCGCTTAATAGGAGCACAAAGATGGCGGACCTGGGGGCCTTAATCAGGCCCCCAGGCAGCCATAGCGACCATCGACCCCCCGCTATTGCGTTGCGGAGGGCGCGATGAGCTGTTAGAGGGGGTCATCCCCCTCTCTAACGATTTAAATGCTGCAGTCGGTATTGATGCCGCTCGTTACTCTGAAGTGTCGGCTGTAACATACAGCCGACACCAACATCGTATGGAGTGGGTTCACTCCGTGAGCCCGTTCCATACTTCCCCTACACGACTTTGGCGTAGGGATACGTAAAATGTTGGGAAGGGGTTAAAGGATTTGCTGCTAACATCTTGGTACCAAATACCATAGGGCACCTACTGAGGTCCTGTGAAGTCCATGCTTTGATGGGTCAGAGCTGCTTTTGTGGCACAAGTGGGACCTACACAGTATTAGGCAGGTGGATTTAATGTTATGGCTCAACGGTGCATATACCTAATGCTGCTCACAGCTGAGAGTTTGCTAAAATTGTGCACAATGATTAAGCTTTATTTCCGTAAAACCCCTCAATCTGATCATGAGGTGGGGGTCCTGCTGCTAGAAAGTCACAGTTATTGTGCATATTGATTACAGTAAGAACTCTTCAGCCCATTAACTGTAGCACTTTCTAAGGCAATATTGCCACCTAGTGGTCAGTTTTTAGTTTGCCAGGTTTATTTTCTAATATCTGTTTAGGGAATTGATATGAGCATATGAATAATATGATCATTATTATGATTATAATTTAATTACAAAAAATAAAATGCATTTTATTACTGAAGTATTATTTAATACCTTTCAAAAGCAAAGGCTCTCTGTTCAACAAAAAAGTCCTACCATACAGAGGACCATACAGTCGTCGTCCCCGTCCATCTAGCTCCCTGCTCTGCAATAGTATTCAGTTGTATCTGCGTCCTAAGGATGCAATTAAACGTGCCAATTGCCCGGGTCCCCGGATGTCTGGTGCTAGCGACGCCACCGAGCATAACTTAATGTTACATGCCAAGCCATTCTGCACGGGCCCGCTCATGCCACAGGCCCCATAGCAGTTGCTATGACTGCTACAGCAGTAGTTACGCCACTGATGGGACCTTATGGCATCATGAACTAGCGACAGTGCAGCTGGAAGAGCAACGTGGCTGACTAAACTGGTAACTGCATTTGTCATAGGATACAGAGAGGACAACGTATGACAGTTAATCATTGCTTTGTATTACACTACTTATCAGGGCTCTGCATGGCACAATATGCTACTATTATATGAACACTGTATGATCAGTGTATGGTACTATCCAGGCACTCTGTGTTACTATTAATAGTCTAAAATACAGTGAAGGGTTAACCTTTGAATAATCCTTTAGGTCCCAGTGAGGCTTGATGGAAGAGAAAGATCACTGAGGCTGGAAGTAAGATTTGTGTATTAGTGGTGCGGGACAGACATATTGCTGGTAAGTCAGGGCTAGTCATTTAATATTAAAATATGAATGCTATTTAAAATAACGTAATTGGCGCTCCATTGTATAATAATGGTGCTTTTACTAATTAAAATAATCTATATGTAATACATTGGGAGGAATTTTTTTTGTAAATAAATCAATGTTTTATCTGAACTTTTAAATTAACTTTTATTTCTATACTTTTTAAGACGCAGCTTCCATGTATCCTTTATACATAGAAGCTGCGTTGTTGTGTAAAAGTCAAAGCCGTCAGTGGAGCTGAGCTGAAAACTGGTCCTGCGTGTCTCTGACAGACCTAATATCGAGCACATCTAAGTTCATACCTTAGATGTGATAGTTATTAGCTGGATCCAGTGAGTCAGAGACACGCAGGACCCTCTTTCAGCCAAACACTCAGTTCAGCTGTACTGACGGAATCGGCTTTGACGGAACAACACAGCTTCTATGTATACAGGATACATAGAAGCTGTGTCATAAAAAGAAAAAAAAGTTTAACAAAAGTCAAGTTACCATATTTAAAATCAGACAAAACATTTGTTTTATTTTTTTTTAATTCTCTTCAAAAAGTGGGATAACAAGCGAGCTGCCCTTTTGTACCCCTTCACGCCCATTATGCTAGAATAGATAATAGGATCAGCGCTTGCAATGTTTAGATCAGATCATTTTTTTGTGATCTGTTCAAAGGCTTTTTTTAGTCCGATTGTGGCAAAAACCATGGCGTCCATCCAGTCTAATACTGGGCTATATACTGGTTGTTTTAGTCTTATATAGTCTTTAGATAGCAAAGGAAATTCATAAAAAAATCCGCAGAGGCTTAAAAACATCAGTATTGTAATTTCTAATTAATTCTCATATATATAATATCTATTGTACCGATAAAGAAAAGTACAGTGACAAAGATCACAGGGATAGGAGTGTGATTATGTATGGAGCAGCACAGTCTACATTCTGAGAAGCCGTGTAGCCATAATGTCCTTGGTTCACAGCAGGAGTTCTCATCAGAACCGGTCAGTTCAAAAAATGACCGAGCAATTAATTTCCTACTTAGAAAGGCAGCAAAAGTGTGAGATTGCTGAGAAAGGGATTATATCCTGCTGTAAGATCTCCATGACTACCGAAAGTTTCACACAAGTGACAAAAAAGAAAAAAAGAAGAGATTTCAGCAGGAAAAGCGGTCTGTCAGCTACATTGGAAATTTCCAGTTAGGCTACTTTCATATAGTTGTAATATGTACACATTGTACTGTTCGTATTGCAGCTGCAACACTTTGACCCATGCAGTTCTACGGCCGGATTCACATGTAGTGTAAATACTGCAGCTTTTCCGCGACAGAATTTATGGCGGAAAATCCTCAGCGTATTACAGTAGCAGCAAAGTGGATTTAATTGGAACAAATCTCATCCATACACTTCATTAAAAAAAAAGCTGAAAAAACGTTCATAAATTGATGTCACACGGTACTGCAACGCAAGAAAAACTCCAGCGTTTTTTACGCGCGCAAAACGGACATGCGGTGCATTTTTTTTAATCCCCAGCACGTCAATTTATGCTGCAGAAATCGCAGTTTTTTCCCATTGAATTCAATGGGAGGTAAAACCCGCCACAAATAGCAAATGTTGAGATTTTTGCGACGGAAGAGCTGCGATTCCGTCACAAAAATTCCAACTCAGAGAGAAAAAATAAAAATAAAAAAATAGATTACTTACCCAGAATTCTCTGCTTCTGTGTCCAGCCCGACCTCCAGGGATGCGTTTCATCCCATGGAACTGATGCAGCCAGTCACAGGCTGCAGCGGTCACATGTGATGAAACGTCATCCCAGGAGGCCGGACGTCAGAGAGACACATTGCCATGGCTACGGGTAAGTATGAGTTGTTTTTTTTACCTGCTATTTTCCACAGTGAACATTCCGGCCAAAAAACTGCGCCACAATTTGGTGCGGTTTTTCAGCCAGAATATTTGCGGCGTCCAGGACAGAAAGACTGTGTGCTTTTACGCAGTGTATCCGCCCTTTGTAAACATACCCTAAACTGACGTTTCATAAAACTTTGGACAAGTCATAGCAACCTATCAGAAGGTTTTATTGATGGGGTCCGGTTGCCGAGACCCCCATCAATCCCTAAAACCAAGGGGCAAAAGCGTTCAGCGAAGTTCCTCTTTAGCTCTTTTCAGCTTTTCTTGGAGGGAGGGTTAGCGGAAGACGGGCTCTTAGGCTTCAAAACTTATGAAATGTCACTATGACATGTCAAAACGAGTTACTCTTTAGGCCTTATTCACACGCAGTGACCAGAAACATCTGAAAATACAGAGCGGTTTGTAGCAACTCACGTTTTTCGCTGCGTATTTTACGGCCGTTATTGGAGCGGTTTTTCAACGGAGTCAATGAAAAACGCCTTCAAAAACGTCCCAAGAAGTGACATGCACTTCTTTTTCGCGGGTGTCTTTTTACGCGCCGTATTTTGACAGCGTAAAATCAATGAGGCTATTCAGATATGCATTGTTTTTTGCGCAGGGTGTGTGTGTCAGCTGCATGTCCTATCATCCGTGTGCTGTCCGTGATTCACAACAGTTGCAAAGGAAATTAGGGGCGGAGGGCGAAAAAAAACCTCAAGTTGTTTTTTTTTTGCCGACGTACAAAATGCGTGACATACGTGCACCGTACACGGATGTTACATGGAACTGCACCGCAAGAGAAAACAGACACGTTCGTGTGAATAAGGCCTTAGGATTAATGAACACAAAATACGTATACCCTATTACGTGCGGTTTTGCCGATTTCAGGAAACCATGTACACACTGCGGTTTTTTTCTGAATGTAAATTGACCTGCGGTGCACATTTTCAAGTCTGCAGCATGTCAATTTATCTTGTGTTTCCGCTTGATAATTGTTTCGGTTTACTTGTAAAGGAAAAACACACCAAAACCTGCAGCATGAAAACGCACTGAATTACGCATCAAAATGTAAAAACCGCATTGAAAAACGCACAATTAGGTGTGGTTCTCACCTGCTAATTTCCTGCGGTTTTGATGCGTATTTACTGCAGCAAAATACGCAACTCCTGCACGTAATCTTAGGCATCATTCACATTTGCGTCCGGCTTCAATTCATGGGTTCTGTTAGACCTTTCCATCAGGGAAACCCATAAACGGAAAGCCAATCGGAAACCATAGCTTTAGTTTGCATTACCATCGATCTCAATGGTAATACTTCCGTTGCAAATGACTTCCGTTTGTCTCCGTTCTGTAAGGTTTCCTTTTTCTTTGGCGGAAACAATACAGCAGTCGGCTACGCTATGGATTCCACCCAAAAAACTGAAACTTTACGGAACAGAGAAAAACTGAAACCATGTGGAACGGAAGAATTACCATTGCGATCAATGGTAATGCAGGAGGAAGCCAACCGCCGATATGAACAAAGTATTACTCTACAACTTTTAAGAAGGAAAACGTATGGCATACATATCACCAAAAGAAAAAAAAAAAAAAAGTATATGTTGTTAGTATAAGTAGTGCATTTGGTTTTTTTTAACCTATAAATGGTTTGTGCCAATAGACATTGGTCACCTATCCACAGCATAGGTGATAAATGTCTGATCGCCGGGGGCGACACCGCTTTAACATGAACGATGACTAGAACAGGGGCCTCCTGTTCCTACTCCCTGCACTGCCACATTGAGTAGCAGGCGAGCATGCGCGCTGCTGCTCCATTTAAAACGTCTTTCTGATGGGACGGACTCTTGATGTACACAAATAATTACACGCCACACGCTTCACGACTCGAAAGCCCTGCTGCGAGTTTGCATGGTCTACTGTTTTGTGGTGGAGCTGCTGTTAGTCTGAGGCTCTGTTCACACGCTAAATTAAAAACGGCTGAAAAAAACGAAATCTATTTTCAAGGGAAAACAGCCTCTGATTTTCAGACATTTAAGCAACTTGTGTTTTTTACGGCCATTTTTTGGAGCCGTTTTTCTATTGACATGCACCTTTTTTACGCGCCAAAAATGCCCCGTGGGAACGAAACAGTTTTTCCCATTTAAATCAATGGGCAGATGTTTAGAGGCGTTCAGCCCACATATTTTTTTAACCGTTTTTTTGTGCCGTTTACGGCCCGAAAAACTGCTTCAAATAGCCCATGTGAACATACCCTTATACGTTTCCACTTCACAATAGTCACCATTTCAATTTTTACTGACGTGTGGCAAAGAGTTGCACCCTACTGACATATTACTAGAAATTTGTCTAGGGAGATTGTATGGCTGTGTGCTTGATTTTATATACCTTCTTGCAATGAGTGACTAAAACACCTAAACTTAATTATTGTAGGGTACTCACATACTTTTGGTCATATAAAGTGCATTATTCCTCTATATAGAAGCCCATTACATGGTGAAGACAATCCTGTCCAGTCACCAGTGATATGTGACACAAGTTATATCCCGCTTCCCCTTAGTTGGTATATATCAATCTCCGGCTCTGTTCACCTACATACCTAGGTCGTGACCTTAGATCCGGTCTTTTTCCTCCAAAAAAAAAAAAAAGACTGTTCTTAGCAAGAAAATCTATAGCATTAGAATGGATATTCAGCGTATGTCCGCAGTTCCTGGCGTTTCCTCACATGGGCACTTAGACCATCCATATTCCCATATGTGACGATGATACAACTTAAGTTTGCCTTTTAGTTGTATATTTTTGCCATTACAATGTCTGGTGTAAGGAGATGAGCTATAGATCAGCTTTGTAAATGTATTGGTATTTATTGTTTAATAAATGAAATATTTAGAACGAAGGAAAAACAGAAAATAAAAAAAAAACACACGACATTTAAAAACATAGGTGAAGCTAACACGAAAGTAACATTTCTATCGTCGGCTCAGCCTCCGATTAAGCTCAGCTACTTTTTCTCTTCTCCGCTCGGCACTGCGATCAGATGTTTTTTGCAAGCTGTCATGGTATTTCTCCAGTGCATTTCTAAAACCTGTCATAACATCCTAGAAAGGAGAAAATTGGAAGGGATATCATGATCAGGGCAGATATTATAAGGAAGGTCAACAGAAGATAGGGCTTTGCTTAATAGAGTGATCCTCCAACTGTAATTGTTACATATGGTAGTAGTGTGCATCGCGAGCGAACCGGCAAATTAAAATCACGCATTTCATTTAAAAAAAACAAAACACACAATTTGCGGCAAAAAAAAAGTGTAGTTGTGGTGTGCGGTTTATAAGCAGGAGACATGTGAATACACACTAAATAGAATTTGCTTTTTAGGCCCAAACTTCAGTGTGATTTCACAATACAGTAATTTGAACAAACCTCTACAAACTTGGTATTGCTTTATCATTATAAGGTATTGTGTGTGAATTCATGAGAAAAACAAAATAGAATGAAGCTGTAACATAAAATGGAAATGTGAAGGGGTCTGAATACACTGTTAATCTAGTCTTCGTGTATACCAAATGGTTTGAGCAAAGGGGTATTTGGTATCTTTTAGCCCTATTCATTGCTACCCGACTTGGATTAGCACTCCCCAGGCCCTACCTGTATAGAGCCGTGGTTTCCATATCTCGCACTGATGAAGGCTAATAAGTCTGAAACAGCTATACGCAAGTTGAGATAAATAGCTCTGTATTCATTAGGCTGTATCTGTGCTATACAACAGCGGTTCTGTATGCATAGTAGGAAAGAAACAAGGTGCAGGTCTCCGCCACTATACCTTTTAAGAAGGACTTGGTGTATATTTGTAGGAGTCATAGCTTGGTTTTTCTGATCTACAGTACTAAATCTCCTGCTTCCCTTCCCACAGCCATATAGTTGAATGATATAATTCTGTCTGTCAGAGAAGTTTATAGCATACGGCCTTATTATTAAAGAGGACCAGTATAAAGACGTCCTCAGTAAGCTACCTCTATCACATAGTGGTGGTATTGATTATTTTAAGAGGAAGACAACAATCTGGGACTGAACGAGGAGATTGTGAAATATGCAATTATAAAAGACAAGTCAAATTAAAAACCAATGATCTTACTTGATACTTTTTCTTCTCCTCTTCTGCTGCTTCAAGGAGCAGATCTTTCTTGTTGCTGGTTTGTTGGATTTCTTGAAGAACCTGTGACACCCGTCCATGCACAGCCTGTCTCTTCTCTTGAATGCGACTACAGATCCTGCGTAAATGAGATATAAATTAACAATTTTACCATTCCAACACGTAGAAGCAGATTTACTACTCATAGCGAGCCAGAATTGGTCACTTTTTGTACCTCGATAGACACTTTCAAAAGGGTCTAGAAACAGGGATACGGCTACATGGATTTGTACATTGCACCAGATTACTGGTGTGCGCCATAATGAAGTCAAAAATTTGTGGTATCATGTAAACGAGACTGAGGATAAGCATGTACCGTAAATACTTTGTAAAAAGAAGAAGGGTGTCAGATGCGACCAGATGCACCAGTGTGTTAAATTTGGCACAATTGCAGCCTAACTCATCCAGCTTAAGGCGACACATGGCGACTTGTGAGAAGATCCCAAGTGACGGCCATTGGGGTTGTCAATCTGTAGGTTGTTCGAAAGTCTAACTTTTTCTTGGCCAACATTCAGGTTATTCACCGAACTGCATAACGTAGCGACAGGAAATAATACGTACTCTAAGATCTCGTTCTTTCGCTGATCAAAGTCCTCTTGTTTCTTCTGATTCTTAATATCCATTTTTGCCAGTTTCTCTTTCTTTATCTGGATACTTCTTTTTAACTGTGTTTCTTCATTAGCGATGGACTTCAGCTCCAGGTTTTTATTTACAATTTGCTCTTCTTTTTGCCTAGACTAGGGGAGTAAAAAAAAAAAAAAAAAAAAAAAAAAAAAGTCATTCATTGCCTCGAAATTCTAGATGCCAAATCCAACACTTTCAACACGAAAGAAACTTAGACATTACATGTCAGATCAACATAAATTCAGACGTAAACACGTTTGGAGTAATTACCTCTTCAAGGATCTTCCTGTTAATCTCCAGGTTGTTCTCGATACTACGCAGCTTCTTATTATAAGCTTGCACATCGGACTGCCACAGACAGGCCACAGTCACTCTCTCCCGATAATGATCACATTTTTCACTTGTTTCTTGCTGTTAAAATAAGTTTTCTTCAATTTAAAAAAAGGACAGATGACACGCAGGGGCGGTTATAGAATACCTACAGATATACAGTCATGAAAAGTTACTAAGGAAATAACACTTCCAGGGCAAATGGACATCATTGAAGGGGGTTCCCAAAAAAAGGCTCCCCCCTCTGGCAGACTCCGTGTGAACATATAATCCTGCATTTTCCCTGCAGGCGATTGCCTGGGGTTTAAAGCAACTGGACTAGTCCACACGTACTGGATTTATTTTCAGTTATTTTTATGATCTAGACATGCAGATTCACAGGTAATCCACAACAATTGTGTTTTATTGTGGTTTTGAACTTCCGTACGGAAGTCAAAGAGGAAAATCCGCAACAGGAATGGACATTCTGAAGATTCAAAATTTGACCCCTGGTCAATTTCTGCAAAAAAAAAAAAAAAAAGTCTGCAGCGTATGGATGACATTCCTTCAAATCTCATCCACTTTGCTGCTACTCTATTCCGCTGCAAATTTTCCTTCTGTAAATCTAGACAGAAAATCTGCTACATGTGAACGCTCCGCTAAGGCTTTAATAATGCAGCAGATTTTGCCAGATACAGCTGAAATGGACGTCCTGATGTTTATCCCACTAAACTACCAAGGCTATCAGGCTTTCCTTGCTTCTCGTAGGGACTCATATAGGCTACTTTTTTTTTTTTTATAAAAATGTTTTCATATTTGACTGGATCAGAGATTTGCCAAGATGTGGCTGCTGTAAAGTTCCCAATACAGTATTTTACCCGTGCTTGCTTCAGTCTGTGGACATTTTCTCTCATCCTCTCCGTTTTATTCTTGCGCTGCTCTGGGGATTCCACTATCTGGGTTTTCATGCGCTCTTGTTCTTCTTTCATGGTGGCAATAGTAAGCTTGTGTTCGTTCTGAAGCAAAAGGGACATATTTTAGCCAGATAGTAAAACACTGTTACAAAATAAAAAATCTCTACAGTGCAGACAGAGATTGGACTTAAGAAGGATCAGTATATAGAGAGGATTGGTTAAAGAGTGATGGTAAATGTGAAGACATCGGGTCCCATGTATAAAAACCAGTGCTAAAAGGACAAGAGGTTGAGATATTATCCAAAGCAACAAATCAACCCTCAGGCGTCATTTTTTTTGCCCTCCCTTAGAATGGTACTTACCAGTTTTTTCATTTTTTCGGCAAACTCTGCTTTTTGATGTGCAATCTTTTCCTGGAGGACTATCTATAAAAGACAAGATAAGGATATCAATTACTACAAGAGTGTTGTTTTCCAATTGTAGAACATTAAAGAGGCTCTGTCACCAGATTATAAGTGCCCTGTCTCCTACATAATCTGATCGGCGCTGTAATGTAGATAACAGCAGTGGTTTTTATTTTGAAAAACGATCATTTTTGAGCAAGTCATGAACAATTTTAGATTTATGCTAATTAGTTTCTTAAAGAGGCTCTGTCACCAGATTTTGCAACCCCTATCTCCTATTGCAGCAGATCGGCGCTGCAATGTAGATAAGAGTAACGTTTTTATTTTTTAAAAACGAGCATTTTTGGCCAAGTTATGACCATTTTTATATTTATGTAAATGAGGCTTTCTAAAGTACAACTGGGCGTGTTTAAAGTTAAAGTCCAAGTGGGCGTGTATTATGTGCGTACATCGGGGCGTTTTTACTACTTTTACTAGCTGGGCGTTGTGACGAGAAGTATCATCCACTTCTCTTCAGAACGCCCAGCTTCTGGCAGTGCAGACACACAGCGTGTTCTCGAGAGATCACGCTGTGACGTCACTCACTTCCTGCCCCAGGTCCTGCATCGTGTCGGCACCAGAGGCTACATTTGATTCTGCAGCAGCATCGGCGTTTGCAGGTAAATCGATGTAGCTACTTACCTGCAAACGCTGATGCTGCTGCAGAATCAACTGTAGCCTCTGGTGCCGATGTGTCCTCGCTCGTCCGACACGATGCAGGACCTGGGGCAGGAAGTGAGTGACGTCCCAGCGTGATCTCTCGAGAACACGCTGTGTGTCTGCACTGCCAGAAGCTGGGTGGTAACGAAGAGAAGTGGATGATGCTGATTCGTCAGCATCATACACTTCTATTCACAACGCCCAGCTAGTAAAAGAAGTAAAAACACCCAGATGTACATACACAATACACGCCCAGTTGTACTTTAGAAAGCCCCATTTACATAAATATAAAAATGGTCATAACTTGGCCAAAAATGCTTGTTTTTAAAAAAAAAAACAAAAAAACGTTACTGTTATCTACATTGCAGCGCCGATCACATGCAATAGGATAGGGATTTGAGAATCTGGTGACAGAGCCTCTTTAAATTGGGCCCACGGTACTACTATACCCATATTAGTGGTTAGCCCATAATATGACCCCTTAATCCCACACTTTTCATAAACAATTATTTAGAACATAACATGCAGGCAATGGCATCATTAACTCGGTTACTGGGTACTAAATTAGTCCAGGAAATAATATACATTTATTCTAACCAAACTGAGCAAACAGTGCTCTGAATATCTATTAATAAAAAAAACACACACACACAAAACTACATTAGGGGCGACTCACATCTTTTGCACGATATTCCTGGCTTATTGATTGCTGCAGATCATGAATATCACTGGAAAGTGCTTTGAACTCTGCTTGTTGTTCAGGTGGGACAGTCCTAAGGGGAAAAATAAAAGTATTTAGTTATATATATATATATTTGTTTCACTTTTGCAAAACCGAGCAACCCGTCTGTTCGGTAATCAGACATAAAAAAAAACAAAAAAAAAAAAACAAGAACACAATACAACAGATTTAGTATTCAAATGGAGTCAGAACCCCGGCGTACGTGCTATGCACCAGATTTATTGATTGTTTTAGTGGCTTTTTTTTATTTTTATGACTGCTCAACAAAATGCTGCAAAAATTTGGGCGCAAAAAAAAAAAAAAAAAAAAAAAAAAAACAGAAACTAAGCCAACCAAGGGGTGGTATTAAAAAATAAAAAAAAAAGTTTCTAGTTAGATGCGACACATTTTTCACACAGCATACACAACTATGATCAAGTTGGTGCATTTTCTGGCTGCTTTGTTGAAGTTTACACGGTCTAAAACTTAGACAGTTTTAGTAAATCTGCCCCATTATATTTATCACAGGAATTCCTTCATATGCTGCTGAGGGTCACGTGACACTCTGCCTTTAGTGATGTCACGTGACTGAGTCATCCAATAACTGCCATGGAAAGTTACATCACTGGACGAAACAAAATGACAGTTTACAGGCATTGGATGTTGTGGTCATGTGACAATGCATCTGCACTTCTCAACCAGGAATTCACCGGAAACATTTGCTTATTTAAAGAGCTTACACGCAAGGTGAGCAGCATATACTGTAAGATACTTATGTCCGTCCCCCCCCCCCCCCCCCCAGAAGGAAATACCTTTTAAAAGCAGCAAACACTTACGTGAGTTTTTCAATTTTAGCCTCCAACTCCTGATTAGTTTTCTGTTGCTGGTTTATATTGTCCAAAGCTGATTTCTAGAAACGATAGTGACGTCATCAGTGACAAACGAAAGATCTTAGGTGACAGCAGCAGAAATTTAAATGCGTAAAGAACTTCTTACTTACGAAATTACGACAGAATGATATGTAGATCTCTTTTCGGGTATCCCTGAAATGGAGGAAGTTCACAATTCCACTCAACAAGTAAATCGTCCGCTTCCCTTCTAAACACAAGAGACATTTTTTGCCAAGTCAACGGCAAACTCTACATACTGCGGTCAACGTAACCAATTTACTACCACTAATGACACTTACTTGGATTCAGGACGTCAGATGGGTGAAAGTCATATATGAGGCACATCGGTAAGAAACGGGCCCTTTATTATTCAGATAAAATAAAAACAACTTGGTTACCGGCAGATATAGAAAAATATTTTAAATTAGCTTTCCCTATGAACTTCTGAGAGATCAGTTAAATGAGGATCCGTTATTTTTTTTAAACCACATACCTCTCCTTATTCAGTCTCCAGCGCTATAATTTCGATTTTTTTTATTTCTTTTAGCCCGCCCATTGTCCCGGTACAGCTTCTGCTCCATTTGGCACCTAATATGCCAATTTTGAGTAAAGGTCCAGAGAGGAGACGACCTTATCTCTCCTCAGTAGGCATTGCCTTAATCAGAGCGGCAGCCTCAGTGACGCAGAAGACCCGCTCGGATTAGACAGCATCACAGTGATGGAGGCAATGGCTACTGAGGAGAAACAAGGTGGTCTCCTCTGTACCTTTACTTAAAATTAGCATATAAGGCACCAGTCGGAGCAAGCGCTGTAGTGGGACAACGGGAGGACCAAAGAAAACAAAAATGACAGTGTTGGAATCAAGAGGATGCCAGGAATAAAAGGAGGTATGTGGTTTAAAAAAAAAACAAAAAAAAAAAAAAACACGAACCCATGACAGGTTCTCTTTAAATCTGGGAGCATTTTGTACCCTTCTCCATCTCGACAATGGTCCCCGCAAGTTACAATATTAATTTGTTCTGGGACGTCCAAAAAAGACAAACAAGCAGTTTGTCTAGTAAAACGGCAATGCTGATGGATGGATCTTCCAGTCAAACTTTTTGCGTCGCACACAAGCACTGCCTGTGATATTTTAAGTTAATAAAGTTTTTAGTTATGATGGCCTAGGAAAGGCCACTAGAACTCGAAAATATTGTAACTCAAGGGACCATTTGTATAGGTTTTCTGTGCCCACGTACAAATCGGGAATCTACTTTTACAGTTATCATCCTAAAATGTAACAAAATGTTATACATACATGAGTTTCAAAATATGAGCCACAGGAGAGAAACCTTCCATCAGATGTGGGTACTGAATGTCCAGATCCATTGGTACCTGCAACGTATACATTTTATGTTATTCTAGACGTAAACAGAAATGCAATTTCTCTTATTCTAAAATGAACTAAAATACTAAACCAACAGATCAGTACTAGATCTAGCTATAAAACTAACGGCGTATAACAGAAGCCATAATGCTGTGATGGATGTTTTACAACAAATTGAAATAAAACACTTGAATGGGGTCTGTCAGGTTTCTGGTATTTGACAGCAAAGTGTGAACAGAACCTAAAGTTGTCCTGCTTTAGCATATAAATATTGGGCGGAGGGGGTTGTGCTGCCAGCCCCTAACGAGCCAACAGCCATAGAAAATACTGAAGATACTGCATTGGATTTCTATACTCCCCAATGAGGGCACAATCTGACTAAATATCAGGATGATTCATCCAGTATATAATCCGAGAGGATTCCCTTTACGGCATTGCATAGATATGGGATTAACCGCCTTGAATATTTCACAAATACATACCATATAAAACTGTTCCACCCCAACATTGAACACTCTCTGCAGAATTCTCATGAAGAGCTTCTGGATCCATTCTGTCTGTAAATGAAGACATATCAGAATATCATACATCCCGCTGACCAAAGATTTTGGCATAAAATGTAGAGACCGCAGGGTTTTAAAACCCAACTATAAAATATACTACAGGAAAATAAATATTCCATATACCTTATGACTCGTTTATGAAGAACATGCCCCATCACATATACTATCATAACATTCAGCAGACTTAAAGAGGCTCTGTCACCAGATTTTGCAGCCCCTATCTGCTATTGCAGCAGATAGGCGCTGCAATGTAGATTACAGTAACATTTTTATTTTTAAAAAACGAGCATTTTTGGCCAAGTTATGACCATTTTCGTATTTATGCAAATGAGGCTTGCAAAAGTACAACTGGGCGTGTTGAAAAGTAAAAGTACAACTGGGCGTGTATTAGGTGCGTACATCGGGGCGTGTTTACTACTTTTACTAGCTGGGCGTTGTGTATAGAAGTATCATCCACCTCTCTTCACAACGCCCAGCTTCTGGCAGTGCAGACACAGCCGTGTTCTCCAGAGATCACGCTGTGTCGTCACTCACAGGTCCTGTAGCTACTTACCTGCAAATGCTGATGCTGCTGCAGAATCAACTGTAGCCTCTGTAGCCTCTGGTGCCGACACGATGCAGGACCTGTGAGTGACGTCACAGATCTGCACTGCCAGAAGCTGGGCGTTCTGAAGAGAAGTGGATGATACTTCTCATCAGAAAGCCCAGCTAGTAAAAGTAGTAAACACGCCCCGATGTACGCACATAATACACGCCCACTTGGACTTTTACTTTTCAACACGCCCAGTTGTACTTTTGCAAGCCTCATTTGCATAAATACGAAAATGCTCATAACTTGGCCAAAAATGCTCGTTTTTTAAAAATAAAAACGTTACTGTAATCTACATTGCAGCGCCTATCTGCTGCAATAGCAGATAGGGGTTGCAAAATCTGGTGACAGAGCCTCTTTAAAGAGGCCCTGTCACCACATTATAAGAGCCCTGTCTCCTACATAAGGAGATCGGCGCTTTTTATTTTAAAAAACTATCAATTTTTACCACTTTATTAGCGATTTTGGTTTATGCTAATGAGTTGCTTAATGCCCAAGTGGGCCTGTTTTTACTTTCGACCAAGTGGGCGTTGTACAGGGGAGTGTATGACGCTGACCAATCAGAGTCATACACTCCTCTCCATTCATTTACACTGCAGCATCGCGTTCTTACTAGAACACGATGTGCAGCCACATACACACATTAACGTCAATCAAGTGTCCTGATAATGAATACACATGACCTCCAGCCTGGACGTCATGTGTATTCAGAATCCTGACACTTCTGAATCTTTTCTGTGAGATTTCCAGCTAGGGAAACAAAATCTCATTTACCTCGCAATCTCGCGAGATTACGCGTGGCTTGCTGGAATCCCACAGAAAAGATTCAGAAATGTCAGGATTCTGAATACACATGACGTCCAGGCTGGAGGTCATGTGTATTCATTATCAGGACACTTGATTGACGTTAATGTGTGTGTATGTGGCTGCACATCACATTCTAGTAAGAACACGATGCTGCTGTGTAAATGAATGGAGAGGAGTGCATGCCCACTTGGGCATTAAGAAACCCATTAGCATAAAGCTAAAAATCGCTAATAAAGTGGTTTAAAATAGATCGTTTTTCTAAATAAAAAGCATCACTGTCACCTACATTATAGCGCCAATCTCGTTATCTAGGAGATAGGGCACTTATAATGTGGTGACAGAGCCTCTTTAAGACCCTTTTACACCAGTCAATAATTTTTTCAAACGAGCGTTCATATGTCCCGATCATTGCCCTGTGTAAATACAGCAACGATCAGCCGATGAACAAGAAAACGCTCGCTCATCAGCTGATCTGCCCATTTACGCAGCAAAAATTATCATCATCGTTGGCAGCACATCTCTGTGTAAACAGGGAGATGTTCTGCCGACATGATAGAAATCCATTGGGACGAGAGATCATAGTAACGATTGCTCGTCCCCATACATAACCAAGCATTGCTCCTTGTGAAAGTAGCTGCCTCGTTGATCGGCGCTCGTTTTTTACGGCTCATATAGGGCTGCGTAATAGAACCTATAGCGCGTGACACAATTACCAGGCCACAATCATCCGCAAAAAAAGTGAAAGGACGGACAACAGATATAGATAACAGTATCCATGATGAACCTCCCCACTACCACCTTGATAAAAGTCTGCATAAGTAGATAATTAAAAGGGTATGACCATCATGTAAAGTGATGGCATATCGCTAGGATATGCTATTACTTGATCCATGAGGGTCTGACCTCTGAGAGACCCACTGATCCTGAGAATGAAGGGGGCCACAGCACTGTTTTAGTAAATGGGGTCATGCTGTAGATCCCTGAACAGCTGGGTGTGTTTAATCAGTGCTGCGGCCCATTAATTCTCAGGAACAGTGGGGTCCAAGAGGTTGAATCCCCACTGATCATAATGTGATGGTATATCCTAGGCAAATGCCATCACTTTAGAAGATGGAAATAACAATTAAAAAGGGGAATAAGAAACAACTATACCTTGGCGCTAGGGTAAATGTCGTTTTTGGTAAAATTTTTAGCTTCAGCGCCTGTCAGGACATTCTGTCGAAAATAAGGGACCAACTCTGCGGCAGGATATTGAGGAAAAGTAAGCTTATCCATAACTGCAGTGATCAGATGAAGATGAAAAATAACAATGTCTAAAATGAAAAAAAACAAAAACACAGTATTATTATGTAAAGACTATGTACTTTCTGGATAGACAAATTTATAGCAAAAAAGGAACATCATTAGGCCTCGTGCACACTTCCGGCACGGTTTTCACGGCCGTTTTTGACAGATCCGCGAGTCCGTTTTAGCAGCCGTGTGCACTCCGTGTTTCTGTGCGCCGAGCATGGTACTGTCCAGGGTGCTGAAAGAGTTAATGGGCTGCACTGATCGGCGGTAACTCTTTCAGCACCCTGGACAGTACCATGCTCGGCGCATAGAAACTAAAATTTTAATGTAATAAAAAAAAAAATTACAATTTTCATACTTACTTTCCTCCTGTCCGGCCTCCAGTGATGACGTTTCATCCATGTCGCCGCTGCAGCCAATCACAGGCTGTAGTGGCGGTCACGCACGTCAGGATGACATCAGAAGGCCGGCCTCCAGGGATGACGCTTCATCCCACGTGACGGCCCCTGCAGCCAATCACAGGCTGCGGCGGCCCCTGCAGCCAATCACAGGCTGCGGCGGCCCCTGCAGCCAATCACAGGCTGCGGCGGCCCCTGCAGCCAATCACAGGCTGCGGCGGCCCCTGCAGCCAATCACAGGCTGCGGCGGCCCCTGCAGCCAATCACAAAAAAGATTCAGAAGTGTCAGGATTCTGAGTACACATGACGTCCAGGCTGGATTTCATGTGTATTCATTATCAGGACACTGTAGTAATGTTAGGGCTTGTGTATGAGGCCGCACATAGCGATATAACTATATCGCTAGTGCAGTGTAAATGAATGGAGAGAAGTGCATGATGCCGATTGGTCAGCGTCATACACTCCTCTGTACAACGCCCACTTGGTCGAAAGTAAAAGTACGCCCACTTGGGCATTAAGAAAGTTCATTAGCATAAACCAAAATCGCTCCTAACGTTGTGAAAATAGATCGTTTTTTGAAATAAAAAGCATTACTGTCACCTACATTACAGCGCCCATCTCCTTATATAGGAGATAGGCCACTTATAATGTGGTGACAGAGTCTCTTTAAAGGCTATGTTCACACGGAGTATTTTGCATACGTTCGTGTGCTTGCTGTTAAAAAAAAAAAATAATGGGACAGCACACGCACGCAATTCAGACACACGTGATTTTTCACACAGCACGCTTCCGCTGCGTGAAACTCACTTCAGGTCCTATTCTAGTCCATTTTTGTGGACCACGTGCCAAGTGAAATCTATGGGCGCGTGAAAATCATGGACAGCACACGGACGT
Organism: Rhinoderma darwinii; assembly: GCF_050947455.1. Classification (NCBI taxonomy): domain Eukaryota; kingdom Metazoa; phylum Chordata; class Amphibia; order Anura; family Rhinodermatidae; genus Rhinoderma; species Rhinoderma darwinii. The sequence goes on from NC_134693.1 coordinate 46,955,383, forward strand.
CATCCGGGTGCTGTCCGTGTTTCACGCAACAGTTACTAAAGAAATGCAGAGAAAACAAAATAAATGAAAAACCGTGCACCAACACGGACATAAAAAAACGATGCCACACAGAACAAAACGCTGATGGCACACCGAGCGGCAACGCGTGAAAAACTGTACTTTTTTTGCGGACGCAAAACTGACACGTTTGTGTGAACCGGGCCGGAGGGGGGGAAGTTAAGAACGTTTCTGCGCCAGGCATCTCTTAATAAATGTAAATTCTAGATTGCTATTTAGAACGACTGGCGCAGTCTGAACACATCTCCTCCTAACACTGTCATATGAAACACCATTCTTCGTAAATCGCCCACATATTTCCTATATAGCACTTCAATGTGTCATCGCTCTACGGATTGCTCGCCGATACGGTTTACTGCCATGCACAATGACCTGTTGCCCATACGGACACCAGAATACCAGGCCATCACTGAAGGCCGCAGAGATGTTTCATGCATAGCGATTAGGCAACGTGGTCACAAAGTGTTACCCAATAAAATGATTACCTGGGGCATATAGAGGTCACCCGGCTCAGGACCACCCGCTATGAGCCAGCACGGCCACGTATTTACTACATGAGGTGGCACGGCAGCTCGGTGGTTGGCACGGCAGCTCGGTGGTTGGCACGGCTTCCTTGCAGCATTAGGATCCTGGATTCACATCTGCATGGAGTTTGTATGTTCTCCTCGGGCTTGTGTGGCTTTCCTCCAGATATGATCGTTTGCCACACATACAATTGGCCCTAGTGTATATGTGGGAAATCAGATGGTGAACCACATCGGAGACCGATCACCTCTGTACAGCGCTGTAGAATATGTCGGCTCCATACAGGCAACATGGACAACAACAGCAGCAGCAGGGAAAATAAACCGCCAGCAAGAGCAAGCGTTTTCTGTACATTGCGGAGTACAGCACCCAGCGATCAGCTGATCGCCGGCATCATAGTCACTGACATTATTACACGGCGGTCCCCGCCCCCACACGGTCTATACTACAGCCCATATCAAAACCTTCTAGCAGCACAAGTCATAAATGCCATTCATACCACACGTACAAACGGTCTACAGGGGTCCCTATTACTCCCGCCCTCCGCTGATTACCCGCAGGCCACAGCACTTACATCACACCGCCGTCACCGTCTTCCGATCCTCGTACAGCCGTTTATTTACCGGGCACTTTTTGAAATTAGACCGTTCCCCCTGTTGTGACGTCATCAGCAGGCGCCCGGACTGCACGGTTCACGCCCTTGTTCGATGATGACAACAACGAAAATATTCCCATAACAAAGATGGTTGCCTCCTCCTCAATCCAGTCACTTCCTTTGTATAAGATTTAGGAAGATTGTCGTGTTCTCTTACAAGATAATAGTTTATGTTGCCGCCGAACACGGCTACAGTTTATTTGTCTGCGTTCATAGAGGATGGTGGTTGTGGTTATTGAACGAGAGAAACGGAATAGATACTGCATTATTCACCTCAGACACAAGATGGCGCTGTAGAAATGGGAGCGGTGCATCTAGTTGAGTTGTGTCTTTATGCCAAGCAGCCAGTCAGCTCTGTGGGACGGGAGGCAGAAAATGGACCGTTGCATGAATAGTGGGAATGGGCGGACACGGTTGTTGTGGCAGTGCAGTCTGCTGTGTAGATCCTGGAGAAACCAAAACTTCCATGTGTAGGTATTTGGGCAGCACAGCACCTATAAGGACTGGTCTGCACCCCTCAAATCAATTGGTACTTGTCCTGGATGCCATCTTGTGTAGGGTACACCAGCCTATAACAGGGTGAGGGTGCAGCATGAGTAGGCCCTAAAGCTGTGTTGTCTGTTTGTGGCCTCCCCGGAAGGGGGTGACAAGAGGGCTACCGCAAGATAGACGGTCTTCCTGCTGAATCGCTGTTACATAGTTAGTACGGCTGAAAAAAGAGACATGTCCATCAAGTTCAACCAAGGGACGGGAAAAGGGAAGGGAAAAAATTTCTACACATAGGAGCTAATATTCTTTTGTTCTAGGAAATTATCTAAGCCTTTTTTAAAGCCATCTCCTGTCCCTGCTGTGACCAGCTCCTGCGGTAGGCTATTCCATAGATTCACAGTTCTCACAGTAAAGAAGGCTTGTCGCCTCTGCAGGTTGAACCTTTTTTTCTCCAGACGGAGGGAGTGCCCCCTTGTTTTTTGAGGGGGTTTTACATGGAACAGGATATCACCATATTTTTTGTATGTGCCATTAATATATTTATATAAGTTAATCATGTCCCGCCTTAGTCGTCTTTTTTCAAGGCTAAATAGGATTAATTCTTTTAATCTTTCCTCATAACTTAGATTCTCCATGCCCCTTATTAGCTTCGTTGCTCTTCTTTGTATTTTTTCCAACTCCAGGGCATCCTTTCCATGAACTGGAGCCCAGAACTGAACTGCATATTCTAGATGAGGCCTCACTAAGGCCTCATTCACACGACAGGGTCCGAGTGTCGGCCGTTTTTGGCCGATTTTCCCGGCCGGTTTGCATCCGTTCCGGGCCGTGTTGCCGTTCTTACCGGCCGATTTGGACCCGATTTGCATCCGGTTTTTTCCCTGTCCATTTTAAAATCGGATGAATTTCATTTAAATTTGTTGCCACACACAACCCTTTGTAGATAATGCCACAGCCCTCCTGGTAGGTAATGCCACCCAGCCCCCTGTAGGTGATGCCACACAGCCCCCTGTAGGTGATGCCACACAGCCCCCTGTAGGTGATGCCACACAGCCCCCTGTAGGTGATGCCACACAGCCCCCTGTAGGTGATGCCACCCTGCCCCCTGTAGGTGATGCCACCCAGCCCCCTGCAAGCGATCACACCCAGCCCCCTGTAGGTGATGCCACCCAGCCCCCTGTAGGTAATGCCACCAAGTCCCCTGTAGGTAATGCCACCAAGTCCCCTGTAGGTAATGCCACACAGCCCCCTGCAGCCGATGCCACCCTGCCTCCTGTAGGCGATGCCACCCTGCCCCCTGTAGGTGATGCCACACAGCCCCCTGCAGTCTATCACACCCAGCCCCCTGTAGGTGATGCCACCCAGCCCCCTGTAGCTGATGCCACCCTGCCCCCTGTAGGCGATGCCACCCTGCCCCCTGTAGGCGATGCCACCCAGCCCCCTGTAGGTGATGCCACCCAGCCCCCTGTAGATTGCACCCATCCCCCCCCCTTCCAGGAGAAGTCACTGACTTCAATGTCCATATATGGACAGTGTATTCACTGACTTCTCCTGGAGAGGAATTCCCTGCCACAGGTCGGGAATTCCGCTTCAGAAGTGAGTGACGTCACTGTGTCCATATATGGACAGTGTAGTCACTCACTTCTCCTGTAGCGGAATCCCCGGCCGGGGATTGGGGATTCCGACTCCTACAGATAGCAAAAAAAGACCCTCCTCCTCACATGCACTCTGAGCTGTGAGGAGGAGAGAGAGTGCGCGAGCGACGGTAGACCCGGCCATCACTCGGGACACATTCCGGTGATGGCCGTGTATTACCCGGCCCCATAGACTTCTATGGGGGCCGGGCGGCCGGGTACCCGGCCGAAAATAGGGCATGTCCCATTTTTTGATGGCCGGTTTTCCCGGCCGTCAAAAAATCGGTCGTGTGAATAGCCCCATTAGGGGTCTATTGTTCCTAATGCAGCCGGGTGCCGGCCGATTTATGAATGGCCGGCACCCGGCCGGGAAACCCTGTCGTGTGAATTCCGCCTAATGCTTTGTAAAGTGGCAATATTATATCCATGTCCCGCGAGTCCATGCCTCTTTTAATACACGACAATATCCTGCTGGCCTTTGAAGCAGCTGATTGACACTGCATGCTGTTATTTAGTTTATGATTTACAAGTACACCCAGATCCTTCTCAACAAGTGACTCCCCCAGTGTTGCTCCCCCTAGGACATATGATGCATGCAGGTTGTTCGTACCCAGATGCATAACTTTACATTTATCTACATTAAACTTCATTTGCCAAGTGGATGCCCAAACACTTAGTTTGTTTAAATCTGCTTGCAATTCACAAACATCTTCCATAGACTGAACTATATTACATAGCTTGGTGTCATCTGCAAAAATAGAAATAGTGCTATTAATCCCATCCTCTATATCATTAATAAATAAGTTGAATAATAGTGGTCCCAGCACTGAACCCTGGGGTACACCACTTATTACCGGGGACCATTCAGAGTAGGAATCATTGACCACAACTCTCTGGATACGGTCCTTGAGCCAATTCTCAATCCAATTACAAACTATATTTTTTAAACCTATAGTCCGTAATTTACCCATTAGACGTCTATGGGGGACAGTGTCAAATGCCTTTGCAAAGTCCAAAAACACTAAATCCACAGCGGCCCCTCTGTCTAGACTTCTGCTCACCTCTTCATAAAAACAGATCAGGTTGGTTTGACAACTTCTGTCCTTAGTAAAACCGTGCTGGCTGTCACTTATAATGCTATTTATTGTCACATAATCCTGTATATAGTCCCTCAATAGCCCCTCAAACATTTTCCCCACGATTGATGTTAAGCTCACTGGTCTATAATTACCCGGCGAAGACCTAGAGCCCTTTTTGAAAATAGGCACCACATTTGCCCTGCGTCAGTCCCTTGGCACTATACCAGTCACTAGAGATTCTCTGAATATTATGAGGAGGGGGACAGAAATAACTGAACTAAGCTCTTTAAGAACTCTAGGGTGTAACCCATCTGGTCCCGGGGCCTTGTGCACATTTATTTTATTTAATTTAGCTTGGACCATCTCTACATTCATCCAATTCAGTATATCAACTGATATATTAACAGCACTGGCACCGGCTACATCAGCTGCTCTTTCTTCTGTTGTATATACAGAGCTAAAGAACCCATTTAGTAACTCTGCCTTCTCTTGATCCCCTGTGACCATCTCCCCATTACCAATATTTAGGGGTCCTACATGTTCAGACCTTGGCTTTTTAGCATTTATATACTTGAAGAATTTTTGGGGATTTGTTTTACTATCCTTGGCCACCTGCCTTTCATTTTGTATTTTTGCTAATTTTATTACATTTTTACAGATTTTATTAAGATCTTTATATTTTACAAAGGCTGCAGATGTACCCTCAGATTTGTATTTTTTCAATGCCCTTTTTTTGTCATGTATTGCCCCTTTCACAGAAGGTGTAAGCCATGTGGGGTTTAATTTGAGTCGTTTATACTTGTTACCTATAGGAATACATTTTGCACTATAATAACTCAAAGTAGATTTGAAAATCTCCCATTTATCATTTGTCCCATTATATGACATTAGTTCTTCCCAGTCTATATCCTGAATTGCAGCCCTCATCCTGGGGAAATTGGCCTTGTTAAAATTAAATGTTTTTGCCCTCCCAGCCTGTGTTTTGTCTTTTTACAGTATAGGTAAAATGTAACTATATTCTGATCACTGTTACCGGGGTTTTCACGAACATTGACATTCCCAACAAGATCTGCATTATTAGAAATGACCAGATCCAACAGAGCTTCACCTCTAGTCGGGTCTTCCACAAACTGGCCCATAAAATTTTCCTGCAACAGGTTGAGGAAATGTCACCCCTTTGCAGTTGAAGCCGAACCATGACACCAATTAATATCCCGGAAATTAAAATCTCCCATTATCACTACAGTACCCGCCTGTGCAGCCCGCTCCATCTGTTTATATAGCTGAACTTCCATCTCCTCAGTTATATTGGGGGGTCTATAGATTACACCAAAAGTAATTTTTTCAGTGTTTACCTCCCTTAAACAAGGAATCCCAGGAGCAGTTCCCTCTTTTAGGCTATGTTCACCTGGAGTTTTTTGCAGGAGGAAAATTTCTCCTGCAAAAACTGCTCCAGACGGTTTTTGCAGAATGCTTTGACAAAAACTCGTCAAAACACTCGTCGAGGGGTTTTTTTCCTCTTTCTGACTGATTGAAATGGGGTTTTGGAGGCGGAAACCGCCTCAAGATGGGTCATGATGCTTCTTTTTACCGCGACGCGTTTTTTTTACTCGTCGTAAAAAAACTCATCCAACTCCCATTGAAATCAATGGGAGGCATTTTCGGACGGTTTTTGAGGAGTTTTGCGGCGCGGTTTCCGCGTCAAAAAACTCGTCAAAAAACTCTGTGTGAACAGGGCCCAAGGCCTCATGCCCACTACAGTGTTTTTCTTCAGGGTGCTAGCCGTTTTTCTGACGGCTAGCACTCTGACCCATTCATTTCAATGGGGCCATGCACACTTCAGTTTTTCCGATCCAAAGTAGAACATGTCCTACTTTGGTCCGAGATTCCGTGACCGTGAGGCCCATGCAAGTCAATGGGGCCGTCAATAAAACTGAAGGCACACGGAAGACATCCGTGTGCCGTCCGTGTGTGACAGAGACGTTGCCTAGCAACGGCCGGGCGGGCAGAAATACATTACAGATATATTACACTAATCGGCAGCCACTTGTCTCTATCAACCACTGATAGAGAGAAGAGGCTGCTGATTAAAAATAAAATAAAAAGCAGTTCATACGTACCCGGTCGTTGTCTTGTTGACGAGTCCCTCTTCTTCCTCCATTTTCTGACGTGCCAGCCTGTGATTGGCTGCAGAGGCCACTGCAGCCTGTGATTGGCTACAGAGGCGGTGACGTGGGATGAAGCGTCATCCCTGGAGACCGGCCTTCTGACGTCATCCTGACGTGCGTGATCGCCACTACAGCCTGTGATTGGCTGCAGCGGTGACATGGATGAAACGTCATAGCTGGAGGCCGGACAGGTGGAAAGTAAGAATTAACTTATTTTTTTTATTTGATTAACCCCTACGCGCACCAGGACGCAACTGTACGTCAATGTGGCCAGTGTCTTAAGGCACAGGGACGTACAGTTACTGCGTGGTTCCCGGTGAAAACTGTCGACGGCAGTGTGAACCGGGAGGCCAGCTGTCCCTGACAGCTGACACTCCAATGTATGCCGATCAGCGGCTTATTTCCGCTGATTTCGGCAATTAACCCCTTGATTGCGGTGATCGATTGCAATCACCGCATTCAGGGGTTTCTAGCTCATCGGCAGACCTCACGATGAAATATTGAGGTTTGCAGATGGCTAGCATGGCGATTGGAGGCCAAGTAATGGCCTCCGTGTCTGCCATGTACGAAAGCCTATCAGGATCAGCCTCCTGATAACTTCCTGTCAGTGACAGGACGTCACTGCCGTTCGCGATGCACACTGTCGATGATAGTGTCTGTGACAGTGTCGGCGACAGTATGCATCGAGAACCGGGAGGTCAGCTGTCCCTGACAGCTGACACTCCACTAGTTGCCGATCAGCGGCTCATCGCCGCTGATTTAGGCAATTAACCCGTTACATGCGGGGCTCGATTGCGATCTTCACATGTAGGGGGTTTGTAGCACATCAGCAGCCCCCATGCAATTGTGGGGGCTGCTGATGCTTGTGATGGCACCCGGGGGCCAGACAACGGCCCCCGGATCTGCCATGTATGCAAGCCTATGAGGATCAGCCTCTGGCTGGTCCTCGTAGACTAACTGTCAGAGTGACTGTGACGTCACACTGACAGTTGGAATACGTTACACTACCTAGGTAGTGTAATGTATTCTAGCAGCGATCAGAGCTGCAGGTAAAAAAACGAAAGTGTAAAAAGTAAAGAAAAAATAAAAAAAAAGTTAATAAAAATGTTTTACAAAAGTGTAAAAATAAAAGATTTTTTTTTCCTATAATAAGTCGCTTATTATAGGAAAAAAATGAAACCGTTAAAAAAAACAGTACACATATCTGGTATCACCGCGTTCATAACGACCCAATATATAAAACTATAATGTTATTTTTACCGCACGGTGAACGCAGCAAAAAAAAAAAACTAAAGACAATGCCAGAATCACTATTTTTTGGTCACCACCCCTCCCAAAATATAGAATAAAAAGTGATCAAAAAGTCGCATGTACCCGAAAATAATACCAATAAAAACTACAACCCGCCCCGCAAAGAACAAGACCTCCCACAGCTTTTTTGACTGAAAAATAAAAAAGTTACGGCTCTCAGAATATGAAGTGATTTTATTGTGCAAACGCTGCAAAACATAAAAAAACGATATACATATGGTATCGCCGTAATCGTACCGACCCGCAGAATAAAGTAAAATTGATATTTATAGCGCATTATGAACGCCGTAAGAAATAAAGAATTTAAACCGACAAAATCACTGTTTTTGACCACCAAAGCTCTAAATAAAATGTAATAAAAAGTGATCAAAAATTTGCATTTACCAAAAAATGGTACCAATAAAAACTACAGCTCGTCCTGCCAAAAATAAGCCCTCGCACCGCTCAATTCATGGAAAAATAAAAAAGTTATGGCGTTTGGAAGGCGGGGAGTGAAAAACTAAAATGGAAAAGCAAAAAAGGATCGGTCCTGCAAAGGTTAATTAATTTCTATATAAAAAAAAAAATATTACCACATGTGGGGTATTGTCGTACTCGGGAGAGATTGCGTTACAAATTTAGGGTGATGTTTTCTCCTTTATCCCTTGTGAAAATGAAAAAATGCAACATTTTAGTGGCCTAATTCTACTAAGTTCTGCAAAAGACCTGTGTGGTATAAATGCTTACTAAACCCCTAGAAAAAAATCCTTGAGAGGTCTAGTTTCCAAAATGGGGTCAATTTTGGGGTGTTTCCACTGTTTTGTTCCCTCCAGGGCGTTGCAATCGTGACATGGCATTAAAAACCAATCCAGCAAAATCTGTGCTCCAAAATCCAAATGGCGCTCCCTCCCTTCTGAGCTCTGCCGTGGGTCCAAACAGCAGTTTATTACCACATATGGGGTATTTCCGTAATCGGGAGAAGATGCTTTACAAATGTTGGGGTGAATTTTCTTCTTTATTCCTTGTAAATATTAAAAATGTCTATGTTATTTTAGAAAAAAAGTAGATTTTCATTTTCACAGACTAACTCCAATAAATATAGCAAAATACCTGTGGGGTCAAAGTGCTAACTATACCCCTAGATAAATTCCTTGAGGGGTTTAGTTTCCAAAATGGGGTCACTTTTGGGGAGTTTCCACTGTTTTGGCACCACAAGACCTCTTCAAACCCGACATGGTGCCTAAAATATAATCTAAAAATAAGCAGGCCCCAAAATCCACTAGGTGCTCCTTTGCTTCTGAGGCCAGTGTTTCGGTCCATTACCGCACTAGGGCCACATGTGGGATTTTCCTAAAAACTGCAGGACCTGGGCAATAAATATTGAGTTGTATTTCTCTGGTAAAACCTTCTGTGTTACACTATTTTTTTTTTATTACAAATGAATTTCAGCAAAAAAAAGAGAAATTTGTAAATTTCCCCTCTACTGCTTTATTTCCTGTGAAATGCCTAAAGGGTTAAAATACTTTCTGAATGCTGTTTTGAATACTTTGAGGGGTGCAGTTTTTAAAATGGGTGATTTATTGGGAGTTTCTAATATATAAGGCTCTCAAAACCACTTCAGAACTGAACTGGCCCCTGTAAAAATAGCCTTTTGAATTTTTCTTGAAAATGTGAGAAATTGCTGCTAAAGTTCTAAGCCTTGTAACGTCCTAGAAAAATAAAAGGATGTTCAAAAAACGATGCAAATATAAAGTAGACATATGGGAAATGGTAACTAGTGACTATTTTGTGTGGTATTACTATCTGTTTTACAAGCAGATACATTTAAATTTAGAAAAATGCAAATTTTTGCAAATTTTCTCAAAATGTTGGTGTTTTTCACTAATAAATATTGAATTTATCGACCAAATTTTTCCACTATCATAAAGTACAATATGTCACGAGAAAATAATCTCAGAATCGCTTGGATAGGTAAAAGCATTCCGGAGTTATTACCACATAAAGTAACACATGTCAGATTTGAAAAAATCGGCTGTGCCACAAGGCCAAAACAGGCTGCGTCCTAAAGGGGTTAAAATTGTATTTTCCGAACGCCGATCAGTGCAGCCCATTAACTCTTTCAGCACCCTGAACAGTACCATGCTCGACGCTCGGAAACAGAAACACGGAGTGCACACGGCCGCTAAAACGGGCACACGGATCCGTCAAAAACGGCCGTGAAAACGGTGTCGGAAGTGTGCACGAGGTAAGGCCTTTAGCCTCTGACGTAATTTCCTGTGGCTCAGCTGTGCTGAGCAGAAAGCTGTGGCATTGCCCTAGCAATGAGACGTCACAGATCCAGATTAAGACTAAGCAGGGGTCAGCAGTGCCAACAAGCGCCCCGCCAGGCATATGGTGCAGCGGGTTGGGTGCGATCCCTGTCATGTCCTTTGCCGGGCAAATAAAGTGCTTCGGGGGGGGTAGCGCTGGATTGCGATTCCTAGCAGTTATCCTGTTATTAGCAGAATACAGTCCTTTTTGATGGAGGTAAAAGAGGGGCGAATGTCCACACATTGCAGCACCACTCTCCTGTCTCCATCTAAAGAAGACCAGCGCTGTAAGCGCCATCAGTGGTCTGGAAATAGTAAAGCTGCCGCCGGAAATTTGATTTCTGATCTGATAACTCAATAAATGCTGTTTGCTGAAATGAAATAACAACCAAACAATTTTGTTAACAGTATATTATCCGTGTTTCATGTTGTCGAGTGCTGTTGTTTTCTTACAGAAACCAGAGCACAGATATCTGAGAAACTGTTGAACATTTATGTTTTGCCACTAGAGGGAGCTAACAGAATACAAATTATTACTATAAGGTTTATGGTGATGGCTTCTTAGATCATTTAACACATACAAAGGAATAAAGGTCTAGCGTATAGAGTCTGGTTATTAACCAGTTAAAGCATTTATCAACCCAGCGGGGCCAAGAATTTCATGTAGGTAGAGACTAAGACGATTTTACTTTTTTTTTTTTTTTAACTAACCACCAGGCAAGTGGCTATTTAGTTTTATAGTAAGCTGTACAAGGAATTTTATAACAGGTAGGACATTATTTGTTAGTGGGGATAAGTAGTAATAAAAAGATAAGATGCTAATTTTTTTCTGGCACGCTTTTTCCTTATGTGCGGCTATAGATTTTTAGATTATATTTAAGTATTTTAATTTTCATCATTTTATCAGGCTTTTTAGTAGCCTAGACTTAAAGGGAATGTGTTGCCAGAAAAACATGTTTTTTTTAAAAAAAATTAAACATTTAGTGTGTGGGTGATTAAACATTGTTCAAATTTTTTTAATTTTTTTCACGAGTCAGGAAATATTATAAATTAATTCTAATTTATAATACTACCCATTTTTGGTCACTAGATGGAGCTATTCCCAAAATTGCAGCATTGCAACATTGGGTTAAAAGCCCTCAGCATCCCCCCTCCTTTATCCTGGCTAGTGCCGGGATAAACGAGGGGTTTGAACGGTGTAACCTCCTACACTGTGTGTCGCCATTTTTTGAGCTAACACACAGTGTAGTAGGTTTACATACAGTAGTAAACACACACAAACACGAACATACATTGAAATCTCTTACCTGCTCCTGCCGCCGCGGCTCCCTCCGGCCCGTCCGCTCCGTTTGCTGCCGCTGGTCCAAGTGCACAAATCCGGAAGCCGCGACCGGAAGTAGTAATATTACTGTCCGGCCGCGACTTCCGGTCCACAGGAAAATGGCGCCGGACGGCGCCAATTTCGAATTGGACTGTGTGGGAGCGGCGCATGCGCAGTTCCCACACAGACGCCGTACACTGAAGTCAATGGGACGGGAGCCGTTCACAGTCCCTATGGGACTGTGGCTGCCGTATTCCATGTCTGTATGTGTCGTTAATCGACACACACAGAAATGGAACAAAAAATGGCAGCCCCCATAGGGAAGAAAAAGTGTAAAAATAAGAAAAAGTAAAACACAAACACACAAATGAATATAAACGTTTTTAATAAAGCACTAACATCTTTAACATATAAAAAAATAATTTGTGATGACACTGTTCCTTTAAAGGGTAACTAAACGTTCAACAAACTTCTGACATCTCATAGTGACATGCAGGGCCGGCCTTAGGCTACAGGGTGGCCGGTGCAGAATTGTGCATCTTATCTTTTTATTACTACTTATCCCCTTTGGTGCCCCCCACTCCATTTATCATTGTTATGTATTGTCGGCATTTGGTGCTTTTGTTTGTGCATTTGTCACGCCGAAAAACGTGTAAAAAATGCTTGGTTTAAGCGTCCCATTGACATCAATGGTATAGCGCGCCGTTAGTGCATACGACGCTTTTTGATTAAAAATGTGTCGCGTGAAAAAAGTAGTGTCAGGTCAATTCTTTGGCACGTAAAATGCGCCAAATCGCACCTAATTTCTCTAGTCAATGGGAGTTCTGATTGAGCGTAAAAAACGCGATGAATACGCGTCAAAAGCGACCTGTAGTTTAAATAGAAGTTTACAAAAACACTAGTGTTTCTAAGGGTATGTGCACGCACAAAATAAAAAACGTCTCAAAATACGGAGCTGCTGATTTTCAGCCGTTTTTTATTCAAAGTCGTGTTTTTCGCTGGGTTTTTAACAGCCATTTTTGGGGCTGTTATTCTATAGAGTCTATGAAAAACGGCAGAAGAAGTGACATACACTTCTTTTTCGTGGCCGTATTTTTCCGTGGCCATTTTTTAAAACGGCCACGTAAAAACCGCCCTGTCGGAACAGAATGCCGTTTTCCCAATGGGCAGATGTTTGGAGGCGTTCTGCTGCCGATTTTTCCACCGTTTTTAGCACAGTGTGAACAAGGCCTAGGTTTTGGTAAGGCTGTTTTCACATTACGTCCTGCCTGTCCATTATCATATGCGGCGGAAAAGCTCCTGGCGCATACATTATATGTACACAAAAATACATACAGTATAATTTTTTTTTTACTGCACGCCACTGCATAAAATAGCGCAGTCCCACCCGAACTGAGGCTTTTTTAACTTCCATCAGGTGTATGGGACTGTTTACCATACGTTCTGTGAGCTTTCCCGGCGCATACATTACACGGATGTGCAGGATGTAATCTGAAATTACCTTTAGGCTGAGTTCACACGGGGCGGATACGCTAAGTAAAAGAATGCAATATATCCACCATGTGCGCCGCAGGGAATTTGGGGCGGAAAACTGCACCAAACTACGGGGCAGTTTCTCGCCTGGAATGTCTGCTGCGAAAAACTGCAGCACTTAGCCAGCCTGCAGCGGCGGTCACATGGGATGAAGCGTCATCCCAGGAGGCCGGCCCTCTGACATCATCCAGGCCGGCCTCCTGGGATGAAGTTTCATCCATGTGACTGCCGTTACAGCCTGTGATTGGCTGCAGCGGAGGTCACATGAGATGAAGCGTCATCCCAGGAGGATAAAACACAGATTCCTAGGTAAGTATAATATATTGTTTGTTTTCTGTGTGGCGTTTTTTTGTGGCAGGGTCGCTGCGAACCCGCCGCAAAAAACACAACAACTGCTATTTGTTGCGGAATTTACCTCCCCATTGAATACAACGGGGAAAACCCGCAACAAATAAGGTGCGTTTACACAAATACAATTGACATGTTGTGGAATGAAACTGCACCGCAGGTTAGATTTTTCCGATCAGTATTTAAGCAGCGTGTGGAGGAGATTTGTTTTATCTCATCCACTTTGCTGTAAGGCTGGATTCACACGAGCACATTACGTCCGTAAAGGACGGAACGTATTTCGGCCGCAAGTCCCGGACCGAACACACTGCAGGGAGCCGAGCTCCTAGCATCATAGTTATGTACGATGCTAGGAGTCCCTGACTCGTTGCAGGACAACTGTCCTGTACTGTAATCATGTTTTCAGTACGGGACAGTAGTTCCACGGAGAGGCAGGGACTCCTAGCGTCGTACATAACTATGATGCTAGGAGCCCGGCTCCCGGCACTGTGTTCGGTCCGGGACTTGCGGCCGAAATACGTTCCGTCCTTTACGGACCGAACATGCTCGTGTGAACCCAGCCTTACTGTATTTGCTGCGGATTTTCTGCAACAAATTCCGTTGCGGAAAATCCACAGTATTTAGGCAACGTGTGAACTGGCCCTTAGGGCAGATACAGACGGACGTTGCGTTTTTGCGCGCGCAAACAACGCAGCGTTTTGCGCGCGCAAAAACCATTTGACAGCTGCGTGTGTCATCCGTGTATGATGCGCGGCTGCGTGATTTTCGCGCAGCCGCCATCATAGAGATGAGGCTAGTCGACGCCCGTCACTGTCCAAGGTGCTGAAAGAGCTAACTCTTTCAGCACCCTCGACAGTGAATGCCGAACACATCCTATCGAAAAACCTGTTGAAAAAAAAGAAAAAGTTCGTACTTACCGAGAACTTCCCGGCCGTTGCCTTGGTGACGCGTCCTTGGTGACGCGCCTCTCGACATCGGGCCCCACCTCCCTGGATGACGCGCCAGTCCATGTGACCACTGCAGCCTGTGCTTGGCCTGTGATTGGCTGGAGCTGTCACTTGGACTGAATTGTCATCCCGGGAGGTCAGACTGGAGGAAGAAGCCGGGAGTTAGCGGTAAGTCAGAACTTCGTTTTTTTTTCTACAGGTTCATGTATATTGGGATCGGAAGTCACTGTCCATGGTGCTGAAACAGTTTAACTCTTTCAGCACCATGGACAGTGACTATCTCCTGACGTCGCGTACCGATAATTTTTTTGCCGGGTTCGGCCAAAACGAGTTCGGCCGAACCCGGTGAAGTTCGGTTCGCTTGTCCGGCTTCGCTCATCGCGAAGACACTCCGTTTGGATGGTCGGAAACAGAAAAGCACGTGGTGCTTTTCTGTTTACATTCATCCTTTTGACAGCTGGTGCGCTGTTTCAGTCGGTTCGCACGGAAGTGCTTCCGTGCAACCTACGTGGTTTTCACGCACCCATTGACTTCAATGGGTGCGTGATGGGCGAAATACGCAGAGTTATTGAACCTGTCGCGCTTTTTGCGCAGCAGACAAACGCTGCGCAAAAAGCACGGACTGTCTGTACTGCCCCATAGACTTGTATTGGTCCATGCGTGCCGCGTGAAAACCACGCGGCCCGCACGGACCGAATACACGCTCGTGTGAATCCCCCCTAACTCCGTTTACTCAAAGGCTATCTTTTCTATAACAGGACAAAAATATTAAAACTGCTGTCCATGTGGGCAATGTTGGTACTTTTTATTACTTCTTATTTAACTCACTGTAAAGGCCATAAAAAAAAAAAGTAAATAGCCAAAATGGCTGTTTTTTGTTCACATTAAGGCCTTACTAATACGAATGTATAATACGTCCGTGCTATGCGCGTGGAAATCAGACACGTCCGTGTGAATAAGGCCTAACTCAAAAAAATGTAATAAAAAATTAATAAAAAGTTGCATGTACCAAAATATTGTACCAATAAAAGCTACAGCTCGTCCCGCAAAAAAATATATGTCTCTCAGAATGTGGCGAAACAATATATATTTTTTTTTAACAAATAGTTTTCTTTGTAAAAGTAGTAAAATATATGAAAAACCTATAGAAATTTGGTATCACCGTAATCGTATTGGGCCGCAGAATAAAGTTAAGTTGTAGTTTTTACCGCACGATGAAAGCCGTAAAATCGAAACCCAAAAAACTATGGAGGAATCAGTTTTTCTTCTAATTTCAGACCACAAAGAATTTTCCAATACATTATGTGGTATTTTAAATGCTACCAATAGAAGCTACAACTCATGCCACAAAAAATAACCACCATCCTATTAACGGAAAAATAAAAAAAGTTATGGCTCTAGGAAGGCGGGTAGTGAAAAACGTAAATGAAAAAGCAATAAATGTCTCAGTCCTGAAAAGGTTAAAATCAGAAAGCAGCCCATACTTACCTCTCTCTTCCCAGACGTTCCTGCGTTGGGGGCTCCCGTCACCTCTGTTCTCGGTTTGTATATAGAGTGGCTGCAGTGGTGACATCACGTCGACAGTACATCACCGCTGCAGCCTATTACTGCTCTCAGCTGAAAGCCACTGAGGCCATGAATAGGCTGCAGCTGATGTCACCGATGCAGCTGCTCTGTATACAAACAGTGAACAGAGGTGACGGGGGCCCCCAGTGCAGGAATGTTTGGGAGGAAAGGTAAGTATAAGTTAATCTTTAGGGTATGTTCACACGCAGTAGCAAAATACGTCTGAAATTACGGAGCTGTTTTCAGGCGAAAACAGCTCCTGAATTTCAGACGTTTTTGCAAGTACTCACGTTTTCTGCGGCGTCTTTTACGGACGTTATTGGAGCTGTTTTTCAATGGAGTCAATGAAAAACGGTTCCAAAAACGTCCCAAGAAGTGACCTGCACTTCCTTGACGCGGGCGTATTTTTACGCGCTGTCTTTTGACAGCGACGCGTAAAATTACACCTCGTCTGAACAGAACGTCGTAGAACCCATTGCAAGCAATGGGCAGATGTTTGCAGACGTAATGGCGCCGTCTTTTCAGTCGTAATTCGAGGCATAAAACGCCCGAATTATGTCTAAAAATAGGCCGTGTGAACATACCCTTGTTTTAACTTCTCCTCTACTGCTTCAACAGAATTTCTTTTTAACCCCTTTAACGTACTGTGCACAGGGTCTAAAACGGCAACAAATGGCAAATGTGCACTGTGGAGCAATTGAACAATGTGCCCAACTGCCATTTATTAACATTCGTTCAGTGCCACCTTTGTGCTCATTTTCAACTTATTGACCCTTTAGTGTCCTTATGTTCAGTTCCCCCTTGATGCATATTTGCCATTTACTGCCCCTTTAGCACCCTCCGTCACAGAAGAACAATAAATGGGCAATAAATGGCAAATGGGCATCGAAGGGGCACTGAACAGGACACTAAAGGGTCAATAAGTGGCAAATGAGCACCAAGGTGGCACTGAATCCTCTGCTCATTTGCCATTTTTAGACCCTCATCAGTGCCCCCATACAACCAAAGCCCCACAGTCTGACTGACCT
Organism: Rhinoderma darwinii; assembly: GCF_050947455.1. NCBI lineage: Eukaryota > Metazoa > Chordata > Amphibia > Anura > Rhinodermatidae > Rhinoderma > Rhinoderma darwinii. The sequence continues at coordinate 46,972,329 of NC_134693.1, forward strand.
GCTGGGCTTCTTAGTACACTGCGTCCGCTGATGCTGCTGGAACGGAGCCCTTGGGAAATAGCCGGACCGCATGGTAAGATAGTCTCCTCCCTGTCTTGCGTCCTGAGTGATGTCATCACGCCTGATCATCACTCAGGACGTAAGACGAGGAGGGGGAGAGGGTGAACGGGGGAGCGGTGGCCGCGGCAGCCAGTAGTGAGGTCAGTGAGTGACACCTGACCCGCTGGCGCCACGAGCAGTAGCCGCAGAGCGGGAGAAATGCACCCGCTGGCGCCCCCCTTACAGCATGGCAGCAGGCGCCCTGTGCGACCACACGTGTCGCACATAGCTAAGGCCGGCCATGGTGACATGTCAGAAGTTTTGATTGGTGGGGGTCCGAGCACTGAGACCCCCACCAGTTGCTAAAACTAAGCAGCAGAAGCGCTCGTGTGAGCGCTGAGCCGCTTCATTTCTGTTCGGCTTTTTCCGGAAATTGATGTAGCGGGGAACGGGCTCAATAGAAAGTCTATGGGCCCGTACACCGCTACATCGGCTTTCTGGAAAAAGCCGAACAGAAACGAAGTGGCTGAGCACTCACATAAGCGCTTCTGCCACTTCGTTTTAGCGATTGTGGGGGTCTCACTATGACATGTCAGAAGTTTGTTGAACGTTTATTTACCCTTTAATAAGATTTTCTACAGTTTTGCTCCAGTGGCAGATTAGGCTGCGTTCACATGTTACGGATATACTCTGTAGCAAAACTCAGTCAGCAGAAAACCGCCAGTCAGGCCTTATTCATAATACAACGCCTAAAGAAGTCTATTGGTTCATACTGTACCTCCGTATGCCTCTAATTTCATTAAGGCCTTATTCGGACGAACATAGAATACATCCGTGTGACGGCCGTTAAAACAACGGCGGTCACACGGACGCGTGTATTTCAATGGGGCCGTTCACACGGCTGTTGTTTCAATGGAGCGTGTGAAGAGTCCGTTGAAATCTAGAACAAGTCCTATTTTGTTCCTTTTTCACAGATCCCTCCGTAGACTCAAGTCTATGGGGATCCGTGAAATTCACGCAGAATCAGTAAGAAAATAATACATTTTGTCCATTTACATGCTGTAGTTATGTTTCCAGGGTAGAATTCAGTGCCGCATGGTGGCATCATCCAATGGCAGGTGGAGTGTCGGTAATACAGAATCCTAGAAACTCCATGTGCAAGCGTGCAGGCTCCATGAACTCGGCTTTGTTGATTTACCCACTACAAAAGATGGGGCCTACTGTGGATTTAAATTTCCCACACATGCCCTAAAATCTGTGCAGGTTTTTTTCCACTGCATGTAAATGTGGTTTAGAAAAATCCCATTTGCTTACATTATAGTGCACTTTTGTGCGTATACCGAAAATCTGCCCCAGTTTTACCATGTGTGAATGAACGCTTACTCATCCCAGTCACACACTGCATGACCTATCTCTCACAGTTTTGGAATGTTTTTACCATGTTTTTTTTCTATTAGCCTCGATGGGTGTTCTCCAAGAAATTTTAAGAAAATTAAGAGTAGGTTCCCATTTTTTTTGCATCCTGATAAGTAACGTTTTTTTTTTGTTGGGCAAATTTACTATTAAAACAGGATACGCAAATGATGCAGGCATCTTTTTTCTGTCGAAGACCAGGATTCAGATGGATTCTGTTTCTTGTACAATAGAAGTCAATGGCAAAAGGATAGGCATCCTGTTGAATCCTGTTTTTAAAGGTTTTTTTGGGGGGGTTTAGTTGTGGAATTGCTTTTCATTGAACAGTAGAAGCCAGTTGTTGTTTTTTTCCTTTAAGCTAAATTCACACGAACATGGGGAAACTCGGACGTGATAAATGTGACATTTTTCACGTCCGAGGTGCCCTCGTGCGGGATCCGTTTTCACGGATCCCCATTGACTTGAGCCTATGGAAGGATCCGTGAAAACTGAACAAAATAGGACATGTTCTATTTTTCAACGGTCCGTTGAAACAATGGCCGTTTGAATGGCCCCATTGAATTACATAGGTCTGTGTGATGGCCGTTGTTTCAACGGCCGTCACACGAACGTATTAAACGCTTATGTGAATCAGGCCTTAAACCGCAGCATAATCTGTCTTTGTTGCATTTTTTTAACCCTCAAAATTACAGCAAACCACCTTTTTTGGCCACGGGAAAAGCTTCCCAATGCGTCTCAAGCGCCAAGACAATTGAATGTAGTATGTGCACGTCGTGACACGTGAGTTTTTTACTTTGCTCCAGCTTTTCCGGTACTAGATAATCTCATCAACCAATTCCAGAGGGCAACCAGCATCATTTAGGAGCCTGACTGACACCCACACAGACCATGGTCATTTTTATGCCCCCCCCCCCTCCACTGCTGGTTAACATTTTTATATATATAATTAATTTTTCTGTATCCCCAATCCCTACAACCAGCAGTGGGCCAAAACATACACAACCATGGCCTACTGGCTCAGCCGCCTTCATCTCAAGTATTCCCTCAGTCTTTTAACAAATTTTTAATTTTCGGAAAATCTTTTAATTTAAGGTCTGAATGAAGGTTGATATTTTGGTAAAAAAAATTCTGTTATTTATGAGCCATGGGTTGGTGAATAGATGGACGGTAGCTAATGGATACATATGTTAAATTTATATATTTTTCTGTAATTAAAAAAATAAATATATATTTGTCTTTTTATTTTAGGCAGGTTTTTTGGATTTGTTAATGGCCAACCAACATTTTTCAAGAGCCCATTAGGGTAAATCCAAATTCAAAAACAACACTCCTAAACCATTTTCTCTAGAGCAAGCAAAAAACACTCAAACGAGCGCCGGGGTTTTTTTTTGCTTCCCATTGATTTCAATGGGAGGTCAGAGGCAGAAACCGCGGCAAGAAAGGACGTGCCACTGCCTCTCATTGAAATCAATGGAGGGGCTATTACGGCCATTTTTTGCAACTGATTCCAACGCAGTTTCCGCTTAAAAATCAGCGCCAAAAAACGGTGTGAACTGACCCTAAAAAGCCAGTGAAAATGTTACTTTTGTGTATTTATCAATGCTAAAAATCCCAGCTGATGTGTTGCTGAAGCTGCACTTTACGTGTTTATTCAGTGCGGATCTATTTGTACCAGTTTACCTTTTGTGTGTTTAGTCACTTTTATTTGCCCATATCTTAATGGGATCAGTCTGTCTGCTTATCTTTTCCTGTTGCCCTTTTTTTTTTTTAAATAAATGACAGATACTTTTGAGAATTAGAGCGATAAGTCAAATTGCTTAAAATTAATCTTTACATCTTAAAAAATATTTCCTTCTACTCAGCAGTATAGTTGACCAGAATAACGCAAACTATAAGAAGGCGGACTCAAGATTAGAAACTATTAATAATTCATCAGTCGCAATATCATTGCAGCTAGTCAGAAGATGGCTAAAGGCCCTTTTACACTGGGCGATTATCGAGCAGACAAGCGTTCATATAACGCTTGTTGACAATAATTTCCCTGTGTAAACAGGGCAGTGATCAGCAGATGAACGAGCAAAATATTATTAAACGAGCAAAATAATATCGTTGTCGGCAGCACATCTTGGTGTGTAAGCAGGGAGACGCGCTGCCGACATGATAATAATGGATGGGGACGAGCGATCTGTGTAACGACTGCTCGTCCCCATGCTTAGCGCCTTGTGACGGGAGCAAACGAGCTCCGATCAACGATGTCTCATTGATCGGCGCTCGCTGCACCGGCCGATGATCGGCCGGTGTAATAGGGGCTTAAGAAGCAGCATTTGGAACCCCTTCTAATTTGAGCCATTACCTAACACCGACTGAGGTCGCAAGCGCCGCATATCCATATCCTCGGACATAATCCTTGCCTGAAGAAGGTCGAATGTATAGACCGAAACGTTAAACCTATTTTTGGATTACTACTTTTCGCTTTATGTGAAATAAAATATCACTTATTGCATAATACCTTGGAGTGCTGAGTTCCCATTTTTTATACGTTGGCGTGGAAGCCTACTCACGCACCCTTGAGTGCTGCGGGATCAAGAAAGTACTATGTAATATACATCATCAGACACATTAATATTCACAAGAATTTGAACATTGTTAATGCCGCTCATTCATAAACACATTTCCCTTTTGGCCATTTCACTAGATATAGAGAACGCCTTTAACAGGCGCTTTGCCATATAATTTTTTACTCATCAGGGGCCTTCAATTTTATTACCCACGTTATTATATAGACCCGTTGTTTCCTGTAAAATATTCAACTTCCATGTAGCCCATGTATACACAGAGTGGCACACATCAATGGTGTCCCCTGTGCCCAGCCCTATTCACTTTAATGATGGAGTCGCCAGCTGAGGCTAGTTGTGCAAATCCCTCCCTTAACAGTTTTTCACTCAGGGGATGTCAGTATTAGGTCAGTATTTTTACAGATTCCCTCCTACTGATCTTTACACAAACCCTCATTTCAATCCTGAATTTGATGAGTATCTTGGATAATTTCCAACAGATATTGGGCTTCAATGTTATTATTAAGATGTCTGCGCTTTTTCAAATTGTGCTCCTTCAAATTGTATGTGCATAGATCGTCTTACCCGGGGCCTATATGGTGAAGATGGCAAAATTGCCCTGTCTTCTGTATGTGTTCCAGACCCTCCCATTCCTGGTCCTCAATACCTTAAAGGGAAGGTGTCATGAATTATTTTTTTTTATAATATTGCTTTTAATATGATATTAACATAAATTTTATTTATTTGTGTTCTCATGTTCTACTTTTTACTTTGTTCTTACTTTTACTTCTCTATGGGGGATGCCATTTTTTTTTCATCTTTGTATGTGTCGATTAACGACACATACAGAGATGGAATACGGCACATACATCCCCATAGAGAATGCGAACAGGAGCCGTTCCACTCTCTAAAGCGTACGCCGTCTTTGTGGGAACGGCGCATGCGACGCTCCCACACAGACCAAAACGAAGCCCATTTTAATGTGGACCGGAAGCCGCGGCCACACAGTAAGATGACGACTTCCGGCCACGGCTTCCGGCCATATGTTCAAGGAAGCGAAGGCGCAAGGAATAAGAGTGGCGGCAGCAGGAGAAGAATTTATGTTCTTCTATGTGATGTGTGTATTATGTTCGTGTATGTTCGTGTTATACTGTCTGCTGAGCACTGTATCTAATCCTCCTACACTGTGCAGTCACTCAGAAAATGGCGGCACACAGTGTAGGAGGTTTGAAGATTCAAACCCCTCCTTCTCCTGGCACTAGCTAGAAGGAGGGAGGGGGGATTGTGTGAGTACACTAGAGAGAGTGTGTCTACCCCAAATTTGCAGCAAAAAGCAATGAGGTTGCTTTACCACATTGACCATGCTGCAATTTTGGGAACTGCTCCCCCTAGTGGCCAGCACATGGAAATGTTATAAATTAGAATCTAATTTATAATATTTCCTGACTTGTGAAAAAATTAAGAGAATGTGTAATCACTTAAATAATAATGAACTAAAAAAAAATTCTAGCTACACATTCCCTTTAAGGGGGTTGTCCAGGAAAAAGAAAAACATGGCTGCTTTCTTCCAAAAACAGCAGCACACATGTCCATTGAATGGGTGTGGTATTGCAGCTCAGTCCCATTCACAACATAGCTAAGCTGCAATACCAGACACAACCCACGGACAGGTGCGACACTGTCTTTGGAAGACATGTAGTGTCCCACTAGGACACTGTTAAATGTGGATTGTGTTGCGTTACAGGAGTGTGTTCCATTTTGTTCCAGTCAGAGACCAGATTAATTTTTATGTATGCACTGTATTTGATGTTAAATCTATATTGTGCCTTTAAATGCCCTGGCTAAACCATCTGAAGCTGGAACGAGAGTAAAGGGTTTCCCCCATTTCTTTTAGTGTATGTTCACACGGCAGCGTCCGTAACAGCTGAAATTACGGGACTGTTTTCAGGAGAAAACAGCACCGTAATTTCAGCCGTAATGGCATGTTGAGGCGCTTTTTTCGGCATCCATTACGGACGTTAAATGGAGCTGGTTTTCCATGGAGTCCGTGGAAAACGGCTCCATTTACGTCTGAAGAAGTGACAGGCACTTGTTTGACGCGGGCGTCTTTTTTACGCCCCGCCTTTTGACAGCGGGGCGTAAAAAAAATGACCGTGTGCACAGAACATCGTAAGACCCATTCTAATGAATGGGCAGATGTTTGCCAACGCTATCGAGGCGCATTTTCGGACGTAAATCGAGGCGTAAAACGCCCGAATTACGTCCGTAAATAAGCCGTGTGAACATACCCTTATAGTTTGCTTTGAAGATTGTTACGGAAGGAGGGCAGGGCTAAAGTGATATAGACTTGCCCCCTCGCAGTTAGTGTCAGTTGAGAGTTAAGAGTTGGTGGCAAAAGAGTTAGGCCTCTGCGCACGACTGTGCCCATAATCAATGTCTGTGATTACGGGCACGATCGGCCGTGGAGAGACACCCGCTTTTGCGGGTCGTGCTCCAATATAAAGTATGGGAGCATAGTCCGTAAAAAGCAAAAAATAGGACATGTCCTATCTTTTGCGGAGGCTTTCTACGGCATGGACACCTTCCGGTAAATATACGGGAGGGTGTCCGTCGGCCATAGAAATTAATAAGTCCGTAATTACGGACAAAATCTACGGTCGTGTACATGGGGCCTTAGAGACCAGCCTGTGAGGATATTGTTACAGGGTCAGGGCCTTGCAGCTCAGGACTAGGCCTTAGGTCCCGGCCTGGCAAAGCTTTTTTTAACAGCTTTTGTGTGACAATCTGCACTTCGTGGATAGGAACTGCAGAGAATATAAGATATTTGGGTGCCCCACATAAGGGAACTGCATTCTGTAGTAATTGCTATTTGAGATTTGGGAAAACCTTGTTTAGCGCCAACACAACCCATTGTTCGAAAACTGTTTTATCAGAACTGTGTGCCTCCATCTTAGAAGAGTTCTGGCATTTGCTAACAGGTAAAGAAACCATACGTTTATTTGTTCACCTTTACTACAGTTTCCTGCCTATTATTCTGCACTCTAAGGCTTCATTCACACGAGCGTGTCCGATTTGCACGTGCGAAAAACGGACTGTATTTCCTGCATTTCATGTCCGTGTGCTTCGTGTGGCATCCGTTTTTCATGTCCGTGATTCTCCTCTGCAAGCACCTCCTTTTTAAAAAAAAATTCTCTGCATTTCTTTAGCAACTGATGCGTAAATGCCATCCGTGTGCTGTCCGTGTTTTTCACACCCATAGACTTCAATGGGGGCCAACAAGGTCCGCACAAATGGACCAAAATAAAACATGCCGTGAGTTTCACACAACGGACACTCGCTGCGTGAAAAATCATGCATTTCTGAATAGCCCTATTGAATTGCATGGGTCTGTGAGCTGTCCGTTCTTTCAACGGACAGCACATAAACGTGGAACATGCTCGTCTAATTAGCCCTTACACCAATGGCACCTCACCTTCCATCAGCCATGAGACATTTATTTATTATATTTATTTATTTATTTTTACGGCGTGAATATAGGAAAAAGTGATTCTTGTCATTCTTTTTCGTTTATTTTTTATACTATTCACGTTTCACGCTAAACAACCTCTTAAATAAATTCTTCAGGTTATTACAGTTGTGTAGAAACCTAATGTATGTAGGTTTTTAGTTTTTATGTAATGTATGGGCAACAAAATATATTTGACTCCAAATAATGCCTTTTTTTGGGACATTATTTTTTTTATTTATTTCTTGGGACATTTTTTTTTTTAAATCCCATTAAGGGATAACTTTATTTACAAATTTATTTTTTACTTATAATGTATTAGCCTACTTTTGTAGGCTAATACTTTATACTTTGTCACTATGACACAGGCTTCTGTTAGGGCAGCACTTTCTAGGTCCCCAGGGCTGACTGCAGAGGGATTCCCCGGTCTTCGTTCGCGTCACCGGGTTTCCAGTGATGCGATCAAAGAGGGGAATTCCCTTTGATCATGCCGCGGTTACGGACCACGGCGATCAAAGGGTTAAACAGCTGTGGTCGGAATGTTTTCCAATCCCAGCTGTGTCCAGCCGACTGCTCTAAGTTCAGGAGCTATTAGTTACAGCTCCTGCTTAGAGGATGAGTGCTCACAGGAGCGCTCACTGTAGACTAAGCACCCGCACCGACTTCCTCCCACAGGTCCTACACCGGAGCTATGGATTTGTCAACAGACATCGCCTCCAGCCGTGCCAGGACGTTTATCCGAATCTGCAGTGGCTGGAGGCGATGTCTGTTGACGCTTCCATCGCTCCGGTGAAGGACCTGTGGGAGGAAGTCCCGTCACAGCGTGATCTTACGAGATCACGCTGTGATGGGAAACAAGCGAAACATGAATGAATAGAAGTGTATGACGCTGATTGGTCAGTGTCATACACTTCTCTTTACAAAAGTAAAAAAACGCCCAGTTGGTCATTAAGAACAAATTAGCATAAATCTAAAATTATTCATAACTTGCTCAAAAATGATTGTTTTTCAAAATAAAAACCACTGCTGTTATCTACATTACAGCGCCCATCAGATTATGTAGGAGATAGGGCACTTATAATCTGGGGACAGAGCCTCTTTAACTATTATTGATACAATCTCCTTATTGTATGCCATCTTTAATGCACCGATCCCAATGTTAAAGTGCCTTTTATAGACAAGAGGGAATGGGGTCTCCCTATCGCTACAGTGATGGTGTCATTGTTGCGAGACACTAACAACGGGTTGTGCATGAGGTCTTAGTATGTACAATGATGGTGTTTAGCGTCTTTAAAATTTTAGAAGTCTGTTATTGCTAATCACGTTTAACAAAAATAGCCACATGTAAATGGTGCCTTATCTATAGTTGTAATAGGGAAGGTATAGTGGTTTGCCCTATAAGTCATAATAAATATAACTCCATTGTGGATGTTACTTTATGTCACATTAACTATGTCTGTAGTTTGGTCTGACATTGGCTTTTGTTAGAAAGTCTATATACAGTATATGACATCTTTGCTCTCATGTCTCCCTCCCAGATAAGGGTTTATTTCTAAGCATTTAGCTGCCTTCCTTTTACATAATTGAAATCATTAACCTTCCCATTTAATGAAAAACACATCCCGCAGCATTAGTAGTGAGAACAAGCCCAGGAGACACTGGGAGGATGTGTGGAGTATGTATATGTATCTGATTATATAGATAGTGATACACGGTCATAGGAGCGGCACTGATAAGGTGCTGTCTGGTCGTGTCTTTGGGCAAATCACAAGTGTGTCTCTGCTCTATGTGTTCGGGATGTCTTATGCCTCTGGCCACACGGCAAGCTCAATGTGGCACTTCATTTATACTGTAGGGACATTGGGCGATGACCATGTGAAGGCTTCTGTACCCGGCAGACGTGTCCTGCTGCCTATATTTAGCCACCAACGAACATGGGACCAGGCTGAAGATAATTCACACAGACAGAGCTCCAGCAGATAACAGTAGCCAAAGGGCGAGAGGAGGAGAACAAGGTACAGTAGATGAGGGTGGGGGGCTGAGTAAAGAAAGCAAAAAAGCAGAGAACGTGGGGAGAGCAAGCAGGAGGGGAGGAAATTACGGGGTCAAATAGGAAGAAGCGCGCTTCATAAGAAAATAAATAAAAATAGCACAAAAGATTGGGGGTGGAGATCCTGTCATTTATAGGGGGACCGTACAGTAAATGGTGAAGAGCTGGATGTGTAGAATTAAATGCATCCAATAAGGCATTTGGAAAGAAGATGAAATAGAGAAAAGACTGGGTTATGCACTTGTAAGTAAACACTTTATATAAGGAAGACCTATGTCAAATTAGAGGAAACGGGAACTATTAAAGCAATTCAAGTGGAAAACAAATCTGAAAACAAAAGCAAAGAAAGCGAAGATGATGTATATAAAGGCCAGTTTAGAAGCAGGAACAATGTATTACTCCGAAGGATTATTAAGGCACGAGAATAATATTTTATTAGTGGTGCGAGACAATCTCTTACCAATTCATATTCCTAAGGAATTATTACACGGTCCGACGTGGGCTGTGTAAACGAGCGCCGATCAACGAGCCATCTCGTTGATCGGCGCTCGTTTACTCCTATCACACGGAGCAATGATTGGATATGTATTGGGACGAGCGCTGGGTTCTACGATTGCTCGTCCCTATACATTTTCATCATGTCGGCAGCGCATCTCTATGATTACACAGAGATGTGTTGCCGACAGCGATGATTTTAATTCTGCATAAAAGGGCAGATCAGCCGATGAAGGAGCGTTTGCTCATTCATCGGCTGATCGTGGCCCTTATTACATGGGGCAATGATCGGGAATGGGCGTTCATATAAATGTTTGTTTGCCCGATCATTAGCCAGTGTAATAGGGCCTTAACACCTAAAAGAAGTTAGTTTATTTACATATTATATCCATGGGTGAGACAGTCTATAGAGATTTGATTATATTGTATACCTGTACCCGCTTGTTTTAGACAGACAGCGACCACATTTATAGACAAAAATAAGAGAATGTCCTAAAGTCACAAATAGAACAACGGACTATACAAAGAGATGTCATTGTCTTCTGAGACAGTCTTACAGGAATTGATGCTTATAACAAGAAGCTCATTTAAAGGCTGCAAATATAGTATGTGTGTTTGGGAGGTTTTTGTTATTTAAGAGAAAAACATCAGTAGGATTGACTGACATGGAAAACATGTACTGCAACTATAAGCTTTCGTTGACCTTACCCAAGAGCTAATTGTTGGATGTGTCACCAAAAGATTTAATTTGTAAATTATTAAAGCGGTTTTCTGGGGCTAATTCGCTTTCACTTAAATAGGACTGAGCTGCAGTACCAGACTGAGCCATCAGTACAGATGAGGCGCTTTGCCTATGTAAGCAATGAAGGGTCTGCAGCACCAAGACCAATGAGGCATGAAAGTCCTGGAGAACCCCTTTTAAAGGGAAGGTGTCATGAATTTTTTATTTTTTTTATCCAATTGCTTTTAGTATGATATTAAAATACATTTTATTTATTTGCGCTCTTGTGTTCTACTTTTTACTTTTTTCTTCTCTATGGGGGCTGCCATTTTTTTTTCATCTCTGTATGTGTCGATTAATGACACATACAGAGATGGAATACGGCACATACAACCCCATAGTGAATGCGAATGGGAGCCGTTTCAGTCTCTGCAGCGTACGCCGTCTGTGTGGGAATGGCGCATGCGCCGCTCCCACACAGACCAAAAGGAAGGTCTTTGTCAGAGCGAAATCCGGCACCATTTTCATGTGGACCGGAAGCCGTGGCCAGACAGTAAGATGACGACTTCCGGTTGCAGCTTCCGGCCATATGTTCAAGGAAGGGAAGGCGCAAGGAATAGGAGGGGAGGCGGCAGCGGCGGCAGGAGCAGGGAATTTATGTTCGTGTATGTGATGTGTGTTATGTTTGTGTATGTTCGTGTTATACTGTCTGCTGAGCACTGTATCTAATCAGAAAATGGAGGCACACAGTGTAGGAGGTTTGATGATTCAAACCCCTCCTTCTCCTGGCACTAGCTAGAAGGAGGGAGGGGGGATTGTGTGAGGACACTAGTGTGTCTACCACAAATTTGCAGCATAAAGCAATGAGGTTGCTTTACCACAGTGACCATGCTGCAATTTTGGGAAGTGCTCCCTCTAGTGCCCAGCACATGGAAATTTTATAAATTAGAATCTAATTTATAATACTTCCTGACTTGTGAAAAAATTAAAACAATGTGTAATAACTCAAATAATAATTGATTAACTAAAAAAAAAAGTTCTAGCGACACATTCCCGTATTGATGGAAAAGGGCTGTGATCTCATATAAAGTCACATGCAATTAACCTTCAACCTAATGCTTAAGGGTATGTGCACACGAGAACTGTCTTTTACGTCTGAAAAGACAGACTGTTTTCAGGAGAAAACAGCTACGTCGTTTCAGACGTAAAAGCTCCACCTCGCATTATGCGCGGCGTCTTTGACGCTCGTAAATCTTGAGCTGCTCTTCATTGACTTCAATGAAGAACGGCTCAAATTACGTTGCAAAGAAGTGTCCTTCACTTCTTTGCCGAGGCAGTCATTTTACGCGTCGTCGTTTGACAGCTGTCAAACGACGACGCGTAAATTACAGGTCGTCGGCACAGATGTTTGCCGACGTATTGTAGCCCTATTTTCAGACGTAAAACGAGGCATAATACGCCTCGTTTATGTCTGAAAATAGGTCGTGTGAACCCAGCCTAACTCTTAAGTTTATATCTTTCAGTAAATAAGACTGTCCACACTTGCGTCTTCCCTTTTCTGTCAGGGGTTATGGTATTTTTGATGATAAAAATAGCACAGTCTGCAGCCCCATTTATGTTATAAATATGTGTCAGAATTCATTAGGATGCATTTAAAAACGGATCCCTTTCATGGCTCCGTTATAAACAGAAGCCGTGACAATAGTGTGAACAGAAGCTCAGAAGTGCACAGTTTCCTTTTGTTTTACACTCCTTTTGCAAAACCAAGAAGGGCAAGCCGTAACGTTATGCAAATCGAGGAAGTAGCAGGTGTCACTAAGATCTGCAAATGATAAAATTTTCAATCTGTGGCATGTGGAGGGGAGGCGGGGCATAAAAGCCATATTGAAAGCAAAGTTTTTTAGCCACATAAAACCTCAAGAATCGGATCAAGTGGTGTGGGATGATTGTGCGATGCCTCTTTTTTTTCGACATGACAGTTATCGCCACTTGTCGCAAACTGAGAGGGACAGAATCCTTGAACTAAGAGACCTTGGCGTATATTGGAGGTTGGGAGAACAACAACGAACGGGAATGACAGCTAGAGGTGTGCACATGCGAACATCTGCACAGACGGATCATCTCATTGGAGGAATGACTCGTAGTGATCTCTTGTGTACTGCAAGTGAAATTGGACATCACATACCAAGCCTAGGGAGGCAACCAATGTCGACACAAACCATCAGAAGGTGTTTGCACGACATTGGGCTACGAGCCAGACGTCCAGCTAAAGGTGTTCCATTGACCACACGCCACCGTTCTCAAAGGTTATCATGGTGCACAGCAAAACGGCAATGGAGGCTGGAATGGAGGTCTATCCTCTTCAGTGATGAGTCCTGCTTTTGTCTCGGACGCAATGATAGCCGGACATTGGTCTTGAGACCATGTGGACAATGCCATGAAGAGGCCTTCACAAGGGAACGTCACACCGGTCTTACTCCCGGGATTATGGTGGACAGTGACTACCGCTGGACCGTGATTACCATGCGCGGCGCTCAGAAACGGAAACACGGAAGTGTACACAGAGTACACCCGGGAACCACACTGATCCAATCATGGACACACGGATCCGTGAAAAACGGCCGTGAAAACGGTGATGGAAGTGTGCATGAGGCCTAGGTCTGAAACATTGATATCAGGCAGTGTAGAAGTTTTGAGGCACTAAATCAAATAGAGAAAGTGCCTGGGACTGTATGTGATAGGGGGATGGAAGGGGGGAAAAAAGTGCGGGAAAAAATCAGGAGCAGGGATTGGTTGGGCAAGGGGATAGAGGAGGGGTTAGGAGCAGATAAATAGTTGAGGTCAAGGGCAGTTCACTATCTTACCTGCTGGAGCTGCAAACGTCAGACGTCTGGTCCTGTGAGAGATCTTCCTCTGCGGTCCAGGGCGTTTTCCGGAGTACAGATGGCGGATGAGCTGATGAGGCAGGTGGCACAGCGGGTTGCCACGGAGGGTACAAGCTGGCTGGAGGTGTTCCTGGCAGGGGATCGCAGGCAAGAGGTGTTACCTGCGGCGGTCGTCGGTGTCAGCAGCGGTGGAGTCCCGTCGGCGTCGGCAGTTAGAGGTAGGCCGCGCCGGGTTTCTCGGCCTCCTCCCCGTTTGAGCCCCAGTCCACCTTCAGCCACACAGAGGCGGGCCGGCACCGTTCGCTCGTCAGGAGCGGGACGGAGGCGCCGTCGCCTGCTCTCCCCTTCACCCGGTCCCGACGTCGTGCCACCCACTCCCCTGGCTGGGGGAGCTTCTGCAGTTCTCCCCATCCGGGCTGCAGGCAGTGCAAGGCCGCAAGCAGCCGCAGAAGCCGGGGCCGTGATTAGTGCACCGCTGGTTCTTCCCGGCCCGACAGCTTTTTCCCTCTCACAGCAGGCCGTGGTTGAGAGGGGAGCTGGAGGGGGCGGTCTCAGGAGACCAGAGACGCAGGCCTCAGGCACCAGCAGGTTAGGTGTGCAGTTGCTGCCACCTGCTGGTGGTTCTGAAAATGACAGAGAGCTGGTGAGTGGCCTGTTTTTACCAGGCACAGGCACTGTGAATGAGAGGAGTGCGCTGGGTGGATTGTCGTGCGGTAGCAGTGATCTGTTGCCGTGCAGGCAGTCTGCGGAGCAACGTGATTTGCCAGTTTCTCTTTCGGAGTTTTCTCTTCCAGGTGCGGTGTCGGCGAGACGCAGACGGCGAAGGAGACGGCATGGAAGAGGACATCGTCGTGGTGGTCACGGGCGTCCACGCCATCAGGTTGAGAGACGTCGCCGTTCCCGGAGTAGGAGTGTGTCTTCCAGTACAGCATCTTCTTCGCCGTCCCAGTCGTCGTCGGGAGCTAGTACACCCAGCCGCACGGGAAGGAGATACACGAGGAGTCATCGGCGGGAGCACAGGGATCGTCATTCGTCTTCGCTGGTTCCAGTTCCAGAAGTCGCCTCAGCCTGTCCACCTGGTGGGGATCTGTCTGTGGTTCCGGTATCTGGGAGAGTTGATGCACCCTCGGAAGTGACGAGGACGCCCTTCTCCGGTGAGTCTCCATGTGGGAACGCATGGCTACCTAAGGGTGATTTATCTGCTATTGATTTAGTTTCGGCATTAAAAAACTTGTTGGATGGTTTGGGTACAAAAGGCGGAGCTTCGGTTCCGTTGGTTTTGCCAGGGGGGCTCAGCCTCCGCCTGAGCGGGCGGCCAGTATGTCTGGCTTGGCATTCTGTGATTCGCTGTTTTGTGGTGTAGCTCCTTTAGGTACTCACCTGTCTGCGGAGATCAAGGACAAGATATGGGCACATGACTTTGTGGATGTTTGGTCCTTGGTGTCGGTCGATCATGTGACGATAGATAAGGAGCGTGTTTTCGAAAGAGGTTCGGAGAAAAAGGTGAAAGTCGCGAAAACTTTTGGCAATTGGCTCCTGGGTTTTTCTACCTTGGCTCATGTCATCTGTCAACGTTTTCCGGAAAAAGGGGCCGAGCTGTTTGTGTATGTAGACACTATATTCAGTGCCCACAAATTGCACAGAGGTGCAGCTTGGTGGAGATATGACGAGGAATTTCGCCGTCGGTTGGCGATGACGCCTGACATTGGTTGGGCGTCGAAGGCGACGGATGTGTGGTTACAGCTAATTTTGGCTCAAAAGCAGGCTCGGCCCTTTCAGGCAGGAGTCGCAGTTTCGGGTTCAGCACCCGGGATTGCGGCGCAGCGCCCAACAGGAGCATGTTGGCTCTACAATGAGGGACATTGCAGGTTCTATTCTTCCTGCAAGTTTCGTCATGAGTGCTCCATCTGCGGGGGTGCCCATTCCGCGCTTCGCTGTTTCCGACGGGCAAAACAACCTTCCAAGGTGGGTCCTGCCGGTGCAGCGGAGAACTCCGGTGAGCGCTCTCGCAATGGAACCGTGGCTCGCCAGGTATCCCAAGAGACAGGAAGCAGACTTGTTAGGTCGGGGCTTCAGTGAAGGTTTTTTCATTCCGCATGTTTTTTCTTCGGTTTTGATGTTGTCAGATAATTTAAAATCGGTGAAAGAAAACATGTGTTTGGCACGGGAAAAAGTGCTGAATGAGGTGTCTTTAGGCAGGATGGCGGGCCCTTTTGGGGAGCCACCTTATACGAATTTACGGGTTTCTCCTCTTGGCTTGGTCCCCAAAAAGGAACCGGGGAAGTTTAGGTTGATTCATCACCTTTCCTTCCCTCGTGGGGATTCGGTCAACGATGGGATTTCCAGAGATGAGGCTGCAGTGTCTTACACGTCTTTTGATGTGGCTGTGCGGTTGGTACGGGAGGCAGGCGTAGGTGCCTTGCTTGCTAAATCGGACATAGAGTCAGCTTTTCGTTTGTTGCCTGTGGATCCTGCCTGTTTCCATTTGTTGGGATGTCGGTTAGATGAGCAGTTTTTTGTAGACATGTGTTTGCCTATGGGTTGTGCCATCTCATGTTACTATTTTGAAGTTTTTGGTTCCTTTTTGGAATGGACGGTTCGTTTCAAGACAGCTATTTCTTCGGCCATTCATTATCTAGACGACTTTTTATTTGTAGGTCCAAGTGATTCAGGAATATGTGGTTATTTGCTGAAAACCTTTCGAGTTTTAATGTCCGAATTTGGTGTCCCGGTAGCAGAAGAGAAGACGGTTGGTCCGGCTACGATTTTGTCGTTTCTGGGTATTGAAATTGATACGCAAGAGATGGTTTTCAAATTACCTGACGACAAGCTTGCGCGTCTGCTTTGTACCATTGACGAATTTGTTTTATCAAAAAAGGTTACCCTGAAGCATCTTCAGTCACTGTTAGGGTTGCTGGTTTTTGCTTGCAGGATCGTTCCCATGGGTCGCGTTTTCTCTAGACGCCTATCATTGGCGACTAGGGGTATTTCGCGCTCAAATCATTTCATTCGTGTCACTAGGCAAATGAAAGATGATTTGCGCGTGTGGCAGACTTTTTTGCGATCTTTTAATGGTAGGGCGATTTGTCAGTCGGAGGAGGTTTCCAGTTTTGAGTTACAGCTGTTTACAGATGCTGCGGGCAGTGTCGGTTGCGGTGCGGTTTTTGGATCGGAGTGGTGTTTTGCACGTTGGCCTGTGGGCTGGAGTAGTATGGGTCTGACATTGAATTTGACACTTTTAGAACTCTTTCCCATTGTGGTTGCAGTGGAGTTGTGGGGTTCAAAGATGTTGAATAGTCGCATACGTTTTTGGACGGACAATATGGCAGTGGTGCAGGCTGTTAACAATTTGTCTTCTGGATCATTGCCGGTTTTGGCGTTACTTAGGCATCTAGTTCTACGTTGCATGCAATGTAACATTTGGTTTCGGGCTACACATGTGCCGGGTGTTGAGAATAAAATCGCAGATGCCTTATCTCGTTTGCAGATGGGGGTCTTTCGGGAGCTTCATCCGGGAGCACGGCTGGAAGGGGAGCGTTGCCCGAATCACTTATGGGCCCTGGTCGAGGGGAACTTGCCCGGCTAGTTCAAGGTTCTGTGGTACCAGGTACATGGCGGAGCCATAATAAGTTTTGGGCGGAGTGGTTGGAATTATCTGGCGGGGTTTTTCCTACAAATGATGAGCGGCATTATGAGGTTACGTTGGAGTATTTGTCTCGGATGCGTATTAATGGTTCTTCGGTGTACACGGTGTCAAAAGGTTTGACTGGTATTGCGTTTATGTTGAAGTTGTGGGGTTGTACTGATGTGACGAAAATGTTTGTTATTAGACAGGCATTGAAGGGGTGGAAGAAGGAGCATATTGTGAAGGATGCTAGGAGGCCTATTACATATGCTTTATTACTAAGGATGCTGATGGTTGTTCCGGCTGTTTGCTTTGATCCTTATGAGTCTGTTTTGCTACGTACTGCTTTTTCTTTGGCCTTTTTCGCAGCATTGCGGGTGAGCGAATTGGTGTCACCGAGCGCAAAGCGGTTTGGGGGTCTTCTGTTTGCGGATGTTTTATTGGAGGAAAAAGTGGTCCGGAAAGGTATCAGAGGGCTGAGGTGGGTTCAGCTGTTGCCGTTAATAGTTGAAGTTAGTCGGGAATGCCGTGGTCCAATTGTGCTCGTTATACATGTTGGGGGAAATGATTTGGGAAAGGTGAAATTGTCGGAGTTGTTGTCCCTTATCAAGGCTGATTTAGGTCATTTCAAACAGCTTTTTGCTGATTGTGTGATTGTCTGGTCTGAGGTGATTGCACGAACTCATTGGCGAGGAGCTAGAAGTGCTGTGGCCATCGAGCGGTCAAGACGGGTGTTGAATGTTCGTATTTCCAGGTTTGTTCGTTCCATTGGGGGGGTAGCAATTCGTCATTTGATGTTGGAAGGTGACAATGGGGACTTATTGTTATCTGACGGCGTTCATTTAAATGACATTGGGATCGACATCATGCTGTCGGGTCTGCAAGATGGAGTGGAGGCTGGTTTGGCATTGTGTGGTGGGGGTGGTCGGAGTTCCGCATAGGTGTTCGCGGTATCCTCCTTGGTGGAGATAGGCTCTGAAGAGTAAAATCCGGAGAAGAACCTACATGCGCGCCGCTTCACAGTGGGCGGCATCACAGGAGATGTGAATAAATTAAGTGGTTACTTCAGGGCCATGTGATACAAAAATGTTTGGTTGTGTTAAATAAAGCTGTGGCCATTCCCACATTCTCCAAGAAACAGGTTTCGTTGCTTTATTGGTTTATTAAATGGGGTAATGATGCATCAGCGACACTTAATATGGGGATAACATTAGTACATGCAGTCTTGAGGCACTAAATCAAATAGAGAAAGTGCCTGGGACTGTATGTGATAGGGGGATGGAAGGGGGGAAAAAAGTGCGGGAAAAAATCAGGAGCAGGGATTGGTTGGGCAAGGGGATAGAGGAGGGGTTAGGAGCAGATAAATAGTTGAGGTCAAGGGCAGTTCACTATCTTACCTGCTGGAGCTGCAAACGTCCCTCCCGCCCTCCCTCTTTGGAAAAATTTGGGTGTGTAGTTATGGTGTTTTCTCTGTCTTTTAATTTCTTTGCTTTTCTATGCCATGTCTATTATGGCTCGTCAGTTGCTTCCTTTTTCTTTGCGTAGGCGTGTTTCTGTGGTTTTTCTTTGTTTTTCAGATGTCACAGCAGGCGGAGATAGGCTCTGAAGAGTAAAATCCGGAGAAGAACCTACATGCGCGCCGCTTCACAGTGGGCGGCATCACAGGAGATGTGAATAAATTAAGTGGTTACTTCAGGGCCATGTGATACAAAAATGTTTGGTTGTGTTAAATAAAGCTGTGGCCATTCCCACATTCTCCAAGAAACAGGTTTCGTTGCTTTATTGGTTTATTAAATGGGGTAATGATGCATCAGCGACACTTAATATGGGGATAACATTAGTACATGCAGTCGCAAATGGTGCAATAACAAGTAGACCCCTATCAAGTAGGCCCACATTTTCTCAATGACATAAGTGAATGTCATTGTTTAATCACAATATAGGGGGTATTTAAAATCGTAGTTTGCGATGAGACAACCCCATGAAGTATGTGTTTGTTTTCTGGTGACCCCTTTACTGTATATCCACCAAAAAATAATTGTACGTCCCATAACATTGGCCAAATGCTGAGAGTTTTGAGACATCTGATTGCTTGCACCGAGTTTGGTCATCCAGAAGTAATAATTTCTTTGCACACACAACTATTTTGCAGGATTCAGACCAATTAGATTGGTTAGCACCAATGGCCAGAAGATAGTTTCCACTCTACCCCCTGGAGATTGCTTTTCCATATGAGTTTAATATAATGAGTGCATTATTTCCCTTCATCACCCGCACACGCAATGACTGCGCACGTTCACAGAAAATATTGCCAAGTACTGAGCTCTATCATATTAGTCCTCTCTTCAACTTTCAACCTATATGGCTTTCTCCTCCTCCTCTTCCTTACATATCCTGTTTTATCTCTAAATCTCTTCTCTCTTTCCAGATACTGTACTCAACTCATCAGTTGTTCTGACACCTCAGCGCTTACCGCCCCCCCCCTTCCTTCTCTACTCTTTCTTCTTCCCCTATCTTGGTATGTTTGGTGAATCTGTCTCAGTACAATTATGCATTCAGAAGGCTGTTGATTCTGTGGGTGCAGATTGTCGGGTATTTGCATATAATAGCAGCAATTTATCGCTTGGCAGCAGTGAGTGGCTTTTAGATGAGGGCAGCTGTTTTATCTGTTTAATACTGACAAACAAATGGCTCCATGTCTGCGAGGGATGTGAGAGACCTTAACTATCTGCTTGCCAGGCAGAGGACGCAGCTTTTTTAATGCCTTCGCAAAACATGTTGGACCTGCCGGATAGACGAATCAGAAATATTTTATTAACGTCATGTGGCTGTAATTTGATGATTTGTAAGGTCGGCTTATATTGAAGATACAAATGAGCTCTGCGCATATCTAAATGGAACGTAAACCTATTCATAAGTGCAACTTCATTACCACCAATATCATGGAGGCAATAGAGGCAGAACTGGGGGATAATTACTCTCACTGGATTCTACTAATTTGATCATTATTAATTAGCGTCTCTCCTGCATAATGTAATAAACAATTTTCTATCGCTGTGAAAAATTTCAGTCCTAAAAAAAAAATTATACTCATTTATACAAGTCATACTTTTCTGCAAACGTGGGCAAAAAATAATACAAGCAATATTATCATGAACTCAGGCATTTTTATTCTAATGATAAATCCCAACCTACACTGCCCACCCTAAGGCCATGTTCGGATGTGGCGGAATTGCTGTTGAATTCCGCTGTGGACAGTCCGTAGTGGAATTCTGCAGCAGCCGTTTTTTACATTTCTTTCTATACATTTTTAGGAAACTTAGTTCAGACGTTGCAGAAAATAACTGCGGAAATTAGGCTGCGGTGCAGAATTTCCCCTCCGCAGCATGCACATGACGTTGCGGAGAAGCAGCGGAATTTCACTGCGTATTTCAGCCTTTGCAATGCAAAAACTGAAATCTGTGGCAAGTCCGCTGTGATATCTGCAACGTCTGCATTACCTGTCAAATAGGCAAATGTTGGTGCAGATTCATTGCGTAATTGCCCCAAATCTGCACCAATATTTGCAGTGGAAAAATTCTGCCACATCTGAACGTGGCCTAAGGGTGAGTTCACACATAGCGTAAATACTGCGGAAAATCCGGTAGCATAATATAGTAGCAGCAAATTGGATGAGATTTGAAGAAATCTCATCCACGCTGCGTAAATTCTGAGCAGAAAAAAACACTAAGAAATTGACCTACGGTGCGTTTTTACAATCCGCGCGTGTCAATTGTATTTGCTTAATCGCTGCTTATTTGTTGTGGGTTTTCTCCATTGAATTCAATGGGGAGGTAAAACCCGCAACAAATAGCAGATGTTGCATTTTTTGAGGCGGAAAAGCAATTATTCCGTCAGAAAAAAAACACAACACAGAAAAAAAAAATCTTATACTTCCATAATTCTGTGTTTCTTCATCCTGGAATACGTTTCATCTCATGTGACAGCTGCAGGATGGCGGAGGGATGAGTCGCAATGGCTACGTAAGTATGAAACTTTTATTTTTTTTAACTTGCAGTATTACCGGATCGGACATTCCGGCCGAAAAACTGCACCACAATTTGGTTCAGTTTATCTACCTGAATTCCCTGTGGCGCACAGGGCGGATAGCTGTGTGCTTTTATGCAGCGTATCCGCCCTGTGTGAACATAGCCTAACAGGACAGGTTTTAACCAGAATGGGCCCCTCTGTAAAATTTATGGCAGTGCCCTACATTGTCATCATTCCCAGTGCCCGCATACCTCCATTTACACATACGTACCAGAGTAGGTAATACCTGCAAGTTTCCACCACTTTGTAGGTGCTTTGTGGCCCTAGAGTGGAAATAGTCTGCTCTAAACACCACTATTAGGAACAGTAATTTAGCTTCATTTGGGCACATTCACACGTGGCGGAATTGCTGTGAAATTCCGCTGCGGACAGTCCGCAGTGGAATTCTCCAGCGGCCTTTTTTACATTTGTTTCTATACATACTCTGCTGCGGACCATAGGCTGTGGTGCAGAATTTTCAGTCTGCAGCATGCACTGTCTGTTGCGGAGAAGAAGCGGAATTTCACTGCGTATTTCAGCCTTTGCAATGCAAAAACTGAAATCTGTGGCAAGTCCGCTGTGTTTTCTGCAACGTCTGAATTACCTGTCAAATATGCAAATGTTGGTTCAGATTCGTTGCGTAATTGCCCTGAATCTGCACCAACATTTGCAGCGGAAAAATTCCGCCACGTCTGAACGTGCCCTTTGCATCACTAGCTCTGGATTATAGATCGGGGGCCCAATCAGGGGGCTCTCATATAGTTTGGACTACCCCATTAAAAACCCTATAATAAGCATTAATTTATAGGGACAGTGATGGATTAAACTAATGTATTTTTAGTTATTTGTTTTTTTATTATTAGATTGTCAGTCTAGAAGTAAAGGCTATTTCTTTTACCTTACCTCCTTCCCTCAATAAGTCAGCATTGGTTGTCAGCATCCTAAGTGTGTGTGTGTGTTATGAAAACTCACTTGTGGATGTTAAAATAA
The DNA here is from genome assembly GCF_050947455.1 of Rhinoderma darwinii. Lineage (NCBI taxonomy): Eukaryota > Metazoa > Chordata > Amphibia > Anura > Rhinodermatidae > Rhinoderma > Rhinoderma darwinii. Next base: position 46,994,675 of record NC_134693.1, read on the forward strand.
GTATTTTATATAGTTAGAAAAAATATTTCCTTAAAAAATGGTTAGGCAGAATATAACAGGATACCCATCGGCCACTGTGCTTACCTTTGCGGCCCATGTTCCTTTCTCTGTTTTAATGCGGCGGGGCTCTCCTATGACTGAGCAATTTGATTATATAAACTTTCTCAGAAAGTCTATACATTGCCTGAGCAACAAGGTTCTGTGATTCCTATGAGTTTGCAAAAGTGTTCTTGCAGATTGACCCAAACTGTTTCCTGACTTAGCTTGAACACTGCCTGGACTGAGGAGTTTCTTTTTCCCATATTGCATGAACTGTGCCAGCCCTAACCTTGGATTTGTACGACCATGGTTCTGTCTATAAGTTCTAGTATCATCGGCATGCCGTCCAATATTACTACTGGAAACTGCTTTGGGGACGGTACCTGGGGATGCCCTTCACAAATTCTATAGTTAGTATTTTAAGGTGAAAATTTAACTATTCCTTAGATGCCACCCCCATTTGTCGCTACAACAAATCTAATAGTGACCATTCTTTGCCTAGAGGCCTGTACATGGCACACATGTTTAATGAATAAGCAAATCGTTGTTAAATGGCTTAATTCACACTTTGTTTTCAGTGTCAGGTTGGTGGATGCATCGGGAGCTATCAAAACGTATCCATAGCTCTTATTCGCCCAACAGAGAAGTCCTGGCAGCAAGATAGGGATTGTCCGAAGCAGACTAAGGCCTCATGCACACGACCGTAGCCATGTGCACGGCCGTAGCCATGTGCACGGCCGTGATTTTCGGGTTGGCTGGCAGCGGAGTGTCACCCGCGAGCCGCCCGGAAATCGCGGGCGGTGCACATGGCCGCGTCCATTATTTTCTATGAGCCTGGACTGCAGAACACGGCCGTAATAAGACATGCCCATTCTTTCTGCGGTCCAGGCTCCTGGGCCATGCACGGACCTTGGAAACCACGGTCGTGTGCATGGTGCCTACCTCTTTAAGAAACACTCTCCCCAAAGAACAATAGTAAAATACAGAGTATTAGTATATTAAAAAATATATACATTATACAGAGAACAAATGTAGCATAAAAGGAAGCATTAAATAACTTTATTTCTTCCATTGTATAAAAAGATGTACTAGAAGTCCTAGGAGTAATAAGATAAAATAAGCACACATTCACTTTTTTTTTTTTTTTGCATACCAAAATACAGTTTGCTATTCTCACCCTATTTGGATAGACTGGTCCAATGAGTGGATGAGAATTGAGCCAGGTTTGGCTTTCTCAGGCGCTTAAAACTAGTGTCTCCCACACTGATTATCTTCTTTATTGTTTATTGAGTTTTTCAAACAAGTTAAAAACAAGGGTGGGCATACCATAAAGGCAGTCCATGAGAAGGAAGAGGGGCGGCTTAGGTTTGACATCTAGACTGACATATCCTAACCTCTCAACAGTTTTGCATTACTCTATTTTACACTAAAATATCATGATTTCTTATTTCTTCACGTTTACTATGTCACTCATTCACTTTTTTAAATGAATGTTGCTCAACACCACCACTCCCAGTTTAATGTGGCTTACAGGCAGGGCCGCCTCCAGGTTTATGTGGGCCCTTCCTTGGGCGACACAGACTGTGTGGGCTCCTTTGCGGTGGAACTCACGGCGGCAGGAAAATGGCAGTGTGTGCCCTTATATAAAAATTAGGTCCGGTTAGTGCTCGTTTGTAGGTATTGCCACACACACTCCCTTGTAGATAGTGCCACACACACTTCCTTGTAGTTAGTGCCACACACACCTCTTTGTAGATAGTGCGACCCACCCCCTTGTAGATAGCGTCATTGGGGCTCCCTCTAGGAGGGGAATTACCAGCCAGAGTGTTGCCGATACTGAAATCAGGGGCTTCTCCAGGAGCAGAATCCCTGGCCAGAGCATCGGCAACGCTCTGGCAGTGAATTCCTCTCCTGGAGAAGCCCATGATGTCACTGTCCATATATGGTATGGGGCACATTCTAGGAGCGCAATCTCCGGCCAGAGCGTCGGCAACGGCAACGCCCTGGGGGGGATTCTGCTCCTAGACAAGGGCTCCCTCTAAGAGCGGAGTCGCGGGCAAGAGCGTCGGCAACGCACTGGCCGGGGATTCTGCTCCTGGAGGAGCCATGATGGTAGCGTAAAGCACCCAGCGACCAAGTGGGCCCCCCCCAAGGGTAGTAGGCCCGGATTCGCTGGGTACTGATGCCGGCCTTGCTTACAGGGTACAGGTTGGGGACTTCTGCTCTAAGGGGTGGGGCACAGCAACAAGCAACAGGTATTTGAGGATATTAGAGTATAATGGCTTGAGACAGAAATACATGGCTGTGTTGCCTGATGTTGCCCCAGGGCATTACATATGCAACATCACTGAGGCCTAGTCTATACAGGGACCTTATGGGACAAAATAAAATTGTAATGGTAAGTCTAAAATACACATTTTCTTAGAGGTTAATGATATTAGCATGGTTTGTCCAAATCTCGGACAACTCCTTTAAGGAATTGCATTATCAGCAAAAACACCAAGTAATAGAGGAAAAAGCAGATGTTGGGTAATTAATTCAGGCAACTGATATATACAAGAAAATTGCAGACATGGCAGTTACCTAGTAAACAATTGTAGATTCAGCAGAGGTGAGCTTTCATTTCAGACATGTTTCCTTTATGTTAATAAATTAATTTATATCTAAATTTATAAGGGAATTTGTAACATAAATAATCATAAAATAGATATCTGTCCTTTGAGCAGTGAATGTTTTTGTATGTGAATGGTAATGTGTAGTACAAGTACAGTGTAATTACCTGAGCGTAAAGCCGGCGGGTGTGTTATTACATGATAACACCCGACTAGCACATTATCATTAACACAGGATGCACATTATGTGTTATTAATAAGTGTGTGAATAGAGCAGCAGAACGAACTGTAAGAATCCTAGAGTAGGAGGTGCAGAACTCCAGGGTCAGCTTCAACCACAATTAATATATTCATTCTGCATATTTATTTACAGCACACAGGGAGCAAGTACAGACAAAGAGAGAATCATCTGTATCTATAATACATAATGGTTGCTATATCTCTACTAGGAGCCATTGTACGACAAAATCCCTGGAAACAAGAGAGAATTTTTATTGTTTTTGTAGCTTTGCAAATAAGACTGGTGATTATACAGTCATCTATTAGATAAAGAATCTATTCATTTGAATGGGTGACATATAATCCTATTTTTTTGTGAGGGCAAATATACAGGCACTGCCAGTTTACCTTGGCTATATCAGCTGATCGTCAAAGATTTCATCCTGAGATTGGCTAATTTCCAGTGGTGGGCAACATTTGGATGTAAAATTCATCCAAAGGCAATTCAAAAATATCTATCGTATGATGTGTAAACAAAAAGTAGTTTTTTCAAGTTGAAGAGACTATTTAACTTGTAATATCCGGCAATATGTTATATAGTTTTTGTATTAGAATGAAAGTAAATGAATTGGGTGTGTTTGCATAAAAGTAATTGTGTATAATATGGAGTCATTGCCTGGAAATGTGCATTTTCTAACATTTTAAAATACACAAAAATATTTAAACCGATTGACATAAATTAGCGAAGGCACCACATGCAACAATGCCTTATATACAGTATATTGAGAGACATCCTTGCACGTTTCGCATATAAATATGTGCAATTTTTTTTCCTCAAAAACAGACATCAAGGACTCTATGGGTTCGTGTAATGGATCTATAGCCACTGTATGGTGCCTCCATGAGCAATGCTACCTGGGAAGAAATCTTCATAACATGACATCTGATGGAGCAAGTTTCCGTGTATGTAAAATTGAAGGTGCGGACTTTCTATGGATCTGTACAGCAGGGATGTGGAATATGGGCTTGTGTATAAGGCCACTTTTCATATACTGTATGTCCCTCAAAATAATAAGTTCATATATGATAAGATAGCTCACCTTTGTAAACTTATTAAAGGGTTTATCTGGTTTGGCCAATCCCTCTTTGCTAGGAGGGACGTCTGATGATAAGGTGATCATAGAGTGTCCTGCTGCTGACACCACCAGCTGATTTACCGCCCGGTTTGGGGGGGAATCATGAACCGGTAAGTGTTCAATTACCATGCAGTCTCACCACAGGGGACGTTCTGCATTACACAGTTTCCATTGTAATAAAAGGGCTCTATACAACGCATAGACGTGACAGATCCTCCACAGCAAGAGATGTTTTTTTGTAGCCGCTCTTTGCTCTGGCTAGGAGATAAGGGTCCTGACTGTCTCTACTAATTCTAGAATTCCCTAATATGGTATTTTAAAATACATTTTCTAAATCAGACATCTTTATTGTATAAAAGGAAAAGGGAAGGAATCCTCCTGCTTACCGATCCGAGTATGCAAATCCAATATGCGCACAGATCCCCGTGGCAGCACATGATAAGATGACAGGCAGAAAAAAGGAAACTTGGATCCAGTGCAATTTTAAAAAGAAGACGTCTTCAAACTTTATTGTCAGCATTTTAAAATCCAGGACGTGCGATTCGTCCGAAACGCGTAGGCTATCTCGTCGATGCATTCACACCCCCCATACAGTTTGGATTTTAAAACGCTGACAATAAATGCGCAGGATCCAAGATTCCTTTTTTCTGCCTGTCATCTTTATTGTATATAAACCTATTTTTCACGCTAAAAGCAACACTTACTTGAAAAGTTTAGCACAAGAATCCTTATTTGTTTGTAGGTATTCAATTTAAGACTTACAAACTCAATGTAGCCAAACACCAATGTAGGCAAACTCTTCTGGAGGGTGCACTGACTAGGAAGTCCTACTTTTACCTTGTCTTAAACATTTGAATTTTTTTGTTGAGCACACCGCTATCCTAATCTGGATGCAGAGAGGTTAAATGATGTCACCATGAGGTCATACAGTGTCATTTCACAACAAGCACTGACATTCTATTTATAAAGACAAAGCTTTGTCTGAGCTCCACTAATGGGCACGTAGCCTAAATAACACCAAGTAGCCCATTTAATCAGGCTAAAAATTCAACAGGGCCCATCAATTTCTCTAGTATGTTATTAAAATTGCTGCTTGTTAAGAATAATTAAAAGCCACAGTCTGTTTCCCCAGCGGATTTCTTTCTCAGTTCAGATCGGATTTTTAATTCGGTAGCAATTCAGACAACTTAAAGGGGAAAGGAAGGTTATTCCCTAAATTAGATTAAATTTACTGTCCCTGTTAATTGCTGTTATGCTGTATTGCTTTGTTGTGTCTGCAGCTGAGAGAAAGGTCATGCGGGAGGCTCTAGATATAGTGCGTGAGTTCGCTTAGCGCTTTCTAGCCATAATATTGTTTGCTAATTATATCCTTTAAAAGCCATTCCAGTACTGTGCATACGTGTCCAAAAATGTTATTAACACAGGTGAGATACAGTCCTTTTTGTAATCTGATATAAAAATCTGACTCTATAATGTCATCTTAGGACACCCATCTTGGTGTTGGTTAACAGCTATTGCTACTTGAGATGAGGATTGGGCACTTGGGGGAAGGGCAGTACGGCGCCAGGCCCGCCTTTGATGAGTTGCATAGCAATGGCATTCGTTTTTTCTCTGTTGCACTCCGAACCATGCCATATGTAGGAGTGGCAAGATATCCCTATTCACTTGAAGAAGCCAAAGAAGTCACAGCTTCTTTGTTCTCAGGATTGGTGGGGGACCACATATCCTATCTATATTCCGTTAATGCAAACAATAGGAAGAAAAAACAGGGAGATTGTAGCGCTGCTAAACATCACCAATGGACTTTCGGGTAAAGATAGCGGTATTTATTAGAAAATAACGGGTAACACATTTCAGCTCCAAACCGGAGCCTTCATCAGGTCCTGATCAAGACTGTTTCGGAGCTGAAACGCGTTGTCCGTTATTTCACAATAAATACTGCATTCTTTACCTGGAATTCCATCTGTGATGTTTAGCAGCGCTACAATTTCCCTGTTTTTTTCTTCCTATTGTTTGTATCTGATGACGGCCATTGCTCATGGATCCACTAGGGAAAGCAGCAGCTTGCATCATTTCAGCCTATTCACAGAGTTGTGCCTGCTCAGCACATCCTGACCCAGTGGGCAGTTCTGCTTTTACTTATGTTCATCCAAACCTACTAAGGTTCCACACTATGGAGCGCCATCTTTTTCCCTTTTAATCCACTTATTCCATCAATGTCTCTGGTGAGAAAATGCCTATTTGCATATTCTGCAAAACCTGATACTGTTGTATTTCTTTTCTTATGTATAGGAAATTGGCAATGACGCAGCTATTAAAACAGAATATAGACACTATATTTACTATATAAAACATTGATAGGATAGGTGATTTGCTCATAGTTATTAGTCTTTTGCCATGTACATTCACCGGAGGAAAAGAATGTATGGGACAGGATAAATTCATCTGGCCAAATCCTTGTTTCCCTCAATGGCAGCTTTCTGCCAAGGGTCTGAAAATCATACCTAAACTTTCAGGTAACTTTTCAGAATAAGCTGTCATAAGTGTGTACATGAGGAACAACACTATTTCTGGCCATTATATGACTTATATTCGGCATTTCTAGCAGTTTTACTCTCTATAGTCTACATCTCTCATTCTCTGTTTTCCCTGAAATAGTGTGAGGACCTTAATTCCTATCATGTCTTCTAAACACAGCACACATGGAGAAGAGAACATTTTAACTTTTTTTTTTTTACTTTTTACACTTTCTTTTTTTACCTGCAGCACTGATCGCTCCTATAATACATTACACTACCTAGTAGTGTAATGTATTCCAACTGTTAGTGTGACTTCACAGTCACTCTGACAGTAAGCCTATAAGGACCAGCCAGAGGCTGGTCCTCATTAGCTTCCATACATGGCAGATCCGGAAGCCGTTGTCTGGCCTCTGGTTGCCAAGACAACCCCCACGATTGCATGGGGGCTGCCTAAATGCGACGATCGCAATGATCGCCGCATTTAAGGGGTTAATTGCCAAAATCAGCAGCGATAAACCACTAATCGGCAACACTGGAGTGTCAACTGTCGGGAACAGCTGACCTCCCGGTTCCCGATGCACACTGTCACCGACAGTATGCATCGGGAACGACACAGTGTCTTCCTGTCACTCTGACAGGAAGCCTATCTGGACTAGCTGGAGGCTGGTCCGATGGCTTCCGTCCATGGCAGACACGGAGGCCATTGTTTGGTCTCCGGTTGCTATGCTAACCATCACCAAACCCCCGCGATTTCAGAGCGGTATCTGCCGATGTGCTAGAAACCCCTAAATGCGGCAATCGCTGCATTAAAAGGGTTAATTGCCAAAATCAGCAGCAAAGGACCACTGGCCGGCAAGAGTAGAGTGTCCACTGTCGGAGACAGCTGACCTCCCGGTTCCCACTGCATACTGTTGCCGACAGTGTGCACCTGGAACGACTTAGTAGCTATACGTCCTTGTGCGGGAAGTAACCTCCCGCGACGACGTATAGTTACTGAGTGGTGCGGCTAGGGTTTAAGATAGAACTTTTACCATGAGCAGCTGCAGCAACTTCTCTGTGTGTCTCTTTGCCTCTCTCTCCATCCCTGCCCCTCTCTATAGACTTCTATAGGCAGCTGTAACCTGATACTTCAGTAAACTGAGAGTCAGAAAGCAGTAAATTCAGATTGAGCGCCTGTTAAGTGGAAAAAGAGGCATTTTTCTCTAATAAGATATATAACTAAGTTTCTTATATTCGCTTATCCTATTGACTGTTGCAAAGTTTTTCCAAAGTACAGTGCCTACTTAAAACCCAATAGACATTAGAATTCTCTAAGACAAAATACTGGTGAGATCTGAGTATTATGTATGGATAGATTTGTGTTGCAGGATGTGTAATTATGGCACAAAAACTGGGCAGCCCTGCTCACGGACCCCGAGACCCCAGGTCTCCAACCTGGAAGACCCTTGGGTAACAATGTATTGGAGAAGAGGTAGATGGATCTCCAGTTGGTTTTTTTGTTTTCAGTACATAGTGAACATATATTAGTTCGTAGAATACATAATCGCAAGGCAAAGACAATTCAGTAAACAAAACTAAATCTGTGTGAAGCAAGCGACATCCACAACATACACTGTAGCCAGGATTTACAGACTAGATGTAAAAAGGCAAGTGAAATTGGACACAACATGTTGAGCAAGTTGGGATAGATATTAAGTAGATGCAGTGAAACAGTACTAGCTGAAACAAGTTTGCAGTTCTGTTTGAGCATCAGAGACTTGTAAAAATCCAACTAAATCCAAAAACTTGGATCAAAACATTTTCAATATGCAAACTCCAAACCAAGAACTAAGCCTTCGTCTGGTGAACAAACTCTATTTTTTCATGGTACAGAGCCACTTTACCGTTGCAGTTTTCTAACCAATCATCTTTCGGTAGGTCAACTGTAATATAAAATTGGATTGTCCAAATAATCGGCCAGTGCAGCGAGCGCCGATCAATGAGACAGCTCGTTGATTGGCGCTCGTTTGCTCCTGTCACAAGGAGCTAAGCATGGGGACAAGCGGTCGTTACTCCGAACGAACGTCCCCATACCTTATTATCAAGTCGGCAGCGCATCTCCCTGTTTACACAAGATGTGCTGCCGACAACGATAATATTTTACTTTTTTAAAACGATACGACCAGCAGATGATCGAGCGTTTGCTGATCGCTGCCTTGTTTACACAGGGCAATTATCGTCAACGAGCATTCTATGAACGCTCGTCGGCCCGATAATCGCCCAGTGTAAAACCCCCTTTAGGGTACGGCACCAGGGAGCAACATTGACAAAAAAAACGCGCCAGCACACTGTTCCTCATGTTTGACAAATTGCTTGTTAATGGCCGTGCGTTGATGCGGGTTAAACTGCTCGTCATCTAAATAATCATGGGGCCATAAGGGTCTATTCATTAATGGCAACAAAATTTTGCAATTAACCAGCAGTTAAACCCGCAACTCCATGTGGCCATTTACAAGCAATTTGACAACCACGCCAAACAGTGCGCCGGCATGGTTCTTGGCCGCGCCGCAGCTGAGTCAATGTTGGTTTGTGGGGCCAGCCCTAAAAGCTCAAATGTAACGAATGTAGGTTTTGTGTTGGAGAAATAAAAAAGATGAGGTCACTGAAAACAGGAAAATATCTAGCCCATATGTTTGGTTGCCCCCTTTTAATGTAAAAGTAAAACCTTACTAAATATGGAACCTTCTACGTCTAATCTGCTAAGTGCATTTTAACAGGAGGCCTGAAAGACACTTGCTTATAAAAATGAGATAGCTTGACTTTCTATTTTTTGTGCACTGTGTATTTAAGCTGCCACATTTGCAAATTAAGCCACTTAGGTCTCTGAAACACGAACCTGCTCATCCATAGATCCACAGAACCCTGACAGATGCAGCGGATTTTAATGACACAACAAATCAGTGCTGATTATGAGTGTAGCAGATTCTGCAAAAGTACAAATTGCCCTGAAGTGCCGCAGATTGAGCAAGTCACCAACTTCTGTGTCGTGTTGTGTTACTTTGTGGCTAAAAGTTTCACTAAACGGCATACAAATTCACACTCCAAAAGAAATGATGTTTATGTTATCTGTCGGAGGGTGAGAATGCTCTGGACTGAAAGTCATAGAATGAAGAGTTGTTGATGTACAAGGGCAGCTGCACTGTTAGATAGCAGCTCTGTGAATGCAAAGCCATAAACACTCTTGGCAGAGGAGAAAGGAAGCCGTTTTCACCAGAATAGTCTGTAATTTGGGACTGTGTAACCCCGATTAACCATATGGCATATAGTGTGCCAGAGCTAAAGCATACGTTGTGCAGGTAATGAGAGGAACAGGGCTCGGAGCATATGCTGAACATGAGGACTGAGTAACATAATTTTGACCAAGTTAGTCAAACTAGGATTCATAGCACAGGCCTGATGTAGGTGCATTAAAAATGTTTATTGTAACAAGCGACGTGAGCATGTCAGTGTGCCAATATGACACATTCCAGCCATGATATATGGGAATCTACCATCAGCTCCAATATTATATGTTTTTTTTCTATTCTACTTGGCATATTTTGCACTACTGGAACAACAAAACAGAGTACCTATGTGTGACTATGATGAACACTAGACCAAGCCTTGACGAAGGGCATAAGATTTTTATGTCTAGGCGGAGTCTAAGTACACAATATATGAATGCTTAACCCTCTGCAGCTTCCCCTTCAAGTTACTGCACTATTACAAGAAGCATTTTGCTGACGCTGAGCTTCAGATCCCCTGCATAGCCATAGTTAGATGATAACATTCCAGATGCCTGCAACTACCACTAGGGGAGCTTACTGCCTGCTTTTTCATTATTGAGTTCAATGTATGCATTGTATGCAATAAGCTCCTCCTAGTGGTGGCTGCAGGCAGTATGGGAGCCAGCACTGTAGGATCACATTCCATTCTACAGTTGTGGCTCTCGTACTGGATAAAAGAGCTCTGTCTCCTGATGCATACTTTTTAGCAGCCTGTAGTACGGGCCGCGGTTGGTCCATGCTGCTTTTTAGAGACAGAATCTACCATGCAAGTTATTTAGACAAATATTTTTGTGCACAATCACGCAGTATGATAATTTCTCTATAGAATTGAAGAACTGGAAAACGAAGAACACCTATGAAGATATTTTATCAAAATGATAATGCCCACTATACTATATATTTTCCATACAGTAGAAATCCCACTCTCCAGATCATTCCTGAGAAATCTTCAAAGAATTATTAACGATTTTATCTGGATGCGGAAAAAGCCTAGGGTACGGATGCATACACTATTTAGACATTGGAAGAATGGGGGAATGAGGGTACCGGATATTCAAAGATATTATTGCGCAGCCACCTTGGACAAAATGAGGTATTGGTGTGCTCCACTACTTCCCAAAAGATGGCTTCAAATTGAACAGACAATGGTTGACCGCCCACTGCTGTCTTTATTAAGTGTGAACCTGCAAAATCCATCTAAATACTCTTCTTCCACATCCTAGTCTATTAGAGCTTCTATAAATACGTGGAAGACATATGTCTCCCAACTTCCTTCATCTGCCTTAATTCCATTGGGGAAACTACCCTTGCAATACTTGTTAACTGAACTACCAGGTATTTCTCAGGACAACTGGGTATATGTGGGGATATCCCAAATTCACCTGCTATTTCATGATCGTTCCTTACTGCCGTTCTCAAAATTAGTTATCAAATATTCTATTTCCAACAAAGATTTCTATAAATATTTATGTGTTCGTCATCTATTTAATTCTATTGATACTGAGATGCCCGTATTCCTCTCCTTTGCCCATCGATTCTATTCTATAAGACCAATCAGTGACCAATCAGCGTCATACACTTATCTCCATTCATTTACACAGCACATAGTGATGTAGCTATATCACTATGTGCAGCCACATACACACACACTAACGTTACTGCAGTGTCCTGACAGTGAATATATATTACCTCCAGCCGGGACGTGATGTCTATTCAGAATCCTGACACTTCGCTAACGTTTCTGTGAGATTTACAGCAAGGCAAGCGTAATCTCGCGAGATTACACTGTAAACTGTCATTTAAAACGAGATTACGCTTGCCGTGCTGTAAATCTCACAGAAACGTTGGAGAAGTGTCAGGATTCTGAATAGACATCACGTCCTGGCTGGAGGTAATGTATATTCACTGTCAGGACACTTGAGTAACGTTAATATGTGAGTAAGTGACTGCACATAGTGATCTAGCTAGATCACTATGTGCTGTTGTTAAGGATCTGCCAGGCACAGCTTCTGTATCCACGCCCATAGGTAATCAGTCTGCACCTGCTTCTATGTCTGTGAGACTGACTCCATCTTCCACCACTCAGGATGGCAGGCTTAGGAGTGGGAGAGCCTATCACAGCCTGGCCAGACGGAGCTAGCTCCCACCGTCTGTCTATTTATACCTGCCTTTCCTGTTCCTCCTTGCTTGTGATTCTTCTCGTTTTGTTTCCTGGCCCTGCTCCAGCTTCTTGTACCATTTGACCCTGCTTCATATTGACCCTGGCTTACTGACTACTCTCCTGCTCTGCGTTTGGTACCTCGTACACTCCTGGTTTGACTCGGCTTGTTCACTACTCTCCTGCTCTGCGTTTGGTACCTCGTACACTCCTGGTTTGACTCGGCTTGTTCACCACTCTTGTTGCTCACGGTGTTGCCGTGGGCAACTGCCCCTTTTCCCTTGCTTCTGTGTACCCTTGTCTGTTTGTCTGTCGTGCACTTATTGGGGACCGTCGCCCAGTTGTACCCCGTCGCCTAGGGCGGGTCGTTGCAAGTAGGCAGGGACTGAGTGGCGGGTAGATTAGGGCTCACTTGTCTGTTTCCTTATCCCCTTCATTACATAATCACAAGCCTATATACCTACTCTACCCTGGTCCCTCACACTACTATGGACCCCCTTGAGACCCTGGTTCAGCAAATGCAGGGTCTCTCCCTACAGGTCCAGGCCCTGGCTCAGAGGGTCAACCAGCCTGATGCTACCATGGTAGTGCCCCTCACCTCACCTCTTGAACCCCACCTCAAGTTGCCTGACCGGTTCTCAGGGGACCGGAAGACTTTCGGGAGAGTTGTAGGCTCTATTTTCGTTTAAAGCCCCACTCCTCAGGTTCTGAGAGCCAGCGGGTGGGTATAATTATGTCTCGGCTCCAGGAAGGGCCCCAAGAATAGGCCTTCTCCTTGGCTCCTGACGCCCCTGAACTTTCCTCCGTTGATCTTTTCTTTTCTGCTCTCGGACTCATTTATGACGAGACTGACAGGACTGCCTTTGCCGAGAGTCAGCTGGTGACCTTACGTCAGGGTAAGAGACCTGTTGAGGAGTATTGCTCTGACTTTAGGAAGTGGTGCGTAGCTTCTCGGTGGAATAACCCTGCCTTAAGGTGCCAGTTTAGGTTGGGTCTGTTGAACGTCCTGAGAGACCTGCTTGTTAGCTATCCCTCTTCTGACTCCCTAGACCAGGTTATGGCTTTAGCGGTACGACTTGACCGACGTCTCAGGGAACGACAACGTGAAAGTTTTTGTGTTTTCTCCTCTGACTCCCCCATGATGCCTCCCGAGGTTCCGTTGCTTCGTTCTTCCACGGAAGACTCGGAGGTACCTATGCAACTCGGGGCCTCTGTGTCCCCCCAACAACGTAGAAAGTTCCGCAGGAAGAATGGTCTCTGCTTCTATTGTGGGGATGACAAGCATCAAGTGAACACCTGTCCTAGGCGTAAGAATAAGCAGCTGGAAAACTTCCGCGCCTAAGTGATCATCGGGGAGGTCACTTGGGCGCACAGGTATTTCCCGTAAATATGAAACGTAATAAAATCTTGCTTCCCTTTCAGGTCTCTTTTGGTGGTAAGTCTGCTACCGGCAGTGCCTTCGTGGATTCAGGGTCGTCTGCTAATATCATGTCTGTGGAATTTGCTATGTCTCTAGCTATGCCTTTGATTGATTTGCCTAAACCTGTCCCGGTAGTGGGTATCGACTCCACTCCTCTTGCTAATGGTTATTTTACACAGCATACCCCTGTTTTTGAACTACTTGTTGGCTCCATGCATTTGGAGCAGTGCTCTGTACTGTTGATGCAGGGATTATCGTCCGATTTGGTTTTAGGCCTTCCCTGGTTGCAGTTGCATAATCCCACGTTTGACTGGAATACTGGGGATCTTACCAAATGGGGTAATGAATGCTTGACTTCATGTTTTTCTGTTAATTCTATTTCTCCCCCTGAGGAGGTGAACACGCTACCTGAGTTTGTTCAGGACTTCGCTGATGTTTTCTCTAAGGAGGCCTCCGAAGTGTTACCTCCTCATAGAGAATACGATTGCGCTATCGATTTGGTACCAGGAGCTAAGCTCCCTAAGGGTAGGATATTTAATCTCTCTTGTCCCGAACGTGAAGCCATGAGAGAGTATATCCAGGAATGCCTGGCCAAGGGTTACATTCGCCCCTCTACTTCTCCGGTAGGTGCTGGCTTCTTCTTCGTAGGGAAGAAGGATGGTGGTCTTAGGCCATGCATTGACTACCGTAACTTGAATAAGGTCACTGTAAGGAACCAGTATCCCCTTCCTTTGATTCCTGATCTCTTTAATCAGGTTCAGGGGGCCCAATGGTTCTCTAAGTTTGATCTACGGGGGGCGTATAACCTGCTCCAGGTCCTTCGCGAAAACAAACTGTTTGTGAAGACCGAAAAATTCCGAATGGACCCCGCCAAGGTCCAGGCTGTGGCGGAATGGGTCCAACCTGCCTCCCTGAAGGCGTTACAGTGCTTCTTGGAGTTCGCTAATTATTACAGGAGATTTATTGCTAACTTTTCAGTCATCGCTAAGCCTCTTACGGACCTCACTTGCAAGGGGGCTGATCTCCTCCGCTGGCCTCCTGAGGCTGTCCAGGCTTTTGAGGTCCTTAAGAAGTGCTTTATCTCGGCCCCGGTGTTGGTTCAGCCCAACCAAATGGAGCCATTTATCGTGGAGGTTGACATGTCCGAGGTGGGAGTGGGGGCTGTCTTGTCCCAGGGTACCAGGTCCCTCACCCATCTCCGTCCCTGTGCCTACTTCTCCAGGAAGTTTTCGCCCACTGAGAGTAACTATGATATTGGCAACCGCGAACTCTTAGCCATTAAATGGGCATTTGAAGAGTGGCGCCACTTCCTGGAGGGGGCTAGGCACCAGTTAACGGTCCTTACCGACCACAAGAATCTGGTTTTCCTAGAATCTGCCCGGAGGCTAAACCAGAGACAAGCTCGATGGGCGTTATTTTTTACCAGATAAAATTTTTTGGTTACCTATAGGGCTGGGTCTAAAAATATTAAGGCTAATGCACTGTCGCGTAGCTTCATGGCCAGCCCTCCTTCGGAGGAAGATCCTGCTTGTATTTTGCCTCCAGGTATAATCATTTCCTCTATTGATTCTGATTTAGTCTCTGAAATTGCTGCTGATCAAGGTTCAGCTCCCGGGAAACTTCCTGAGAACAAGCTGTTTGTTCCCCTGCAATTCCGGCTAAGGGTACTTAGGGAAAATCATGACTCCGCACTATCTGGTCATCCAGGCATCCTGGGTACCAAGCACCTCATTGCCAGAAACTATTGGTGGCCTGGGTTGCCTAAAGACGTTAAGGCCTACGTCGCCGCTTTTGGGGTTTGTGCTAGGTCCAAGACTCCCAGGTCCCGACCAGCGGGCTTACTACGTTCTTTGCCCATTCCCCAGAGACCTTGGACCCATATCTCCATGGATTTTATCACCGATTTGCCTCCATCTCAAGGCAAGTCGGTGGTGTGGGTTGTAGTAGACCGCTTCAGTAATATGTGCCACTTTGTGCCCCTCAAAAAACTACCCAATGCTAAGACGTTAGCTACCTTGTTTGTCAAACACATCCTGCGTCTCCATGGGGTCCCTGTCAATATTGTTTCTGACAGAGGGGTACAATTTGTTTCTTTGTTTTGGAGAGCCTTCTGTAAAAAGTTGGAGATTGATCTGTCCTTCTCCTCTGCCTTCCATCCTGAAACTAATGGCCAAACCGAGAGGACTCATCAGTCTCTAGAACAATATTTAAGGTGTTTTATCTCTGACTGTCAATATGATTGGGTCTCATTCATTCCCCTCGCCGAATTTTCCCTTAATAACCAGGTCAGTAACTCGTCAGGGGTCTCCCCCTTTTTCTGTAATTTTGGGTTTAATCCGCGGTTCTCCTCTGTTTCACCTGGTAGTTCCAACAATCCCGAGGTAGAGGTCGTTCATCGGGAACTGTGCACAGTCTGGGCCCAGGTTCAGAAGAACCTAAAGGCGTCCCAGAGCATACAAAAAACTCAGGCGGATAGAAGACGTTCTGCTAACCCCTTGTTTATGGTCGGGGATCTGGTGTGGCTATCGTCAAAGAACTTGCACCTTAAAGTCCCGTCCAAGAAGTTTGCTCCCCGGTTTATAAGGCCGTACAAGGTCATTGAAGTCCTCAATCCTGTCTCCTTCCGACTGGTGTTGCCCCCATCTTTTCGAGTACACGACGTGTTTCATGCCTCCCTCCTTAAATGCTGCTCCCCGTCCTTGGCTCCCTCGAGGAAACCTCCTGTTCCCGTTCTCACCCCTGAGGGGGTAGAATTCGAGGTGGCCAAGATTGTGGACAGCAAGATGGTCCAAGGCTCCCTCCAGTACCTGGTCCATTGGAGAGGATACGGGCCTGAGGAGAGGACTTGGGTACCCGCCCGGGATGTTCACGCTGGGGTATTGGTCAGGAGGTTCCACCTTCGTTTCCCCAATAAACCAGGTCCATCTAGAAAGGGTCCGGTGGCCCCTCATTAAAGGAACAGTGTCATCACAAATTATTTTTTTATATGTTAAAGATGTTAGTTCTTTATTAAAAACGTTTATATTCATTTGTGTGTTTGTGTTTTACTTTTTCTTATTTTTACACTTTTTCTTCCCTATGGGGGCTGCCATTTTTTGTTCCATTTCTGTGTGTGTCGATTAACGACACACACAGACATGGAATACGGCAGCCACAGTCCCATAGGGACTGTGAACGGCTCCCGTCCCATTGACTTCAGTGTACGGCGTCTGTGTGGGAACTGCGCATGCGCCGCTCCCACACAGTCCAATTCGAAATTGGCGCCGTCCGGCGCCATTTTCCTGTAGACCGGAAGTCGCGGCCGGACAGTAATATTACTACTTCCGGTCGCGGCTTCCGGATTTGTGCACTTGGACCAGCGGCAGCAAACGGAGCGGACGGGCCGGAGGGAGCCGCGGCGGCAGGAGCAGGTAAGAGATTTCAATGTATGTTCGTGTTTGTGTGTGTTTACTACTGTATGTAAACCTACTACACTGTGTGTTAGCTCAAAAAATGGCGACACACAGTGTAGGAGGTTACACCGTTCAAACCCCTCGTTTATCCCGGCACTAGCCAGGATAAAGGAGGGGGGGATGCTGAGAGCTCACTAGAGCGAGGGCTTTTAACCCAATGTTGCAATGCTGCAATTTTGGGAATAGCTCCATCTAGTGACCAAAAATGGGTAGTATTATAAATTAGAATTAATTTATAATATTTCCTGACTCGTGAAAAAAATAAAAAAAATTTGAACAATGTTTAATCACCCACACACTAAATGTTTAATTTTTTTTTAAAAAACATGTTTTTCTGGCAACACATTCCCTTTAAAGGGGGGGTACTGTTAAGGATCTGCCAGGCACAGCTTCTGTATCCACGCCCATAGGTAATCAGTCTGCACCTGCTTCTATGTCTGTGAGACTGACTCCATCTTCCACCACTCAGGATGGCAGGCTTAGGAGTGGGAGAGCCTATCACAGCCTGGCCAGACGGAGCTAGCTCCCGCCCTCTGTCTATTTATACCTGCCTTTCCTGTTCCTCCTTGCTTGTAATTCTTCCCATTTTGTTTCCTGGCCCTGCTGCAGCTTCTTGTACCATTTGACCCTGCTTCATATTGACCCTGGCTTACTGACTACTCTCCAGCTCTGCGTTTGGTACCTCGTACACTCCTGGTTTGACTCGGCTTGTTCACTACTCTCCTACTCTGCGTTTGGTACCTCGTACACTCCTGGTTTGACTCGGCTCGTTCACCACTCTTGTTGCTCACGGTGTTGCCGTGGGCAACTGCCCCTTTTCCCTTGCTTCTGTGTACCCTTGTCTGTTTGTCTGTCGTGCACTTATTGAGCGTAGGGACCGTCGCCCAGTTGTACCCTGTCGCCTAGGGCGGGTCGTTGCAAGTAGGCAGGGACTGAGTGGCGGGTAGATTAGGGCTCACTTGTCTGTTTCCTTACCCCCTTCATTACAGCTGTATAAATGAATGGAGAGAAGTGTATCACGCTGATTGGTCACTGATTGGTCAGCGTCATATACTTCTCTCCACAACGCCCACTTGGTTAAAAAGTAAAACACGCCCAGTTGTCCATTAAGAAACTCATTAGCATAAATCTAAAATAGGTCATAACTAAATAAAAAATACTGCTGTAATCTACATTACAGCGTTGATCGCATTATGTACAAGATAGGCCACTTATAATGTGGTGACAGAGCCTCTTTAAGTAAACGTAAGAGATTGGGGGAATAAAAAAATGTCACAATGTAATATGTAAAGAGAAAATGACATAGAGATACAGGCTGTAATGAAGAAGCTTTTATGTCTGTGACTCAGAAGCTCGCACTGAGCATACAAGTCTACACCCGGAGAACTATGCCCTGGACATTTTCGCATGCTGTATTTAAGTGTTGGCACCTGCTGCCATCTTCATTCATACTTGAGCAAAATTGCTGCTAAAGGTGTTGTCTAAACACAAACAGTGGCACCAATTTACGATCAATGTACAATAAGTGGGGTCCATGTGCTGTGAGCCCCGTTGTTTTCTGGAAGGACACATGATTGGTCATGGACTATGAGCGCTTTCCTAGCACCTCTGCCACTTCATTCTAGCAATCAGTGGGGATGACAGCAGTTGAACATTGGAGCAGTTGAACATATCCTAACACAGTGCCACCTATGTCTGTGATAAGACAACCCCTTTAGGACCAGCACCTTTGTTTGCGTTTTTTTCATTTACATAAATTTCTGAAAACGTCTAGTGCTTCATTACATAATCTTATATCCCCTTGACAGGTTCTCTATAACTTCGTCATTTTTTGAGTCTGTGATTGGAGAGATATCTATGCACCACCTCCTGCAAAAGCAAGTGTCCAGTCCTTCTGTTTTCTATGATAAATTTTTGTGAAAACTAATGTGTCCATACTGAGAGCTTCTGATTGTGGGAGCAGATCAATATCTCCCCCAACATTCCTGACCCAACTCAACAAAAAAATCAATCCGCTGCAGACCTCCAATAACAAGTAATCTGAACACTTAGTGTCATTGAGAACATAGTTACTCATCCCCGAGAAACCTACGCTATCTTGTCAGCATAATAATGAATTTTACACTGTAGAACGCACTGCCAAGTGATGCAGTAATGAAAGAATCACAAGACATACGGTTTCAAAAAAAGAATTAGTTGTCTTCCTTACAAGGAATGGTTTTAGTAGTTATATGAAACTATTGCCAATTACCATACATGGAATCATCAAGAATTATTTCCCTCTTTGAGGTAAAATGGGCAGATAACCATTCGGGCACTAGGCATTAGACATGAATTACAACATATAAAAGTTGACCTTTGTCTATTTTGCAACCTCATTACTGATCGTTTTAACATCAAATTAGGGTATGTGCACACGACCTCTTTTTAGACGTAATGGAGGCATTTTACGCCTCGAATTACGCCTGAAAAAACACCCCTAATACGCCTACAAACATCTGCCCATTGCTTTCAATGGGAATTACGATGTTCTGTTCCCACGAGCCTTTATTTTACGCTTCGCTGTCAAAAAACGGAGCATAAAAAGACGCTCCGTAGAAAAAAGTAGCATGTCACTTCTTGAGGCATTTTTTGGAGCTGATTTTCCATTGAACACTATGAAAAACGCCTCAAATAACGCCTCAAAAAACGTCTGAAAAGAAGCATCAAAAGAAGCTCCAAATTTCATTCTCAGCTTCAAAAACGCCTGAAAATCAGAGGCTGTTTTCTCTGAAATCAGCTCCGTATTTTTCAGACTTTTTTGTTAAGCGTGTGAACATACCCTTAAAGTTTCACAGCAAAATTGAAACATTTTAGGTTTATTTTCTCATAATTTTGTATTTTTCACAGCCAATAATACAAATTTACAATTGAAAAATGTAAAAATATGTGCCTGATTCGTCTTAAAAGGAGCCTGACTGCGTAACAAATAAAATCCTACAACAATTTCCATTCTCAGTTTGTCTTTTTAATCTAGCTAACATATAAAGTGACATTTCTCAATGATTGTTCCAGACAAGAAAGTCTACATTAGAAAACCAGTGTTCCCGAAACAAAAGCTGTAGCTTTGGGGCCATTTGTTAAAGAGTTTCATTAATTCTGCCCATATGGAGAGGAGATTACAATAATGTAACGCTATATCCCTTTGTCTTGTGAGAATTAAGTGTGGAATAAATGGTGATGAGGAGATTGTTCGGAGATCCTACGGACAAGTTATGTGCTGCTTATTTACATCATGTATAAGGGTTTGTAAAGAATAATGGAAGCAATCTCCGGAGCTTATTTCAGATCACTGCAGGATCATAGTAATAACATCAGCTTGCACTGTCATTACAATCAGATTATTGAGGATCCCATGATCCTAAATAAGATTGGATCCCATTCCCAATTTTGGTGACGTGCAGAGTCACATTTCATTAAAATGAAGCTTACTATGGCTGTAACAATTCGGGTAGGGTAAAAGCTTACGATGGTTTGGTTATAAATATTCCTTTCGAGGGGACTAGCCATTGGCCCTCCTTGCAAGAAAACTCTCCCCCAAACATTCTTTAAGAGCACTCTGTAATCTTCAACTTCATGACAGACGACGCTCCCAAAATCCAAAACAAATAATGAATGATTTTTACAGTTTTTTCCATGATTTCTATTCAGCTCCAGGAAGGTTGGCCCAAACAAAAGCGAATTCTTTATTAATGGAAGCTCATTTGCCAGCTCTTTTGGAGAAGGAAATTTCTCCTGAGGAAGTAGCATCCGCCATAAAGTCAGTCAAGTATTTTAGTGCCCCTAGTCCGGATAGATTTAGTTCCACTTATTACAAAAAATGAGCTCCAATCGTAATGCCCCTTATGACTAACTTGTTTAAGGCTATTAAACAGGAAGGGCGATCAGTTGCGCTCAGAATACTAAATGGCTTCAAAGATCTGATGTTTTCTGATAATTATAGGCCAATCTCCCGCATGAACAATGATATAAAATGAATAACTGAAATCTTGGCCATGAGAAACAACTCCTTTTTGGCAATGTAAATCCACCCAAACAAGGTTGTCTTTGTACCATGTAGACAAGCGGTTGAGCAGACACGCAGAGTGATTGATGTTATTTCCTTAATGGATTCAGAATGGGTCGGAATTCCCATGGCAAGGGAATGCCACTTTCATTGGACCTGAGAAAAGGATTTGACTCTCTCAGTTGGAATTATCTTTTCTTTGTATTGCAAAAGTGGGGCTTTGGCCCAAACTTCCTTTCCCTGTTGGGCATGTTGTATAGGGGTCCCATGGAAGGAGTGAACATGAAGTGTTATGAGTCAGACACATACATATATTGAGGGTCAGTAGACCAGGTTGCCATTATAGCCCATTTTGTTCATTCTCTTCATGGAGCCCCTAGCTGCTTCCATCAGACATTGTGTTAATATTAAAGGCTTCACAATAAAACAATAAACTCCAGAGAGCATAAATGTGCTTTATTTGCTGATGACCTATTGATGATGATACCTTCTCTTCTGACTACCCCCCCCCCCCCCATTCCATTTGATGCAGAAATTCACAGATATCTCAGGCATGGAGTTAAATTCCACAAAATTGGAGAACCTTAACATCAATTTACCTACAAATACAGTTAACCTACTGCAATTAAATTTTGATTTCAAATGAAATCAAGATAAGTTATATTATTTGGGAGTAGTATTAACTCCCTCTATGTTCCCCCTTTATGGTGCTAATTATCCCCCTTTACTGAGGACAAGTCAGTCTTTCTGTTTTATGGTTGGAGAGAATTATCTCCATTAAAATTAATGTTTTACCTCGATTATTTTATGCCTTCCATGTTCTATTCATCCATGTGCCCCTTGCCATTATGAATTCAAAGGGACCTGCTCCATATTGTGTGGGACTCCAAGGGGAGGCATGTTGGGACCACAACATTGTATGCTTTGCATCATCAAGAACGCTTGGCAGTGCCCAAAATTATAAAATACTATCAGGCAGTTGAATTGGATCAGCTTTCACAGGTCCGCTTAAGAATTCAGGTTTTTCAGTGGGTTATTCAGTGCCCTAATTTCCCACTGGAAAAGAAAAAACACGTTGTGCCCTGCCCTGTCCCATTATTTATCCTTATGGGATAGTTTGCGCCCTAAGTACCCATTAGCATCTTCCTATAGCCCAACGGCTCCGGTATTCCATACTTCAGTCTGGGCCCGTCTTCCTTGCAATTTGCAAGGCTGAATCAATAAGGGGTTCTGAGAATTGGCAATTTTGTGGATAGGCTGTGGGTAAAATAAAAATAAAAATGTTTGCACTATCCATAAATTACCGGTATCTGAACACCATCGTTATAAACAAATTTCCCACTTTAAGAGTCTCGAACATGATAATGTCGACATTACAGTGACCACTTCATTTGAATCCATATGCTTTGTATCTGTTAGCGATAGAGGAATAATATCTTCCTTATATACCGTTCTCTCCTTATCCCCAGGTAAGTTGCCTTGTATGTGTAAATAGGAGGCAGACACGAGTAGAACCAACTGGGCACAATTGGCCTTGACTATAGCAAAAAATCATTAATACGTCACTGGTCGAGGCTGGCTGGAAGGTCTTACTTAGGTAGTACCTGATGCCCACTAGATAAATCACATATTTTTCCGGAAGACTCTCCAATGTGCTTCAGAAGTGTGATAATTGAGGAACAATGTATCACATCTGGATTTTCGATCAGCATATACCACCTTGTGACCGGAGTTAATCTTAGGGTATGTTCACACGCTGAGAGGCAGTTACGTGTGAAAAGACAGACTGTTAACAGCTGCCTCGTTTCACACGTAAAAGCTCCTCCTCGTAATTTACGAGGCGTCTGAGACGCTCGTAAACCTTGAGCCGTGCTTCATTGATTTCAATGAAGAACGGCTCAAATTACGTGGCAAAGAAGTGCCCTGCACTTCTTTGCCGAGGCAGTAAATATACGGGTCGTCGTTTGACAGCTGTCAAACGACGACTCGTAAATAACAGGTCGTCTGCACAGTACGTCGGCAAACCCATTCAAATGAATGGGCAGATGTTTGCCGACGTATTGCAGCCCTATTTTCAGACGTAAAACGAGGCATAATACGCCTCGTATACGTCTGAAATTTGGCCGTGTGAACATACCCTTACTAAAAATCCTGAACAAGCTTTATTAAATGCCCCTATCCGGGACAAAAAGGCACTAAGAAATTGATTTACTTTATTTTTCTGGCAGCCACATTGGCCTGGAAAACCTTCACTGCCCTTAGACTTAGTTAAGGACAGATTAAACTGTATCCTGACTGACACTCAAATTTGATGCGGTTTGGAAACTATGGGTGTCGTATCGGGGAGGTTCATTTTATAATTACTAAGTTGCCCCTTTGAATAGTATAATTTTTTTTATATATTTCCCTGACCCCTCTACCCCTAGATTGTTCTTTCTTTGCAACATTTTTGAAATTTTTTAGTGTTTATATTGTAACATTAGCAGATGTGTATACTTAGTTTCTTAGTTATTCGTAACTTGTTTCCCTCGTTGCGACTGCTGTAAAACCTTTTAATAAAAATTTGTGAAAGTAAAATGACTAGGAGTTACAGAAACATTGGTTTACGCAACTCCCCTTCAGTACACCAGATATGACTTTAATGGCATGGTTGATCTTTGAAGAAAAGTCATTGATTTCAATGGTGTTATGTTTCGCAGGTATGATCTAGTGCTCATTCCAAATTACAGACCTTTCATGTGTACACAAAATATTCTTGTTCTTTGAAGATTACCAGAACCCACCAGAAAATAGGAGAACATTTAAGGTTCTGCGAATGGACTCTTACCAGGGGCTCATATGAATATTTAACAATGTGGAATTCCCCTTTAAGTATCCTGGGTCATACATTCTTATAAGAAAGTTTGGGATCTTTGTCCTAAGGCCTTATTCACACGACAGGGTTCGAGTGTTGGCCGATAAAAATCGGCCGTTTTGGGCCGTTTTAGCCGGCCGGTTTGCATCCGTTCCGAGCCGTGTTGCCGTTTTTAACAGCCGATTTTGACCCATTTTGCATCCGTTTTTTCCCTGTCCGTTTTAAAATCGGATGAATTTCATTAGTAACATTTTTGCCACACACTTCCCTCTGTAGATAATGCCACACACTGCCCTCTGTAGATACTGCCACAGCCCCCCTGTAGGTAGTGCCACACAGCCCTCTGTAGGTAGTGCCACACAGCTCCCTGTAGGTAATGCCACACAGCCCCCTGTAGGTAGTGGCACACAGCCCCCTGTAGGTAGTGGCACACAGCCCCCTGTAGGTAGTGGCACACAGCCCCCTGTAGACAATGCCACACAGCCCTCTGTAGGTAACCACACAGCCCTCTGTAGGTAATGCCACACAGCCCCCTGTAGGTATTGCCACACAGCCCCCTGTAGGTATTGCCACACAGCCCCCCCCATAGGTAATGCCACACAGCCCCCTGCAAGTCGTTCTACACAGCAACCCCCCCTATAGATGGCACCCCCCCCCGCCAACTTGTCTGTAGATAGCGCCACCGTTCCAGGAGAAGTCCCTGACTGAAATGTCCATATATGAAGACAGTGAAGTCAGGGACTTCTCCTGGAGCAGAGACACTGGCCACAGGGTCGGGGATTCCGTTTCAGAAGTGCCTGATGTCACTTCTCCTGGAGCGGAATCCCCAATCCCCGGCCACAGCGTTCCCGAAGCTCCTACAGGGAGCAAAAGACATACCCTCCTCCTCCTCCTCACCACATGCACTTCACACTGTGACGAGGAGAAGGAGAGAGCGAGCGACGGAAGACACGGCCGTCACTTGGAGCACATTCCAGTGATGGCCGTGTATTACCCGGTCCCATGGGAGCCGAGCGGCCGGGAGAACGGCCGAAAATAGGGCATGTCCCATTTTTGGACGACTGGGTTTCCCGGGCAGTCAAAAAATCGGTTGTGTGAATAGCCGCATTAGGGGTCTATTGTTCCTACTGCAGCCGTGTGACGGACGTTTTTTGAACGGCCGTCACACAGCCGGGAAACCCTGTCGTGTGCATAAGGGCTTATAGTTCCAAGTGGAAATGAACTATGACTGACATAATCAAAGGTTCACCTACTCGTAGAGATTATTGCATGTGGTTCCATGTAAATATTACTATGTCGTACTTTTCTGCTGACTTACATAAAAATATGACTGTTACAAGTTACAAAGACAAGGCTTGCATTCCAATTGCATCTGTGTGTGATCCAGTTGTGTGAGTGTTTAATAGAATGTGGCAGCAATGTCTCTGAATAGAACAACACTTTAATAGGGGCGAGTGGTTAAATGTGTGTGTAATAGAATGAATCCACTCAATATGCGCTCTGACGCGGTGTCCCCCTTAAGATTAGATGAGGGGGTCTAAGAACTCCTGCGTTTAGCTTCACATTTCCTGTTGATCCCATTTCACGCTTTCGTCTGTGTTACGAAGCCTGTGCTTCTTTTTCTCTCCCCAAAGTGCCCTTATCGGTAATGCAACAATAGCTAATTCAATTAGTTGGTCTGAACCACAGCCAGCTCCAGCTAAATTTGGTTTACTAGCTGCTTAATGTTACATTACAGAATTGCTAATCATACTTATCTGTAGACAATTTGAAAGCATGTCTTACCCAGGGTAATTCAAGGGTACACAATGAAGGAATCTCCTCTCCACAGACTTCAACTTTCATTCATTCTTATAATCTTGCCAAAATAGCCTTTATCCAATAACTAATTGGCCGCACCACTGACCAGCTTGTTCTTAACATTAGAAAAATCACAGGATGGCAAACAACACAGTATGTATTCAAATTATGTTTATGCCTTTGCTTTACAGGGGGGCCCTGACAGACCAAGATCTATCACTATAAGTTACACTTTAGAGGCCACAGGGGACCAGGCGGGCTAAGGGTCATTTCAGCTGGAGCAAACCTGCACATATCTTCTGGTATCAGGGGCATAGCTATGGGGGTGCAGAGGTAGCAGTCGCACCCGGGCCCTGGAGTTTGAGGGGGCCCAAAAGCCCCTCAGCTGCATAAGAAGACACCAGTATTATAAATGATAGCAGGTCCCCCACCTACCATATATCAATTTTGCATTAGGGCCCAGGAGCCTCTGTCTGATATCATGCATATGTGCAACAATGTACATAATATTGTACATGTTTTTCATTCAATCGGCTTTGCAGGACTTAAAGGGAATGTCCAGGATAAGAAAAACATGTCTGCCTTCTGGAAACAGTGCATGGGTTATGTTTGGTATTGCAGCTCAGCTCCATTGAATGTGGCTAAGCTGCTATACCACACACACTCGTGGACAAGTGTGATTCTATCCTGGACAACCCCATTAAATATTGATGGCCTATCCATAGGGTAAACCTTCAATGTTTGAATGGTTGGGGTCTGACTCGCAAGACCACAACCAATCAGCAGAATAAAGGGCCTTTAATTGTTAACACAGGCATACAGCTGTTATTGGGGCTGCACCTCAGTCACTTGAATGGGTTACCCATAGGGCTGGGCAGTTATGACCTAAATCAAAGTCACAATTGATTGAACATGTAACCTTGATTACGATAAATTAAGGATTATTCAGGCGACAGCCCTTTTTTGCATGCCACGCCCCTATTAGCATGCTACACCATTGGATTAATATTTATCCCCTGAGCCTGCTGTATACTACTGAATATAATATACCCCCTGACACTACCCCCACACAGTATATTGCCCCATAACAGATCCCACAAATCATAATGCCCCATAGCTGCCCCCACACAGTATAATACCCCCATAGCTGCCCCCACAGAGCCCCAATAGTGCCTGATAAAATTAATAATATACACACTCACCTAACCCCGTTCCAATGACAAGTGAAGGAGCTCCCTTTGCTCCTCCGGTCTGTGCAGCTCGGCACAGACAGGCACGATGATGTCACTTCCTCGCATCCAGCTATACATAGTGAATGGTAGAGCAGGGACCTTACGGCCGCCTGCTCTACCATTGGATTCAATTGTATCTGCATCCTGAAGATGCAGATTAAGTCGGGAAAAAAATGGAGGAAAACAAAATGTGCAAGATGACGTCAGTTAATTGCACTGAATTTTCGGTTTCAGTTTTTTTTTAATTAATTGCCCAGCCCTAGTTACTCGTGCCTGTAAGCTGTATGAGCTGTATACAGCTATACGAGCTGTTGTGCCTGTGCAAACGATAAAGGGGACACGGCGCTCGCAGGAACGCCTCTACACCTTCATTCTGTTGGACGGCAGGGGTTCCGGGGTCAAACCCCCACCGATTAAATATTGATGGTCTATCCTGAGGATAGGCCATCAATATTTAATGCGGAAAATACTTCTTTAATTCTCTATATTAACATAGCATCATCAAGGAGGGTAAATACATGTAATAACTGAAGAGTCAGTAAACTTAAAAAGGGTTTACACTATTATTATGTTCACTATAAGCAGCGTCAGTGACGGTTGTTACAGATTTGAATATTTAATCTGTACCAAGATTAGATTGGTGCTGGCTAAACTGAGATGCAGAGCCTTAGGTCTACTTCAGTTTTGATTCAGTCTCTGATGTGTTCTTCTACAGCCAAAACCAGTATTGGACCCAAAAAGATGGGTATAAGCCTTTCCTTAATATTTTCCTCTGTTCTGGACCCACCCCTGGATTTAGCTAAAATAAAAAAAAAACACATCAGAATCTTCATCAAAACTGCCTTGTGTGAAGAAGGTCTAAGGTTTCTTCCAGTCTTCACACATTAACCTGAAAATGCAAGTATGATCTGTGCTGCAGAACTGGTACCTGCTGATGTGACACTGAAATAAAAAATCTGGAAAATCAAAAGTCTGGAGTCAGTTAGCAGAAACAGTGTGAGAAAACGAATCCAGAGTCAGAACGAGGGGTTGGAAAGGAATTAAAGAGAACCTTTCACCTGCCCATACATGTGTAGCTGAGTTCACCATGTAAAAGGCAGGGCTGCACAAATCCTGGGGCACTTTAATTCGCTTTCCTATCCTCCTCCGTTATTTCGATATCGGTGCCGTTATATTTGGCGTCCGATATTTAAATAACCTCCTGAACTGCCAATAGGGCGTGTAATTGTCAAGGGGGCGTGTAATTATCACTGTGACACTATCCAATCAGCTACGTACAGTGTCACAGCAAAAGCTGGAGAGAGTGTGCGTGCGTGCACGCGCAGCTCCACCGCCACCACTGAACAGAGGAGAAGACGACGAATGTGAATTAGTCTTCTTCTGTTCCGCGGTGGCTGGAGTATCGTCAGCAGCGGCGTTAGAGCTGTGCGTGCATGCTCCTACTCCTCAGCTCTCAGCAGACAAGGAAGACAAGACTATGTGATCTCTCGCATGAGATCACACAGTCTGAAGAGAACATATGCCATGGAACAGAAGTAGAATTCATATTCTTCTTCTCTTCTGTTTAGTGTTGGCGGGAGTATCGTCAGGAGCGGCGTCAGGATTTTTTTTCCCCCCAAAATGATACACAAGGTATATATCTAAAAAAAAAAAGGCGTAAATAAAATGTTAAAAAATATTTATTTAAAGGCTGTGGACATTGTTTATTGAAAAATTCTAACTAGGTTTTTATTTAAAAATGGTTTTTTTGTTTGCCTTCTGCAACTGGTATATGTGTATATATATATATATATATATATATATATATAAGTTTATATTTTATTTATATATATATATATATATATATATATATATATATATATATATGCACACACACACACTACATAGCTAGCAGCAGAATGCCATTCAGTTGCAAAATTGTCAGACTTAGGCCGGATTCACACGAGCGTGTGCGTTTTGCGCGCGCAAAAGCTCCATAAAAGCTCCGTGTGTCAGCAGCGTATGATGCGTGGCTGCGTGATTTTCGCGCAGCCGCCATCATTATGACACTGTTTTTATGTTTGTAAACAGAAAAGCACGTGGTGCTTTTCTGTTTTCATTCATAGTTTTTACTGCTGTTGCGCGAATCACACGCGTCACACGGAAGTGCTTCCATGTGCTGCGCGTGATTTTCACGCACCCATGGACTTCAATGGGTGCGTGATGCGCGAAAAACGCACAAATATAGGACATGTCGTGAGTAATACGCAGCGGACACACGCTGTGTGAAAATCACGAACAGTCTGAACAGCCCCATTGACTAACATAGGTCCGTGCGAGGAGCGTGAAAATCACGCGCGTTGCACAACGTATTATACGTTCGTCTGAATAAGCCCTAAGGGTAAGGCCCCACAGAGCAGCATTGACGTGGCTGCAATGCGTCAGACAGCACTTTGTTTGGCACGGCTGTCAAGTTACTAGTTAATGAACACGCGTTGTTGCGGGTAAAATGGCTGTTTATCTGCAAAATCGGATGAAAAGGTGTCTGTAGCCTTAAAATTTCCAACTGGATAGTTATAGTCATACATTTTTATCAAGAGGCTCCAGAAATGTATAGTGTCGGCTTTGCAAATTATAATTTTGCTAGATGGGCAGTAGTTCCCCTGATCGCTGGTTCTAGTATATAAAAAAAAAAAGGAGCAGATTTATCAAAACTGTACAGTAAAATTTTCCTTGCTGCACATAGCAACCAATCAGAACTTAGCTTTCATTTCTCAACCTGCTTTGGAAAATTGAAAGCTGCGCTGTGATTGGTTGCTACTGTAATAAGGACAGTTTTACTGTTAGACAGTTTTGCTAAATCTGCCCCAATTTGTAAGATTGTATAAAAAAGGAGGTGGTGTAATATAGCACTATTAATAATTAGAAAAAGTATGTAAAACAAATGTACAAATTTCACAACCCATATGGAAGCTACTCTCCTGGAAGCTTATGAGTGCCAGTGATACCCCTACCCATCACATTTCACAACAAAACAGACAATTAGCATAATCGAGTGGCCGCTAATTATGTGGGGCTCTAATGAATATACCCAGGAGATTACACTGACATTACATGTCAATCCACAAAACAAAAAAACAATCCTTAGGGATGGGGCTGAGGAAGCACAAACTATTTAATTGGCATACGAGTCATTTATTGAATGTTAATTAACTGGAAATGCATTTGTCAAGAATGTTTCAACTACAGTAAATGGACTTACAATGTCATAATAGCAGTTTTTGGACATTACAATTAAGTGGATTTCAATAACCACCTTAGTTTTATTAAGTTAATTACAGCCGACTCATTTAATTAGATGGATCACACCAGTGATTCAATTCTATTACAGATGATAGGGAGCTTAGCTGCTAAATATCATCTCTCCTGTTATTCTATTGCAGGTGGTGTTTTATGCACACCTTTTCTTTAAGGGCTTATTCACATGAACGTTGAATACATCCATTAAATCAACGGCCATCACACGGATTAAATGTATTTCAATGGGGCCGTTCACACAGCCGTTCTTTCAATGGGCCGTGTAAAGGGTCCGTTGAAAAATAGGACATGTCCTATTTTCTTCCCTTTTCATGGATCCCTCCATAGACTCAAGTCTATGGAGATCTGTGAAAACGGGACCCGCGCGAGTGAAACTCGGATGTGAGAAACGGACGTTTTTCACGTCCGATTTTCCCCATGTTTGTGTAAATAAGCCCTAAGGCTGGTTTCAAACATGCAGTTTACATTATCGTATGAAAAGTATAAAGGAATGACTAATATTTCTCCTCTCTTTTCGGGGGTTTACCAGGTTTGTATCCACCACTGTTTTGGCTAAAAAAAAAACTGCATCAAAAAGTGTCAAGAAAACTGCATGTGTGATTCCAGACTCATTCGCATATTAGAGGTTTGGTCAGTATTTTGCACCAGTATTTTGAAACCAAAATCAAATTTGAATGTAAAGAAGAGAAGTAGTATAAATCTTTCCATTATATTTCCCCTGTATTTCGGATCCAGTCAACAGAAATATGGGGCAGCTGCATATTTTGGGCTATTATACCAAGAGGACACACTGGGAAAGATTATATTTTTCTGAAAGCCGAAACTTCACTTGATAAATCTCCCTTATTGTCTTAAAGCGTACCTATAATTATCAGAAAAAGCGGTTATGTGTGTGCTTGGGTAATAACAGTATTTCTGTTATTTTGCCAGTATCCTGTATTTTCCAGCAGTTTTCACCCTTGGCAGGCTTCATCTGTAATTCACAGTTTTTCCTTAGTTCCGCTCCAGAAGTGGTAGGCACTAGTGTAGCGTGCGAGCCGGTGACCCGTGAAGTGATGGGAAAGGGGAAAAGCGTAGGCCCACTCCTTTCAGTGTGGATCACGATGGTCAACAGGCCTTCCCTTTCTTTCAGGGCCTGCTCACAGCTAGTGATGAGAGGGTTTGCACTGGTTAATGAGGACAGTAGTCTCTTTATTTCCCCCGGAAATATCTTTGCATGCACTATTGATTTATGGAGACAAAATTAAACAATAGGTATGCTTTAATGTGCAGTAGAGGATCCCATCTCAGCGCTGTCCTGTTTTTATAGAGGCGGCGGGCAATCATCTGTAAGAACTCACATCCATTAAAGAGGACAGTGTCCTCCATGTGGAGCAGATGTCTGGTGCTCAGTTAACACCAAAAATCCAGGACACCTTTTCTACCTCTTCCCTTTGGAGACATACTGGAAAGCCTTCTCCGTCAGCCAGGCTTCTCATTTCAATAGAGGTAAGTGTCCTGTACAGCAGTACTGCCTAATAGTTGTTCACCCCTGCCCAGGAGATAGAAAGAAGTAGAAGCCACTTCTCTTACTGTAGATTTGACATAAATGTGCACATGACCTATCCCATATTATTTTTCTACTGAAACAAAGCTATAAGGCTATATTCACACTTGGGCGTGGACATTTTTTGGATTGCTAATGAACAGAAAAGAAAATGGATGACAGTTCTATCAGTTTCTCAATAGTTTCTAATCATTTCTTCTATCCATCATGATCAGTCCTTGAAATTTACACATTAACTTGCCATCTGTTTTTACCAAATTACCCAAAATTCCACTTTCTGCAATCTGAGTCTGAGAGATTTTTACATTTATTTTTTTTACAGAAAAAAACAAAGACGTTCAAAAGTGAATAGAAAAGGTATTTTTCCCTATAACCATCCATTTCATACTCCCTAATGTAGTGGTGCCTGTCAACAGACCCCTATCTGATTTAAACTGGATCAAAAATGTGTCATGTTTCTCTTTTGCAGACCCTTCAAAAATACTGTAATGATGGATTAGACAGAGTCTCATGGCGAACCCTGGCAAGTACCGGGACCCACTGCCCTTGTGGGGGCCCACTCAGCTGCCGGGCGCTTAACGCTGCCACTTTAAACAGGCACAGCCGTACTACATCAGTAAGCTTTGCGTTCTAATGCAGAGCAGATGCTCTGCTCCGCCACTCACAGCACATCAGCGTCCCGGGGTAGGTGACGTAATCATATCAGCGTGACGTGATTACTTCACTTCACCGGGTCACAGAAAGAAAACAGGAGGGACAGGACCTATCAGCTAGTCGTGGGAACGGGTAAGGTGAATTTATCTTGTTTTATTTTTATTGACGCTAAAAGGACCTCATTTCTTTATGGGGGCACAAACTGGGGGCCTAACATTTACATGGGGGCAAAAACTGGGGGCCTAACATTTATATGGGGCACAAATTGGGAGGCTAAGTTCTATATGGAGCATAAAGGGGGCCTGCCTTTTATATGGGGGCATAAAGGGGGCCTAACTTCTGTATGAGGGCATAAAGGGGCCTAACTAATATATAGGGACACAACTAATTTATGGGGGCACAAAAGAGAACAACTATTCTGTGGGGGCAAAAAGGCGGACATTACTACTATGTGGGAGTACTGTGCCGTTTTACTGCTGCTCTAAGCTTTCCCACAAATGGGCCCACTAAGTCTCTATCGCCTAAGGGCCCACATAAACCTGGAGCCGGCCCTACAGAGGCTGATTATATATTGGATGTGCTACCTATAATTTTTCCTACCTGGTTGTTTGATTTTTTTAAAGCAGGATCGGAAATACTTAGAAAACCCACAAATTTGTCTTATCTATGTGTGACCCCCCCCCCCTTTTTTTCCGGGATGTTGGCATTGACCCCATCAATACCCCAGACAACCAAGTATTTTGCTTTTAGACCACCAGCAATGTTGGCGAAGACACCTTTAATACCCTAGACCACCAGGAAAATGAGCCTTAAAGGGGTTTTTCAGGATTAGAAAAACATGGCTGCTTTCTTCTAGAAACAGTGTCACACCCAGGGGCGTCGCTAGCACTGGGCAATTGCGACCGGGCCGCGGCCCCCCACACCGCGTCTATAAAAATTGACTACAGTATCTTGGGCCTATGTCATAAAACACACAGGCCCCTGTTACTATAGTAATACCACTATACTTACCCTCCTTCCCGAGCGCAGCGGAAGTCCTGACGTCACGGCGCTGTGTGTCACGCATGACGTTACTACACTGGATGGTGTCGGGACATCCGCTGCACCCCGGAGCCGAAGAGGAGGGTAAGTTTAATATTACTGCCTGCTTGGGTCCTGTATCTAAGCCTGCCTTGTGGTAAGCTTAGAAACAGGGTCCAACAGACAGTATCACACGTGGTCCCTGTATCTAAGCCTACCATATAGTAGGTTTAGATACATGGCCATGTATGATACTGTCTGATGGGCCAGGTATCTAAGCCTACCACATTGAAGGTTTAGATACAGGGCCCCAGCGGACATTAATCTTATACTGTATAAAATTACTAGTCTGCTGGGGCCCCGTATCTAAGCCTTGCATGTGGTAGGCTTAGATACAGGGCCCAGCAGACAGGATCACACATGGTCCCTGTATCTAAGCCTACCACATGGTAGGCTTAGATACATGGCCCATGTGTGATCCTATCTGATGGGCCCTGTATCTAAGCCTACCACATAGTAGGCTTAGATACCTGGCACCAGCAGACAGTAATCTTATACTATATCTAAGCCTGCCTTGTGGTAGGCTTAAATGCATGGTCTAACAGACAGTATCACACATTGGCCATGTGTCTAAGCCTACCACATGTATTACTAATGGTTTTTCTGTGTTTGTGTTTTTTTACAGGTTTGGTTGTTGGACTACTTCAGATTCGAGGACTACTTCGATGACGGCTTTTTTTATTTTCAATAGAATGGTTAACGAGGGTTGTGTAGTTTTTTTTATTTCAATAAAATATTTCTTATATGTCTTTGTATTTTC
Organism: Rhinoderma darwinii; assembly: GCF_050947455.1. Classification (NCBI taxonomy): domain Eukaryota; kingdom Metazoa; phylum Chordata; class Amphibia; order Anura; family Rhinodermatidae; genus Rhinoderma; species Rhinoderma darwinii. The sequence goes on from NC_134693.1 coordinate 47,028,803, forward strand.
TTTTAAACTTCATTACTACCGCTTTAGTAATGGCCGCTGGTTGATTGACAGCGTCCATTACTAAGGCGGGGCATAGTGTTATTCGATGCAGTGGCTAACAATAACCCCCCAATATTACGCTGGTACCCACCGCCACCAGGGGTACCGGGAAGAGCCGAGTACGATCCAGTACTCGACCATCTGTAGTGATGGACGTGCACTGGGGCGGCCGCAGGCTGGTATTATTAGGCTGGGAAAGCCAAAAAAAGAAGGCCTTCACACCCTGGTAATGCTAGCCTGCTGCTGCTGTGTTGTAAAAATATTTTATTGAAATAAAACACCCACACAACCCTCATTAACCATTTTATTGAAAAGAAAAAAGCCGTAATCGTAGTCCTCGAATCCGACGTAGTCCAACAACCAAACCTGTAAAACAATACAAACACACCAAAAAAATTAGTATCACATACAAAAGCAAAGCAATTCTTATACTTACCTTTCCTGGGTCCAGCGCTGGAGCCGCAATGTCAGCGAGCTGAGCCATATATCTAATCCTATCATGTGTGATACTGTCTGCTGAGCCAATGTATCTAAACTCAAAAAGTGAAACTCATATTATATAGATTCATTACACACAGAGTGACCCATTTCCAGCATTTTTTTCTTTTAATGTTGATGATTATGGATAATAAATTTGTGTGTTGACATGAACCTTTCCTTAACCCTTTAACGACCGGTGTATAGTGTTTTTAAGTCGGCCGTTTAGGGTAGTTCTTGTGAAGCGCCGCCTTTTCACGTCGGCACTTCAGAAGAACTTTCCCCACATCGTGCGGGGTGCTGCTGAAGCCCGGGCTGTTAGTAACAGCCTCAGGGTTCAGGGCAACGATCAGAGACCATAAGCAGTGGTCTCCGATCATATTTAACCCCTCAGATGCAGCGCTCAATAGCGAGTGGCGCATCTGAGTGATTTTAGATGGAGGGGGCTCCCTCTCTCATCCCACTGGCATCCCCGCGTGCATCGCGGGATGCCAATGGGTTCTATGGCAGCCTGGAGGCCTAACAAAGGCCCCCAGGTCTGCCTTTAGTGATTGCCTGTTAGTTTTAGAAGTATTGCAGTGTTTTATAATAGCAATCAAATGTTTGCACAGTAAAGTCCCCTAGTGGGACTAAAAAAAAAGAAAAAAAAGTTAAATCAAGTTTGAAATAAATATCCCAAGTAAAAAAAAATAAAAACCCCCACTTTTTCCCCTTACAAAATACTTTATTATGAAAAAAAGTAAAAAGTTACTCATATTTGGTATCGCCGAGTCCGTAATGAACCCAACTATAAAATGATTACATTATTTAACCCGCACGGTGAACGCCGTAAAAAATATAATAAAAAACAACGCCAGAATTGCTGTTTTCTGGTCATCTTGCCTTCAAAAGAATTTGATAAAAAGTGATCAAACCGTCGCATTTACTCCAAAATGGTACCAATAAAAGTCGTTCCGCAAAAAAAAAAGCCCTCATACAGCTGCATCGGTCAAAAAATAAAAAAGTTATGGCTCTTAAAATATGGCGATACAAAAGCAAATATTTTTTTTTAAAAATGCGTTTTTACTGTGTAAAAGTAGTCAAATATAAAAAAGCCCATATAAATTTGGTATCGCCGCAATCGTATGGACCCGCTGAATAAAATTATTATGTTATTTATACCACACGGTAAATGGCGTAAAATTAAGACGCGAAAAAAATGGCAAAATTTCTGGTTTTTTTCCAGTACCCCACTAAAAAAGTTATTACAAAGTTAATCAATAAATTATATGTACCCAAAAATGGTGCTATTATAAAATACAACTTGTCCCGCAAAAGAAAAGTCCTTATACAGCTATGTCGATGCAAAAAAAAAAAAGTTATAGATCTTTGAATGCGACGATGGAAAAACTTTAAAAATTGCTCGGTCATTAAGGTTTAAAATACCTTCGGTATTAAGGGGTTAACCTTAGCCCACGTAGGAAGCTAGCATTAACAACTTCACTACTGTAGTCCACCAGGGATAGAGATATTAAGGGTTATTCAAATCTCAGACTTTTTTGGCATAAACAGAATATGCCATAAATGTACATTAGATGCAGATCCCAACTCTGGGACCAACACCTATATTAAGAACTGGGGACACCCAACCCCCGGGCTGTCTTGTGAGGCGGATGCTGGGTGTCAATTCCAGGCGGAAATTAAGGCCGCATGGTCCGTCGGACCGCAAAAAACCCTTGTGCATCCGTGTGTCATTTGGACTCACAACTATTCACCAGTTTTGGTGAATCCGCAAATCCAGACCATAAAATAACTTGTCTTGAGTTTATGCCGTCCGGATTTGCGGCCCCCGCACTGATACATGTAAATCACGGTTTTGTGCTTGGGGCCATAGAAAAGCATAGGTTCACAATTTATCCACAAAATTGTGGCCGGAAAAATAGGGTCGTGTGCATGAGGCCTAAGTAAAGAGGCTCTCTTTACTTAGACGGCTCTCTTCATGCGCGTGGCTCTCAATTCTGTTCTATAGGAGTTACGCAAACAGTCAAGTAGCTTCTCTGGTTTCAGCCATAAATGTGTGAGATGGGAATACCTCTTCACTACCATAGACCCCAGCGATGTTAGTATAGTCCCTTTATTACACTAGATTAGTAGACCAAAGTTGTTACCATTAACCTCTTAACTCCCCTAGGACACAAGAGATATTACCATTACCCCTTCACTTCAATAGACCACAAAGAAGGCAACATTTTGCCTTGTTAGGGGCTCTTGTTATGGGCTGCCCTGATTTGGACTATTTACCTGGACGCTATGCGGCTCTAGTTATCTGGGTTCTATATAGATAATAGATAATTTGGGTGCTAAACAACAATACGTATTTGTTGTTTTGGATTGCCAGGCATAGAGGGAACAGGTCCCTAACTAGCTCCAAACGCTTAAGGTCCTCTTACGGACATTCACAGTAAGATTTGATCGGTGCTTGTTTGCTCCTATCACAAGGAGCTATGTATGGGTACGAGTGGTCATTACTCCGATCGCTCATCCCCATACATTTCTATCATGTTGGCAGCACATCTCACTATTTACACAGGGAGATGTGCTTTGACAACAATAATATTTTGTGCTACCTAAACGATACAATCAGCCGATGAACGAGTGTTTGCTCGTTCACCTGTTGATCGGCGTTGCCCTGTTTACACAGGAACAAGCGTTTTGTGAGCGCTCGTTTGGCCGATAATTGGCCGGTGTAAAAGGGTCCTTAGAGTTAACATTGGTCATGGGAATCTTACCAACCTCCATAGTTATAATACACTTATGACTAATTCCAGCATTTATCTCATGTATATCTAATGTTTTGTTCTTGCGCTTAAACTGGGCTGTGAGCCCCTCCTGGCCATGGGCCCTTAGGCACTGCTCTTAATACTTGAATAATCAGTTATCCCCTGCTGGCTAGTGCTATTCATGAGAGCATTCTAGATAATCTCAAAAGAGTCCCCCTCAAATTATTTCCTAAAATTTGACAATTCAATCCAGACTACTAGATGCAGAAATATTTTAGAATATTTCTCCATCTAAGGCTTCATGCACACGACCGTAGTGTTTTTCTGGTCCGCAAATTCCAGGACCGTGTTCCGTGAAATGTCCTCCGCAGTTCATCCGTATGTAATCCGCAGTTCATCCCTTTGTAATCCGCAAAATGCGGATAAAAAAAAAAGCCTAGGTAAAACAGGATGACGACAGAACTCATTCCCGGTCGTCGCCTAGCAACACTTCCGCAAATCTGCAAACTGCGGTTGACACACGGAAGTGTACCCGCATTTTCCACAGGCCCATTGACTTCTATGGGCATGTCCGCATCGAATTTGCGTGCCGTAATAAGACATGTCCTGAGTTTGTGCGGCACGGATTTGCGGACATGCGGGGACCCGTGAAAACACGGATAGTGTGTATGGGCCCATAGAAATGAATGGGTCCGAAATTCTCCCGTGGATTTTCGGGGGAATTGCGGACGCAAAAACACGTTCGTGTGCATGGGGCCTAAGAAGGCAAGTCCTATCACCATTAAAAAAAAAACACAACATTCTACAAGTTTCCCCAGAAATTCTGGCCTTTCCTGCTCAGTTATTTCTACAGAAATATTGACGCTGATGTAATGTATTCTTCATAAGAGCTATCTGCTAAATGTTCTTGCTGCCAGGATTTTTTGTGATTTAACAGTGGTTCTCGCAATCTTGGTTCAAACAAGCCATGGTGCCACCTGAGATGTAACATTTGTCTTGTTTGAGAAAAGATGAGTGTTTATGAGGACAGAGCAGCTGGGATCTTTGTGATATTTAGACTGGTATTAGATGGGGCGTGCTGGACATAGATAATGCCGATGCTGATTTTTTTTTCCCTCTGCTTTTCATGACCGATACAGTGAATTTCCTGCAGCAGGTGTGTTATTTAGAATGGAAAGGTCAGAAATAATATTAAAAAAAGTAATGACAAATTCTGTGGGTCTGGAGTATTCTATGTCCAAAGATCACAAAATCTCATTCCTACATTTACACAAGTAAGAGTCCCCTAATAAGCTGTAAATGTAAAGCATACATCCAGTCGTATTGTGGTTTCAGCAATACTCAAATACATTGCAATTAACAGAATTGATCCAAGCCATTCAAAGGTCAAGCAGGGAACTCAGGAGAATTTGAGATTTCAAGGATCCTGTCATAGACAGCTACTGTTTATGGAAGTCTATGGCAGGAAAATGACACCCCCTATTGACTGTTATAAAGCCTGTAATCCTATGATGGGCCTTCAAGAAAAACATTTGGAATTTAAAAGTTAGGAATTGTAGAGAAATGTAAAAATCAGGTTGATCAGCTAGGAATAAATAATGTACTCTCAAACATTCAAGCACATTCTAATTTTTAAAAGGTGAACTGTAGTGTAAGCCTCTTAAAATAAATAATGCATAATAGATACATATATTAACCCCTTAATGACCGCCGATACGTCTTTTTACGGCGGTCATTAGTGGGCTTTATTCTAGAGCGCCGCCATTCTACGTCGCTGCTGTAGAATAAAGTAAACAGAGCAGGGAGCCGTGAAATCTCCCTGCTGTCAGCTGCCAGAAGCAGCTGAGGGCTGGGGGCGTCCCTGCTCTGCCGGGTGAGATCGATATTAGTATCGATCTCACCTGTTTAACCCTTCAGATGCGGTGCACAATAGCGAGCACCGCATCTGAATGGTTTTGGAGAGAGGGAGGGAGCTCCCTCTCATCTCACTGACACCCGGCGATAAAATCGCCGAGTGTCTGTGTCTTCTATGGCAGCCGGGGGTCTAATAAAGACCCCCAGGTCTGCCTGCAGCGAATGCCTGCTAGATCATGCCGCAGGCATGACCTAGCAGATGCCTGTCCGTTTTAAACGGACAGGCAGTAATACACTGCAATACAAAAGTATTGCAGTGTATTATAATAGCGATCGGAGGATAGTGAAGTCCCCTAGTGGGACTAATAAAAAAGTAAAAAAAGTTTAATAAAGTTAATTTAAAAAAAAAAAATGAAAAACCCAGCTTTTCCCCTTACAAAATGCTTTACTATTAAAAAAAACTACAATAAAGCAAAAAAGTTACACATATTTGGTATCGCCGCGTCCGTAACGACCCCGACTATAAAGCTGTTACGTTATTTAACCCGCACGGTGAACGCCATAAAAAATAAAATAAAAAACAATGGAAAAATTGCTGTTTTCTGTTAATCCTGACTTAAAAAAAATGTGATAGAAAGTGATCAAAAAGTCGCATCTACTCTCAAATGGTACCAATAACAACTGCAAGTCGTCCCGCAAAAAACAAGACCTTATATAGCTATGCCGACGCAAAAATAAAAAAGTTACAGCTCTTCGAATGTGACAATGGAAAAATCTAAAAAATGGCTTGGACATTAGGGCCCAGAATGCCAGCAGGGGGAAGGGGTTAAACAACATGACAAATTCTTTACCATAGCTATGCCTTCATTAAATACTGGAAGACATAACAAAGATCTTAATTGTAAATAAAGAAGTTGGCCACCGTTTTTAATTTTATATATACAGCACTGTGTAAAAGTTTTAGGCAGTTGTGGAAAAATGCTGCAAAGTAAGAATGCTGTCAAAAATAGAAGTGTTAATATCTTTTTTTTCATCAATTAAAAAAATGCAAAGTGAATGAACAGAAGAGAAATCTAAATCAAATCAATATTAGGTGTGACCATCCTTTGCCTTCCAAACAGAATAAATTATTCTAGGTACACTTGCACACAGTTTTTGAAGGAACTTGTCAGGGAGGTTGTTCCAAACATCTTTGGAGAACTAACTACAGATCTTCTGTGGACGTAGGCTTCCTCACATCCTTCTGGCTCTTCATTTAATCCCAGACAGACTCGGAGATGTTGAGATCAGGGCTCTGTGGAGTCCATATCATCACTTCCAGGGCTCCTTGTGCTTCTTTACGCTGAAGATAGTTCTTAATGGCATTGGCTGTATGTGTGGGGTCATTGTCCTGCCGCATTTGGAGCCATCCAGATGCCTCCCTGATGGTATTGAATGATGGATAAGTATCTGCCTGTACTTCTCAGCATTGAGGACACCATTAATCCTGACCAAAATTTCCAACTCCCTTTGCTGAAATTCAGCTGCAAACTTGCAAGGAACCTCCACCATGCTTCATTGTTGCCTGCAGACACTCATTATTGTACCGCTGTGAGCCCTTTGGCAAACAAACAGACAAATATTAAAAATTTTGACTCATCAGTCCAGAGCATCTGCTGCCATTTTTCTGCACCCCGTTCCTATGTTTTCGTGCATAGTTGAGTCGCTTGGCCTTGCTTCCACATTGAAGGTATGGCTTTTTGGCCGCAATTCTTTCTGTGCTTAGTCTTTCCGTGGTGGACCTGTGACATGAAACGGTCTTCCACAACCTCACCTTTGTAGTAGAGTTTGGCTATACCTCACCCAGTTTTAATCCTCCTACACAGCTGTTTCTGTTACAGTTAATTAGTGTGTTTCAACCTACATTATAACCTGCTTGGTATAATTGGTTAATCATACACCTGACTATAATCCTCCAAAATTCCTAACTTTGTGCAAGTGTACCTAGAAGAATTGATGCTTTTTTGAAGGCAAAGGGTAGTTACACCAAATATTGATTTGATTTAGATTTCTCTTCTGTTCATTCACTTTGTCTTTTGTTAATTAATAAAACTATTAACACTTCTATGTTTGAAAGCATTCTTACTTTTCTGCATTTTTCCACAACTGTCTAAAACTTTTGCACACTGTATCTCAAAAACCAATATCATTTGTTAAACGATAACCATGTTAACTCAAGCAACTTAACGAATGTTTTGTTCACATCTGCGTTGGAGGCTCCGTTTGGGGCCTCCATCGCAGATACGGTAGGGATTACCGGAGACAATAGGCATGCTGCGCTATTGTTATCCGGTAAAATCTCGGACACCCCGCCGAAAAGCCGACAGAACCCATTAATGTCAATGGGTTCGGCCGGCCTCCGGCGGTATTCATTGTGCAATGGAACCATTACTTCCCTTCTGACGGAGCAGAACAACAGAATGTCACAACGCAGGTGTGAACATAGCCTTACCCGGCTTAGCCATAAGCTCAAACCAATCAGTCACCAAATGTCCACTCATTTTAATGAGACTAACCCCCTTCTAATAAAGAGGGGTGACATTCCAATATAGTCACAAACAGCAGTAAACCATATTTAGGGAGGGAGGGAGGAGCAGGCAGCTCCAACACAGTACTAGAGGTCAGACCAAGACCTCAGCATGTTTCAAAGCCCCGCTACCCAGACAGCTCCTTCTTTTCCCTTTATTCCCTTACTGTTACTATGCTCAGGGGAAAACCTTCACCTACAACAGTGGTTACATTAGTCTACCTCTGTACCAATGAGAGCTGTTAGCTAAGGCTAAGTTCACAGTACCGCTGTATCCCGTTTAGGTCTCTTCCTTCAGAGGATGAGATGACCGGATATCCAAACGGAAAGCATCGCTTCTGTTTGAATTATCATTGATTTAAATGGTCATTCTTTTGTTTCAGTTGGATTCCTTTTGCCTCCGTTTAATGGGTTTCCGTTATTTTCACGGAAGCAAAAGTGCAGTCTGCAGCACTTTTGCTTCCGTGAAAAAAAAGGAAACCTAGCGAACTGGACCCGTCTAGGCGAGAAAATATAGTCTGCCTCATAAGGGTAGGGGATTCCACATTCAAAATGGCTTTAAGCTAGGCCTTTGAAATGTAGAAGACTTGTCAAAAGTGGTAAAATTATTGTAAAGGGAAGAGTTCCTTATAGGTGAAAATAAATTATACATATATATATATATATATATATATATACACACACATACACACACACAGTCGAGACACATTATTATGACCACCAGCTAATATCCAGAGTAACCGCCGTGAGCAGCACGGACAGCAGCTAGACAGGCTGGGAGTGACTCAATGAGGTGCTGGTCGGTTGTCTCCGGTATCTGGAGCCATGCTGACTGCAGTGCATCCCACATTTGCTAAAGGGTGTGTGGGGGAGGATCCATAGTAAAAACAAGACGATCGAGGTGGTCCCACAGATGCTCAATTGGGTTCAAGTCTGGCAAATTAGAGGACCAGGGAGGTACTTGGAAGTCTTTGTCATGCTTGCTGGAGGATTCCATCTGCCCCAGGGGAGACAAACAGCATGTATGGGTGAACGTGAAATGCAACGATGGATCCACTTCCACATGGATGAGTGGGCCCAGGGAGCGTCAACAAAAAATTCCACAGACCATAACGCTGCCGCCACCAGCATTTGTTCTTCCAGTAATGGTTGCAGGGTGTTTAATCTCTGATGTTTCTTGCCTGACAAGCCAACGTCCATCCGTTCGATAAAGCAGAAAACGGGACTCATCGGAGAAGACAACCCTTTGCCAATCATCGGTGGTCCAATTCCGATACTACTATGCACCTTTGTTAGCATAGGAGCAGTGACCAGTGGAGCCCCATACGCAGTAGGGTTTGCTGAACTGTTGTTTTAGACACACGTCTGGTAGACCCCTGCTAGATTCTCATAGTGTGCTGCTCCACTGTATGGTGCTATTCAATAGTGCTTTCGGAAATCCAATGTTACATTTTTTCACATTTTGTTGTGTTGAGGCATTGTGCTAAAATAAGAATTTAAAAAAACAACGCATTTTCCCCCATCATTCTGCACTCAATACCCTATAATGACAAAATGAAAACAGAATGTTAGTAATCTTTGCTAATTTATTGAAAAACTAAAATATTGCATTGACATAAGCATTCAGACCCCTTACTCAGTACTTAGTTGAAGCACCTATGGCAGCGATAAAAGCCTCCAGTCTTCTTGGGTGTGATGCCACAAAGTTTGTACACCTGGATTTGGGGATTTTCTGCCATTCTTCTCTGCAGATCCTCTCAAGCTCTGTCATGTTGGATGGGGACCATCGGTGGACAGCCATTTTCAGGTTTCTCCAGAGATGTTTGATTGTGTTCATGTCAGGGCTCTAGCTGGGCTACTCAAGGACGTTCACAGAGTTGTCCCTAAGCTGCTCCTATGTTGTCTTGGCTGCGTGCTTAGGATCATTGTCTTGTTGGAAGGTGAACATTTAGCCCAGTCTAAGCTCAAGAGCACTCTGGATCAGGTTTTCAGAGTATCTCTCTACTTTGCTCCATTCATCTTTCCCTCAGCCCTGACCAGTCTCCATGTCCCAGCCACTGAAAAACACCCCCACAGCATGATGCTGCCACCACCATGCTTCACTGTAGGGATATTATTGGGCAGGTGATGAGCAGTGCCTGGTTTACTCCAGACATGACGCTTAGAATTGAGGCCAAAATGTTCCATCTCGGTTTCATGAGACAACAGAATCTTGTTTCTCACAGTCTGAGAGTGCTTTAGGGGTTTTTTTTTTGTTGCAAACTCCAGATTGGCGGAGTGCTGCAGTGATGGTTGATCTTCTGGAAGTTTCTCTCATCTGCACACAGAATTTTTGGAGCTCAGACAGACTGACCATTGGATTTTTAGTCACCTCTCATACCAATGCCCTTCTGCCCCGATTACTTCATTTGGTGGGGCAGCCAGCTCTGGGAAGCATCCTGGTTGTTCCCATTTTCTTCCATTTAAGAATTATGGAGGTCACTCTGCACTTGGGAACTTTCTCTGCAGCATTGCATTGCCAGCTGTGAGACCTTATATACACAGGGGTGTGTATTTTCAAATCATGTCCAATCAAATGCATTTACCACAGTGGACTCCAAGCAAGGCGTAGAAACATTTCAAGGATGATCTAGAGAAATGGGGGGCCCCCAGAGCTCAATTTCAAGTGTCATACAAAGGATCTGAATACTTATGTCCATGCAAAATTGAGTGCAGAATGATGGGGAAATACTTGATTTTTTTAATTTTAGCACAAGACCTCAACATAACAAAATGTGAAAAAAATGTATATGCTACATTTGTATATAGAGAGACATTTCTGATGGGACAGAGGGAAAGTGCCCCAGGATACTAGATAAAGACAGCTGTCAGGAAGCCTGCTAAACCACCCAGTTTTACAGTAAGGAGGAGCAAAGGATATAATTTGATCCTCTGTCTCAACTTTAGGGGGCATAAAAAGGTAAATGGCTGAGGCATATCCTTTGCTGTATTCACACAACCCAGGACGTGCCCCACACCTCCCCCTCTGGTCATTCACTAGTTGGTTTGGTGACATCATACCACTTTGCCGACCTGTGGGTATTAGCTACCCGCTGTGTTCATTGAGTGGAGTTATGCGATGAGCGCCAGTACGCCCAAACGATCATTAGCTCACTGACACCAACAATCAGACCACCAGCCTCCTATCAGCGGCCCCCTTTACCAGGACTGTCCTCTGCCGCTCAGCCTCTCCCCACCAACGCTTGGAAGGCCCACCAGCAGGACACTGCTGCAGCCACAATCTAGCCTGAACTGACGGCAGCTCCCATTGACAATGAGCATTTGTCTGGGTATACCTTCTACAAGGCAATGAGCAGTATATATTATATACTATAAAACTCTGTGCTTAAGCCCCTAGGCACCAAGCATATACGATATACTGTATATATCCCTCCACACTCTTCCAGTCCTCAGATTATATATATATATATATATATATATATATATATATATATATACACACACACTATATGAACAAAAGTATTGGGACACATACACATTACACCTGCAGCTGCTTTTATGACATTCCATTCTAACTCCATAGGAATTAATATGGAGTTGCCCTCACCCCCCTTTGCAGCTAAAACAGCTTCCACTCTTTTGGGAAGACTTTCTACAAGATTTTGGAGTGTCTGTGGGAATATTTGCCCATTCGTCCAGAAGAGACACTGATGTTGGACGATAGGGCCTGGTTTGCAATCTCTGTTCTAGATCATCCTAAAGGTGTTCGATGTGGTTTAGGTCGGGGCTCTGTGTGGGCCAGTAAACTTCTTCCACACCAAACTCACCCAAACAAGCCTTTATGGACCTTGCTTTGTGCACTGAGGCAGACATGCTGGGACGGGAATGGGCCTTCCCCAAACTGTTCGCCCAAAGTTGGAAGGATACAATTGTCCAAAATGTCTTGGTATGCAGAAGTATTAAGATTTCCCTTCACCAGAACGTAGGAGCCAAGGCCAACCCCTGAAAAACAACCACATAGCAATATCCCTTCTCCCCCACAATGCAGTCAGGTAGGTGATGTTCTTCTGGCATTCGCCCAACTCAGGCTCAACCATTAGACGACCAGATTAAAAAAAAAAAAAAGGGGAGATTTGCCACTCCGCAGAACAGAGTCCAGTGGCAGCGTGCTTTACATCACTTCATTCAGCCCTTGCATGTGGCTGCTCGCCATGGAAAACCACGCCATGAAGCTCCCAGGGAACAGTTTTTGTGTTGATCTTAATGCCAGAGTAGGTTTGGAACTCTGCAATTATTGAGTCAACAGAGAGTTGGCGACTTTTATTCACTATGCGCCTCAACAGTTGGTGACCCAGCTCTGTTACTTTACGTGGTCTCCTCTTCATGGCTGAGTTGCTGTGGCACTTCCACTTTACAATAATGCCACTCACAATTGATTGTGGAATATCTAAAAGGGAAGAAATTTCATGAACTAATTCGCCCGTGAATGCTCGATCATCTGCTGATCGTATCGTTTTAAATGTGAAAACTATTATCGTTGTCGGCAGCACATTTCCTGAGACGTGCTGCCGACATGATACAAATGTATGGGGGCAAGCGATCGGAGTAATGAGCGCTCTTCCCCATACTAGCTCCTTGTGACAGGAGAAAACGAGCGCCTATCAACGAGCTGTCTCTGTGTTCCTCTTACTTAAAGGGGGTCTGTCTTGTTGAAAGACTCTCTTTAAAGAGGCTCTGTCACCAGATTTTGCAACCCCTATCTCCTATTGCAGCAGATCGGCGCTGCAATGTAGATTACAGTAACGTTTTTATTTTTAAAAAAAGAACATTTTTGGCCAAGTTATGACCATTTTTGTATTTATGCAAATGAGGCTTGCAAAAGTACAACTGGGCGTGTTTACAGTAAAAGTACAACTGGGCGTGTATTATCTGTGTACATCAGGGCGTTTTTACTTCTATTACTAGCTGGGCGTTAGGAATGGGAGTGTATGATGCTGACGAATCAGCATCATCCACTTCTGTTCGTTAACACCCATTTTCTGGCAGTGCAGACACACAGCGTGTTCTCGAGAGATCACGCTGTGACGTCACTCACTTCCTGCCCCAGGTCCTGCATCGTGTCGGCCACATCGGCACCAGAGCCTACAGTTGATTCTGCAGCAGCATCAGCGTTTGCAGGTAAGTAGCTACATTGACTTACCTGCAAACGCCGATGCTGCTGCAGAATCAACTGTAGCCTCTGGTGCCAATGTGTCCTCGCTCGTCCGACACGATGCAGGACCTGGGGCAGGAAGTGAGTGACGACACAGCGTGATCTCTCGAGAACACGCTGTGTCTGCACTGCCAGAAGCTGGGCGTTCTGAAGAGAAGTGGATGATACTTCTCGTCAGAACGCCCAGCTAGTAAAAGTAGTAAACACGCCCAGATGTAACACACATAATACACGCCCAGTTGGACTTTTACTTTAAACACGCCCAGTTGGACTTTTACTTTAAACACGCCCAGTTGGACTTTAGCAAGCCTCATTTGCATAAGTACAAAAATGGTCATAACTTGGCCAAAAATGCTCGTTTTTTAAAAATAAAAACGTTACTGTAATCTACATTGCAGCGCCGATCTGCTGCAATAGCAGATAGGGATCAATATATAGACTCGAAACAAGTGTGTAATAAGGGCTGGGCACTGCAAATAACAGAACGTACCCCTCATGTCACATAAGCAGCTCCATAACAAATTCACATACCATAAAGAAACAACCAGAGCTTTTGACGCCAATATATATATAAAAGTAGTAAATTTTTATTAGACAAATAACATGGACAATTAAAATACAGAAAGATACGACTCTAGTGTGAATTGCGGAGACAATATCAATATTTGTTGCTAGCTCAAATATATGGGTGTACATATAAATAACTAAAATGATCGAGACACATTTGACACCAATATACCCTCCCTCATAGGAAGAAAAAGTTCTCTTAGAAGAAATAGCTGTGGAATACAGATCTACTAACTAGTGAATACCAGAAGAGGGTATAATCTAAGTGACATTGCTGTCAAAAGAGTCATATGTCTGGTCATGAACTCACCCATAGATGGCAGCAAGAAATGGTAAGTGGTGTCAGCTCCGCTACATGGGGTTCATGTAGCGGAGCTGACACCACTTACCATTTCTTGCTGCCATCTATGGGTGAGTTCATGACCAGACATATGACTCTTTTGACAGCAATGTCACTTAGATTATACCCTCTTCTGGTATTCACTAGTTAGTAGATCTGTATTCCACAGCTATTTCTTCTAAGAGAACTTTTTCTTCCTATGAGGGAGGGTATATTGGTGTCAAATGTGTCTCGATCATTTTAGTTATTTATATGTACACCCATATATTTGAGCTAGCAACAAATATTGATATTGTCTCCGCAATTCACACTAGAGTCGTATCTTTCTGTATTTTAATTGTCCATGTTATTTGTCTAATAAAAATTTACTACTTTTATATATATATTGGCGTCAAAAGCTCTGGTTGTTTCTTTATGGTATGTGAATAGCAGATAGGGGTTGCAAAATCTGGTGACAGAGCCTCTTTAAGACATTCCTGTGAGCTGTTATTATCAGCCAAAGTTCATATTGTGATCTACATTGATTAGACATGGATTTTCACCATGACTTTACGGCAGCTTTCTGTCGTTGTGTAGTCCTAGTCTTCATGTGCTTTTTGTCAGTATAGCAGATAAGACATGTGGCGTCTGCATTCAAAGTCTGGAATGTTATGCATTTGTTTAAGGTTTCATATACAAGTAGTTACTTATAAATGGCTACAGCTGCTAAACTCCAGCCCTGATTTCCCAAGAACACTAGTATACCGTATTTTTTGCCATCCATGATGACTAGTAGCCTAAGGCCTCATTCAGACGAGCGTGTAACTCGTCCGTGTGACGGCCGTTAAACTAACGGCCATCACACGGACACATGACATGTATTTCAATGGTGGCGTTCACACGACCGTTGTTTCAACGGAGGCATGTGACGGATCCATGGAAAAAAAGGACATGTCCTATTTTCTTGCATTTTCACGCATCCCTCCGTAGACTCTAGTTTATGAGGGATGAGTCATAACGCGTCCCTCAGGAGTGCATCTCGGGCGTGAAAAATGTCAGTTTTTCACATCCGAGGTTACACACGCTCGTCTGAATGTAGCCGTAGAAAGCCATTGTCCCTCTCCACTCTGCTTCAAACATCCCTTTCAAGCTTCTTCTACAATAAATTTGAGCGGCTTGAAAAGAAAGCCAGGAAAACTGGGTTTACTGAAGTTCAATGTCTGGCTTCTATCACCTTTTAGCAGATATGCAGCCAGTATTTTGTACACACATGGACATATACTTGGCTGACGTCTGTCATTCAGTAACAATCCGAGTGCCTCTCTTCTCTCTGACTTTTATCCCCAGTCATTCTATTGCTTTTACATCTTTTTTTAAATTTATTCCTCACTCAAATATTAGTCTATGCTCCATGAATACAACGTACTGCTTATAATAAAGCTATATTGAATAGCAGTTTCTACTAGTAATATGGTGTTGGGGAAACCGCAATGTTCAAATGTATTTTACACCTGCTTTCTATAGAGCACAAAATCCTATTTTAAACATTCAAAAGGGATCAGCTATTAAGCAGTTTTGCAACACTGGATGGATTGCATGAGCCAAAGACGTAAGTGTAAGGGTATGTTCACACGGCAGCGTCCGTTACGGCTGAAATTACGGGGCTGTTTTCAGGACAAAACAGCACCGTAATTTAAGCCGTAATGGCATGTGCAGGCGTCTTTCGCTGCCTCCATTACGGACGTAATTGGAGCTGTTTTTCCATGGAGTCAATGGAAAACGGCTCCATTTACGTCTGAAGAAGTGACAGGCACTTCTTTGACGCGGGCGTCTTTTTTACACTCCGCCTTTTGACAGCGGCGCGTAAAAAAAATGACCGTCGGAACAGAACATCGTAAGACCCATTCAAATGAATGGGCAGATGTTTGCCGACGCTTTTGAGACGCATTTTCGGACATAATTCGGGGCTAAAACGCCCGAATTACGTCCGTAAATAGTGTGTGTGAACCCAGCCTTAGACGTGAGAATATTGCATTTGCATTGTATAATTTAAATTAAATTAGAAGGGTAGGCAAAACAGTTTAATAAAATCTGAAAAACTCCTTCAATAGTGAGGTCTCACCCATCCCCCTGACACATACATTATTATTTAGGGGTGTTTTTAATATAGAGCTTTGTTTCAAAGTTTTCTTGAATCCTCTCCATATCTAAGCATTGAAAGGTGACCTTAGAGGTTATTCACACGAACCACTTAAATGGCCGTGTGACAGCCATTTTTTCAAATCAATGTACTTCTATGGGGCTATTCACACGCTGTTGATTTAACGGACCGCATTAACTGCCCATGAAAAAATAGTATATGTCCTATTTTTACTCGTTTTCACGGATCCCTCAATAGACTCAAGCCAATGAGGGATCCGTGAAAACGGGTCCAGCACAGATGCAAATTGGCCGTGAAACGGAGCCGTTTTTCACAGCTGATTTGACACACATTTGTGTAAATAAGGCTTTACAGTCGCTCCGGTCACCAGGAGGGATAACTTTAATATATGAAGACTGCTATAAGGGTATGATCACACGACATCTGTACGAAACAGAAAAACAGTAGGCGGTTTTTAAGAAAAAAACGGTTGTTTTTGAGGCAAATTTGCCAAACGTTTTTGAAGTGGGTTTTTAAAAGCGTTTTGGCATTATCCATGGTCAAAATCTGCCTCAAAAACTGTTCAAGAAGTGACATGCACTTTTTTACGAGGCGTAATTTTAAGCCTTTTATTTAAAACCATGGCATGCACTACTTCGCTTTTAACCATTGAAAATAATGGAAAGATGTTTGCAGGCACTTTTAGGGTCAGTTTACACATTGCGGAAATATTGAGTTTTTTCCGCAACAGAATTTGTTACGGAAAATCCGCCTCAAATACAGTAGCAGCAAAGTGGATGAGATAAAACAAATCTCATCCACTCCGTAAATACTGAATGGAAAAAACGCTCAGAAATTGCCCTGCGGTGCGGAATTTTATTCTGCAGCATGTATCTGCGTAAACGCTGCTTATTTGTTGCGGGTTTTCCCCATTGGATGCAATGGGAGGTAAAACCCGCAACACATAGCAGTTGTTGCGTTTTTTGCGGCAGGTTCGCAGCGATTCCACCGCAAAACACGCAACTCTGAAAAAAATATCTTGGGCTGTATTCACCCGAGCATGTTCGATCCGTAAAGGACGGAACGTATTTCGGCCGCAAGTCCCGAACCGAACACACTGCAGGGAGCCGGGCTCCTAGCATCATAGTTATGTACGATGCTAGGAGTCCCTGCCTCTCCATGGAGAACTACTGTCCCGTACTGAAAACATTATTACAGTACGGGACAGTTGTCCCGCAGCGAGGCAGAGAGTCCTAGCGTCGTACATAACTATGATGCTAGGAGCCCGGCTCCCTGCAGTGTGTTCGGTCCGGGACTTGCGGCCGAAATACATTCCGTCCTTTACGGACCGAACATGCTCGTGTGAATCCAGCCTTATACTTACCAAGGAGTCGGTGTTTCTTCCTCCAGGCCAGCCTTCTGGGATGACGTTTCATCCTATGTGACCTCTGCAGCCAATTACAGGCTGTACCGGTGGTCACATGGGATAAAACATCATCCCAGGACGCCGGCCTGGATGACGTCAGAGGGCCGGCCTCCTGGGATGACGCTTCATCCTATGTGACCGCCGCTGCAGCCAATCACAGGCTGCAGCGATCTCCTGGGATGAAAAGTCACCCCAGGAGGCCCTGGTTCAGTTTTTCGCAAAAACTGCACCACAGTTTGGTGTGGTTTTTCGCCCTGAATTTCCTGCGGCACACAGGGCGGATACGCTGCGTGCTTTTACGCAGCGTATCCGCCCCGTGTGAACTCAGCCTTAAGGTGTATTTCGGAGAGTAATGCAACCATTTTACACTCCTAAATACGCCTGAAAAAACTCTTAGGGTATGTTCACACGGCCTATTTACGGACGTAATTCGGGCGTTTTGGCCCCGAATTACGTCTGAAAATAGCGCCTCAATAGCGCTGACAAACATCTGCCCATTGAAAGCAATGGGCAGACGTTTGTCTGTTCACACGAGGCGTATATTTACGCGCCGCTGTCAAATGACGGCGCGTAACTAGACGCCCGCGTCAAAGAAGTGACCTGTCACTTCTTTGGCCGTAATTGGAGCTGCTATTCATTGACTCCAATGAATAGCAGCGCTAATTACGGCCGTAATTGACGCGGCGTTCAAGCGCCTGCACATGCCGGTACGGCTGAAATTACGGGGATGTTTTCAGGCTGAAACATCCCCGTAATTTCAGCCGTTACGGACCCCCGCCGTGTGAACATACCCTTAGGGTATGTGCACACACACTAATTACGTCCGTAATTGACGGACGTATTTCGGCCGCAAGTCCCGGACCGAACACACTGCAGGGAGCCGGGCTCCTAGCATCATACTTATGTACGATGCTAGGAGTCCCTGCCTCGCTGCAGGACCACTGTCACGTACTGAAAACATTATTACAGTACGGGACAGTTGTCCTGCAGCGAGGCAGGGACTCCTAGCGTCGTACATAAGTATGATGCTAGGAGCCCGGCTCCCTGCAGTGTGTTCGGTCCGGAACTTGCGGCCGAAATACGTCCGTCAATTACGGACGTAATTAGTGTGTGTGCACATACCCTTAAGATGCCCTTCTAACAAGTTGATTCATTTTCATGTATTAATGCAATTTTTTAAAAATCTTTGGAAAGCCGTGTTTTGCTGATCAAAACCCATCTTTTTGTTGTCCATCTGCATTCAAAGCAATTTCAAAATAATTTCGGCATTTACAGCTAGATGGTACAGACACGCGTAACAGACCCTGTCTGGCATAAAACTGCGTAGACAAAGACACGGGTAGCAGACCCTATCTGGCATAAAACTGCACAGACAATGAAACACGTAGCAGACCCTGTTTGGCATAAAACTGCAAATCGCCGAAATTTTCAGGCATTAATAATAAAAAAAAACGTTCAAGGAAACTTTTTTAAATCTGCTCCTATTAATATTACCAACATGTCCGGGATAGGGAATTCTTTAAATCCTTAACATGATGCAAGTGAACAGGACTTGGGCACAGAACAGACAGTATGATGGTTATTAGATCTCCTTATAGAACAGACCATAGTGCCGTATGCATCTTGTCTCCATACAAATATCATTTTTATCAATGAGTCTAGCAGAAATGGC
Organism: Rhinoderma darwinii; assembly: GCF_050947455.1. NCBI lineage: Eukaryota > Metazoa > Chordata > Amphibia > Anura > Rhinodermatidae > Rhinoderma > Rhinoderma darwinii. Next base: position 47,047,834 of record NC_134693.1, read on the forward strand.
ATCTTCAAGTACAAGAATAGATCATCTCTAAATTATATTTATAGTGTTGTTAGTTACCAAAATACTGCTTCTGAGCGCTTCATTTCAGCGATCAGTGAGAGTCCAAGCACCCGGACCCCTATTGTTTAAAACCTCTGACATGTCAAACATTTTACGAAAGGACAGTTAAGGACCTTTTCCACTGGCCAATTATCGGGCAAACGAGCGTTCAAAGAATGCTCGTTCTCAATCATCGTCCTGTGAATTGCTCGTTCATCTGCTGATCGTATCATTTTAAATGTGTGAAATATTATGGTTGTGTAAACAGGGAGATGTGCTGCCGACGTGATAAAAATGTATGGGGACGAGCGATCGGAGTAATGACCGCTCGTTCCCATAGTAGCTGCTGGTAAAAGGCGCAAACAAGCGCCAATTAACGAGCTGTCTCTTTGATCGGCGCTTGTTGCACCGGCCAAACCTGACCAGTGTAAAAGTATCTTTACTCTTTAAAGAGTCTTTGTCACCAGGTTATAAGTGCCCTATCTCCTACATAATCTGATCGGCGCTGTAATGTAGATAACAGCAGTGTTTTTTATTTTGAAAAACGATAATTTTTTTAGCAACTTATGAGCAGTGTTAGATTTATTCTAATTAGTTTCTTAATGCCCAACTGGGCGTGTTTTTACTTTTTACCAACTGGGCGTTGTACAGAGAAGTGTATGGCGCTGACCAATCAGCGTCATACACTTCTCATTGTTCCAGAGTGATTGTGCAGTGAAAGAAGCTGGGCTGGAACAATGAAAAGTGTATGACACTGATTGGTCACAGATTGGTCAGCCTCATACACTCCTCTGTACAACACCCAGTTGGTAAAAAGTAAAAACACGCCCAGTTGGGCATTAAGAAACTAATTAGCATAAATCTAAAACTGCTCATAACTTGCTCAAAAATGATCGTTTTTCAAAATAAAAAACAGTTATCTACATTACAGCGCCGATCACATTATGTAGGAGATAAGCACTTATAATCTGGTGACAGCCTCTTTAAGTATCAAAACACTCGGAGAAAAGGTGGTCTTATTGCCCATAGCAAACAATCAAAAATCATCTTTCAATTTCTAAATTGTATCGGAAGTAATAAAATGTAAACGGACATATAGAAAGGCTGGTATGGGCAATAAGGCCAATTTATCTCTGAGTTTAGATACATCCGACTTACTATACCTAAATGGCTTCAATTAAAGGTGTATTCCCAGTATGTACAATTATCACCAATCCACAGGACAGGTGATAAGTGCCGGATATATGGGGGCTCCACTGCTGGAATCCCACCGATTACTAGAACCAAGGTCCCGAGCCCCCCCTTTCTCCTCACTGCACGACCGCAGTGAGACTGGAGCAGCGAACAAGCATGCACAGTGCTACTCCATTCAAAGTCTATGTGACTGACGGAGACAGCCGAGTATAGCACTATTTCCATCAGTCCTATTGACATTGAATGGGGCTTTTGGGGCGCATGCTCGGTTGCCACTCCATTCAAGCTCATCCTCACTGCTTGGGGTCAGAGGAGGAACGGAATCCCTATTTTAGTCATCGGTGGGCATCCTAGCGGTGGGGACCCCAGCGATCACACTTATTACCTATACTGTGGATAAGTGATGATTGTCCATTCTGGGAATGCCCCTTTAAGGCAGTTATTTTTTCACCTAATCTAAAGATTTGTCGACACTTTATCCAAATTCTCCATGATAGATCGCCCTTTTGCTGAGAATTGTCTGCTTTCTTTTCCATAAATAATCTTAGTGTGTACTGCCAGCTTTACAGATACAATTGCTTATTATTATTCCTATTTGGGTGATATTTGCTATATTCACGCCTACAGTATTTGAATTAATGTGTATGGTACATATAAGAATGATGCTCAATGATTTATGGGAATGTAAATTAGTAGAATAAGGGCGTTTTGCATGTCATCAAGCGAAAGTACTAAAAACAGGACCATCAGCAGGTCAAATACTACCCCCCACCCCAAATGTGCCAGTGCAGACCCTGTACAGCAGCACATGGAGTAATACAGACCCGTAAGCACTTTGTGTTCTTCCATATAGTACCTCTGTGAAGCACTGTATTCTTCCCTAGAAGTAATGTTTCTGAGGAAGAATACCATTGTAATACACTTTCTCAGGGATCTTTGAGGAAAAATTAAAAACATCTCAGTGCGTACATCAGAGACATTCAGGTGTAAATTATGGGTCCAGGAAGTCCGTACCACACATCAGTAAAACGGTTGTGTGCACGAGGCCTTAATCGAATAGTAGAATTTCCTAAACCATATCCTAGAGCTAGCCGTGGCCAGACGTTTCCTTAGCAGCAGGATAAATGTCAATTTGGTCTTAAAATTTAGTCAGACCAGATCCGGTCATTCATGTCCTTAGATCAGCAGTCCCGTTCACTACTAAATCAAGTCTTTCAGTAATTTTAACCATAAAAAACACCGAATTAGAATTTCTGAACACTTATCACTCATTTTCTTGAGTGAAATTATCCTGAGTATTTGTATTGTAAAAGCGCAATCCTCACTCTGGTAACACCGTCTTAAAGGGGTTCTAAAGGTTTGTCTGAAGATTGTTGGAGTGATCCAACTTTCCAATAGATCGTACATTCCATCCTGATCTCTACGGGCTGATATTGGGGATTGCTGTTGAAGGCTGGACGTTATTTAGATTCAGACATGAGGTCTGACACCCTGGACACTTAGGGTAAGGCCACACGGTGCATCGTTGATTCGGTTTTGTTGCGGTCAACTGCATGCGTTTTTTCTCACTGCAATTCTGCAGCCTGTTGTGTTTTTTTCTAAAGGAAATAGTTTATGGACACAATTTTCACTGGGGTTGAAGTTTGTTAGGAGCTTCCTGTATATAGTTCATTACAAGGCATTGCAGAACAGTTAGGAAAACCGCAAGCAGTTCAACAACATTGGCAGCGCGGTCATTAACCGCATGCGGTCGGACATTATGAAGATGCGTTCAACCGCACAAAAACGACATTGTAATATAACAGCAGCAGTCTGCCCATAATAAAATTTCACCATTGACTTCTATTGAAAAAGGACTTGCTGCGGTTGAAAAACGCAACATAAACGTAACGTGGCCGCACTATGTTCCCTTACCCTTATAGCATTTATGTCCCATGCTATTTACCACACTGAAAAGTCTCCGATTCTTAAACTGTCCATGGATTGAACAAAGAGCTCAAGTTTTTAGTTATAGGTCTATGGAAAATTGTACCAAGCAACCGTCTAATGTTGTGTTTATTATTCTTATGTTTTTTACCAGTCTCGTTCTTAGGCACCGTTCACATTAGAGTCATGGATTTTCTTTACAACAGAAGCCATGACACCGTCATGGATCCGTATTCTGCTGATTCAAATAGATACTGACTGCATCCATTGCTACAAACTACACTAGTCTTGCCTTATGACTCATTCACACAACCGCTGTTTTCTTCAGTGTCTTTTCAGGTTTTCTTTGCAGAAAGCATACTAAACCACTCATTTCCATAGGGCCATACACACATCCGTTTCTTTAGTTATAGTTTATCCTTTTCTTAGTTTGGCTTGTGAGTTCCTGCTACTCTCAGTGCATTTTTTTTTTTTTTTTACTCCTGATTGACCCGGTTTGTTTAACTCATCTCCTGTATCGTTCCTAATCATACTCGGCTCTGCTACATCACCGTTACTCAACCTTGACTCATCGGATTACCCTCCTGAACTACCCACTATTGTACCGCATACTCGGCTCTGCTTATTTTTTGTTACTGACTCTTGGATTTTCAAACTTTATTTACCCTTCACTCCTGGTACACATATGTTGTGGACGGCCTCCTGTAGCCGACTTCTGAACTGCCTGACCTGTACTGTCCATGTAGCTTATTGAGACTTATTTCTAGGGTTGCTACAGGCAATGACAACCTCTAGTTTCTCCTATAGCCGTCTGATTTCTTACCTGCTACACTTTATCAAGGGAATTAACCATGAGACTAGCTAGAGCCACAGAAGTCCTGGCACTAGCGGAGTACCTGTACGCTAACCAAAGTCCTGGCACTAGCGGAGTACCTGTACGCTAACCGAAGTCCTGGGAAGAGAGGGTGCTATAGGTGAAATTGTGCTGTCCGGTTGCGTCTTTCCCCTGGTATCACAGGACTCAGACTGTTAACCTTATTCCATCATGGAAAATGACCTTTCCTGACACTGGGGAGGTCTGTAGTTCTTTAGATATTTTTCAGAGGAGTCGCTGCATGAGTACATACTGTGCAATTTGAGTCATTTTGGCAGGTCAGCACTCCTGGGAAGATTTACCACACTTTCACCTCTTCTCTAGTTGCTGGTAATGGATCTCATTGTGGTTTCAACTTTTTAAGACATATTTTAACTTTTTTTTTATAGCATTTAATAGTAGTGAGTTTAGATAAACTAGGGATAATAGAGTCGGAAATTATGGGATTTCAATCTTTACTGCTAAAAGTAGTAAACCAGTTCGGCCCCACGCACACAACTGTGGATTTCAACCGTAATTACAGTCATCAATTTCTATGGCCGACGGACACCTTCCCGTATATTGTGCATGAGGCCTTGTGTGTGGAGCCATTGTAGAGGAGATTGGTTTGTTTGACACCTGGGACCAAACCACTATCCTTTGATTCTTATTGGAGATGGAAAGTAACCGTAAGAACAAGCCTACAACAACCATCTTTTCTTAACACTTCCTAACATGCCCAAGAATGGGACCATATGGCATTAAAAATATAGGTCAAATTGTATTCACATGCGAGTTGTATATTTACCCCCAACAAAATCATATTAGATACCATCATAGGAAAAAGAAAAACTGTCCCAAATGCTGCTTTGATACGGACATATTTATCACCAAAAAATTGTATTATATGCATGTCTGAATAAGCCCTTAGATTAAGTAAAGAATACGAGTACTGCAATAGTTTTCTAGACAGTTGTTGATGTTTTGCAGCATTTTGTTTTACTGGCCCATATGCCAAGCGGACGCTAAAAAGGCAGTGTTAATTCTACCAGGTTGGGTTTTAACTAAACCTCTAATTTACCTGAGTTACACCAAGATCAGATACCCTAATGTTTCCCACGATTGTTGTGGGCCTCCATAATCTTTTTGTAGGCTTCATGAAATGACTTGCCACTTTCAGGGATTATCACATTTCATTTTCACATTTGCTTTGAAACAAATAAGAACTGAAAACAGGAAAAAAAGAATTTATTTCTGGTTCTCAGAAAAGTTATTAAATGTACATTTTATGATGTACCTATTAAGGTTTAACTATTCCAACTTTTTTTCCAACTTTTTTTTTCTTAACTTTTTTGCTTTTTATTTTTTAACTTTAGTTTACAAAATGGGTTTATCTAGCAGAATCTTTGAGTCTGCCTCTTTAACCCCGTTTCTGCCAGAGGGGCAAATAACAGCATATATGTCAGACTACTCTGGCCGTAAAGGGGTCATATATGGAAAATGCCCCACCCTTTCCCCTGAAACAGTCCCAAATTTGCCCCAAACCCTGTGCCCGCCCGCTCACCCCATCCCTTAGAAAAAAATTAAAACAATAACTAAAAAGGTGCCCAACTACATTTATCTAGCATTGCGTTATAACTCACAAACGCGCGGTGTTAAAAAGAATAGAGAAAAAAAAAAAAACACATGTAGGTAGTTTTGTTTTTTTTTGTGTTAAAACTAAGCAAGGAATATGAAAGACATAAAATAGAAATCAGCAACCTATTTCCATGCTAAACGGGTGTGATCTCTGTAACAGGACTTTTTTTTTTTTTTTTTTAAAAAGATTTTATCTGTTTTTCATAATAAAGATTATTAAACCCAGGACAACTTTTTGGCTGTTTGATGTCTTTTTTCTTCTGTCTTTTTATCTTGTGTCTTTTTTGTTTTCTTCAGAATATACAAGAACATCCAGCATCAAATGTTTATCTCAAATATAACAATCGACGATACACAAGTTATGTGAAACCGCAGTGAATGTTAATAAAGCTGAGCACTTCCCTCTGTGTCCGTCTTTCCTCTGTGCGAGTACATGCGGATTTTTGGTATCAAACGTGGATTGATGACACCCTGTGCAGGTGCTTGTGGAGAACTGCCAGACAAGAAGATTAATCAGTAATGAAATGATGTCCAGAAATGCAACCATAGCTGGGCGAAAATTCCTTGGGACAAGTCATAGTTTACAGGATGAAGAAAGGTTTGAAGTTACAAGCAGCCATAGTACCTGGGACGGATAGGTGTTGTAAAATTAGGTAGTCCGAATGAAAAAAAAAGAAAAATATTCTTTAGAGAATTTATCTTAAAAAAAATAAAAAAATAATAAAGTAATAATACCCATGTGCAGAAGCTGGTAGTAAATGACCACAGGACAGTTCACTAGAAGAACATTTAGCTTCACATCCATCATGTGATGAAAATAAATGGATCCTCATGATTTTGTAACGGTCCTTTGGAGGACTTTCCAATGAAGAGAATGATGTCCAAATCAGAGATTACAGGCAATGGACGGCGCTCTGGTTCGACAACAAGGCTTACAGATATATATTTTTTGTACGGAGAATACTTTTTTCCAAGTGAACTAGCAGATGATCTGCTTCCGTGCTTGGAGAAGAACTGCTGTCTGGAGAGTAGAACTAAGGTCAATGTAGAAGAACATCTTAGCGATATATGTAGCTGGAACTACTTCTGGTAGCAACACATCATGAAAACTGGTTTCCAGTTTATTGTCTTTTAAAATGTACAGCCTTTGGTTAGTATACTTAATCCACGTATATTAAGGGTTTCCTCATGATCCTGTATATCTAGTGATTTCCGAAGATGGTCTTTTTTTTTTTTTTTCAAAGCTAAGAACAGATTAACTATAAGAAGTTTGAGGGATAGAGGTCACCAGTCCAAGAATGAGCATTCTGAAGAAACTGAAGGTCACACACGTGTGGTAGTACCCATGGATTAGTCCCATGTTGCAAAAGGACATTTTACTGCATGAGAGAACAATGAATGTCAAGATTTTTGGCCCTCAGCTATCATTTTAGCATGTTCAAAAATGGGGGCTAGATGCCAAATGCAAATGGATGGTACTTCCACAATCAGTCATAGGTTTGTAAAGCATTATTTGGGATCATTTAAACATGGCTGTTTGTGTGCATAGGTACAGCCACATTTAAATCAATAATGTAATAAATGCTTTATACGCTTCATCCCGAACTAATTTAAAAAAAAATTAAAAATAGTTTAAAAAAATTAAAAAAAAAGCAAAAAAGACTACAAGCTACATAACCGTAACCATTGATAGAAAAGTAGGCATGGATTAATGTATCAATGAAGGATTGAAGTTTCTAATGAATATGCCAAAAGAGTTTGCTTTGTTCGCTGCATTCCCACAGTGGCCATCTGGAGTGAGAGGGAAGGGATGGTTTCTGGCTTTCAAGAGTAGAAATTCAGGAGCCGGCTGCTCAGTTGGAGGTATCAGAATGGACGCTGCCAGGTCCTTCCGTAGGGGAAGTCACAGACGAAGGGGTGGCCGCATCCTGCCACCCTCCGTTAGCCTGAAACAAAAAAATAAGGAATGCTTTAGGTCTTTGAGTGCATAAAACTAGACACTGGAAGGACACATTAGAAAATAATTTAACATGCCCCATCAGTACCAATATTTAAATAGGAGTAAGTAAAAGGGTTTTTACACTGGGCGATTCATAGAACACTCATTGCCGATAATTACCCCGTGTAAACAGGGCAGCGATCAGCAGATGAACGAGCAAACGCTCCATCATCTGCTGGTCGAATAGTTTTTAAAAAGTAAAAATTATTATCGTTGTCGGTAGCACATCTCCCTGTGTAAACAGGGAGACGCACTGCCGACATGATAACATATGGAGACAAGTGATCGGAGTAACGACCGCTCGTCCCCATCCATGGCTCCGTGTGACAGGAGCAAACGAGACCTCGTTGATCGGTGCTCGCTGCACCGGACGATTATCTGCCGGTGTAAAAGGGCCTTAGTGCAAGAAAGTTTACTCATGAATGTTTATGGTGGAGGTGCGATCTTCAGGACTTCCCTCACTTTCACGGTGTACACAGGCAGAGCAGTTTGTCCATATGGGTGGTTGTGTCTGGTACTTCCGCTCGTCTCATTCACTTGAATAAGTGAACAGATCAGAGACAGTGCCTGTGTAAAATGAAGGTGACATAGCACTAGTAGATCGGACCCTCACCGATTAAACATTGATGACCCATCCTAAGAATAGGCCATCAATGTGACCCAGAGAACTCTTTTAAGACATTGGAGAACAGGAAGGTGTCTGGCCTTAGGGACACGTTTAGCGTGCGCTTTACTGGTGCACATGCTATACGTTGGGAAAAAACATGATGCATATGGGGCCCTATTTCGGAGAGCACTATTCTAGAATGAGCTTTTCATTTTACAAGTGCACACTGCAGTGCAGCTTGTCCTCTGTGAACCTTGAATCTGGCAAGTCTCTCATGCCATCCTGGCTGTACGAAAGGTGTGACCCTCTCCTTAATGCGGCATATTCCTTGATTCAAGGACACTGCTTGAATTTCTGGATCCACCTCTAAGCAGAACCTGGCAGCCTTTTATTTCCCAACCTATGATTTTGTGGCGGCCTCTCTGTAATCACAGTGGCCCGGTCTTGTCCCCTCCTCTTTTGCGTCCAATCTATCTCAGAACTGTAATTGCCATGTCACAAGATCATCTGTTCCTGTCCCTTCGCCATCTCTTTAATGCACATAAATGACACTTCATGTTATGTGGGGTCATTGTGAACCAACAAAGTGATGGCTAGGGACGCAAGAGAATGAGAAAGTATTCAAGAGCATTACAAGTTGTTATAGGTCATTCATATTTATACTCAACTTTGTGTTTTAATGCCTGCACTTCACATATCCCGTAGCATTAGTAGACTGGAGAGATAAAACCTTACAAGAAATCTGTGTTGGCTTATGAGGTAATGAAAAAACAACCACAAAAAGGTCTTAAGGCACCCTCAGACATTGCAGACAACAGAAATGCATGTCTATCTCCGATGTGGTATTCTTGACGACTAGTAAGCTCTAGCTTCATTGGTGACATGAACAGTGCCAATTAGGACAGCTCCCAATGTCCCAAAAAAGGGTATGCCCACATGTAGCGTAAAAACTGCAGATTATTATAGAAAATCTGCAGTGTAATACAGTAGCTGAACAGTGGATCAGATTCAAACAAATCGTATTCACTCGCTGTGTAAAAAATAAGCCGAAAAAAACCCAAACCATTGACAAATTGACCTGTGGTGCGTTTTTTTTTAATCTGCAGCATGTCAATTTATGCTTTGGAATCGCTGCTTTTCTGTTGCAGGTTTTCCCCATTGAATTCAATGGCGAGGTAAAACCTGCATCAAATAGCAAATGTTGCGATTTATGCAGTGAAAAAAGCTGCAATTCTACCGCAAAGATCACGACTCAGAAAAAAAATAGCTTATACTTAGCCAAATCTCTATGAATCTCCGTCCAGGCCAATCTCCTGGGATGAAGTTTCATCCCATGTGACTGCTGCAGTCGATCACAGGCTTTTGTGGTCACATGGGATGAAACATTATCCCAGGAAGCCGGCTGCAGGACATCAGAGGGATACGTCGCCATGACTATGGTAAGTATAAGATTTTTTTTTTTACCTCTGTTTTCCGCACCGGACATTCTAGCCAAAAAACTGCACCACAATTTGGTGCGTTTTTTTGCCTGGAACTCCCTGCAGGCGCCAGGTTGGATACGCTGTGTACTTCTACGCAGCGTATCCACCCTGTGTGAACATACCCTAACAGCTTGACAAAAGATGACAACTTAAAGGAACACTGTGGTCAAAAATGAAAAAAAAATAATAATCAGCCAGCACATGGTATTTTATGTGCGTTTCTTACTTTTACATTAAATACCCTCTGTGCTACCGGTTTTTTGGAGTTACTACATATTTTCTACATTGCAGCATCAAATTGCTGCCATCGCCATGACATTGAGTCAGCTGCATGTTAATTTCCTCTCCTTACATAGACATCAGTGGGCGGTGCACGGAACTAAGCCCCTCCCAGGCTGGGGAAATAATAAACTGGCAGTTAGAAACAATGCGTAATGGAGCCCGACTGCATGTATAAATCGCTCATGTTTTCTGTAAACATTACACAATCCCCATCGCTGGTGTCCTGCAGGGACTAGTCATCATTGTAACATTACGTGGTTCTGTTTGGGTATATTTCCTATATGGGACTCCCAACTGTCTCTGGAAAGCAGTGCTTGGTTGTTATGGCAGCACAGACTTCAGCTGCGGCCTAGTAGGGGACACCAGGGGATCTCTAATGGCATCATTCAGGTAAATTAAACTTTTAGGGCTTGCAGAGCTCCATGACTGACCAAAATCTGAATTGTTTGAGTGAACATTTAAAAGTTGAAATCCAGCCACATTGGTGAAGTCTGATCTCCGAGCACAATACATAGTGGTGGTTTGCTGGTCAAGGTAAACTCTTTTGGCGCTGTAGAGAGATTTAGGCGCTGTCCACATCTATGCTGTGGGTTCTCTTCATCACGGAAGCCACAGTGGTGTGCCAAATGCATCATACAATGAATAACAATGGAGTTTGCAGTCAAAAGTGATGGGAAACCAAGACGGAGGCACCTAAACCAGGTGTCAACATAGCCTTAAAGGGGTTGTCCCAAGATTAAGGCCCTGTTCACACTGAGTTTTTTGACGAGTTTTTTTTTATTTCAATGGGAGGCGAAGGCGGTTTTTTACCGCGAGCGGAAAAACCGCCTCACAGTAAAAAGAAGCGACATGACCTATCTTAAGGCGGTTTCTGCCTCCAAAACCCCATTTCAATCAGTGGGAGAAGGAAAAAAAAACGCCTCGACGAGTGTTTTGACACATTTTTGTCAAACCACTGTGCAAAAAACGCCTGGAGCAGATTTTGCAGTAGGAATTTTCCTCCTGCAAAAAAACTCTGTGTGAACTAGCCCTAAACGTTATCACCTAACCACAGGATCGGCGATAACATGCTGATCAGTGTGGGGTCAGACCGCTGGGACCCCACTGAACACGAGAACAGGGTCCCATTCTTCTTAATGAATGGAGCGGCAGGTCGCCACATGCGTACTGCCGCTCCATTTACGGTCTATGGCACTGCCAGAGGTAGCCGAGCGCTGTGCGAACTTCCGCTCCATTCATTCGGGGGAATCGGACCCCCATTCTTGTGGTCAGTGGGGTCCCAGCGGTCAGACCCCCACCGATCAGCATGTTATCACTTATCCTGTGATTAGGGGATAACATTTAATCTTGGGACAACCCCTTCAAAGTAAAAGCAATCCCTGAGCATTAACAAAGGATTTAAGCTCTATAGAGCCCTATCTTTCTGCAAAAACACTGGTGGTCTGAGCTCCCAAATTCACCCACGTGTTTCTTTAGAACACTTTGACTGTATTTCCTCTTTAATGGCAATTTTTAGGTGTTCATACTCTACAGGAGGTTCTTACAGACAGCAGTTATCACTGACTGAGAAGTAATACAAAATATCTCAGGAGCTTTACTTGTGACTCTCCCTAAGAGCTTATTCTCCATATGGTCCCTGGAAACACTCACTACCTGCTATGCTCAGTTCACCTTTGTGGTAAGTTTGATAGCACTTCTTTCATATTTATTTGGATTGGTTTCCATTGGTAAATGGTTATTCCCATCTAGGACATGTATGGCATATCCACGGAAAATGCCATAAATGTCTGATAGATGTGGGTCCCAGCTCTGGGACCCGCACCTATCTCCAGAACATGAGTTACCCATTCCATTATGCTTTCATAGAAAGAGGGGGAAGCAGTGGAATCAATGGAAAGAGCCACATGCGCGGCCACCTCTCCATTGATTGTTTGTCTGGATGCGGCAGTTGCCTCACCATAGTTGCTAGTCCCAGAGCTGGGACCGCATCTACATTTATGGCATATCACATGGATGTGCCATAAATGTCTTAGATAGGAATACCCCTTTAACTGGTTCACACTAGCATCATGGTTTGTGTTTACAACGGAGCCATGACTGCTATGCCAGTTCTGATTTCTGAAGGATACAGTTGAATCTTGACCAACCCTATTGACTTTAATGGGGTCCATCATAATTCCAGTATATTTTAAAATTTAAAATTAACTTTTTTTTTGCCATCAAAAATACCGTAAGCCCCAACAAGCCCCCATTAACGCTAGTATGAAAAGAGCCTTAGAGGCTATAATACTGTATTATGTTTGATCTCTCTCAGTTGTGGCAAATTGTATCAAAACGGTAAACCATAATTTAATACAGTCTTTAATATATTTTCATTACACAATTTAAGTCACGTTATAATATAGGTTTATATTAGAACAAGATGATGTTACAGGGATTAAAATGTAGTGAGAATAAATCACCAAGATTGGAGGGGGAGGGGAACAGATACATGCAGCCTAGTTATTAAAAAATTGGTGCGTCCAGAGATTTTATACTACGCGCAAAATGAAAATATCCATGATCTCAGTGCGCGTACACGAGCAAAAAGATTGCATTTATCGGGGGTGGGGTGGGTTGTGGGGATGGGGGGAAATGATCTGAACGGTTATTTTTTTTCTGTACCAATCATCATTAACCCTATGATAGCAGCAAGTGAATGGTGTTCAAAGTGGGGAATTAGCAGGGTGTGTTTTGCTACAATAGAAATAAAAAAAATTCTGTAAAAAGAACTTGTACGTGAAGAATAGAATGCTTTATTTAAGAAATCGGTTGAGATTGTTTTCAGTTATTAAGAAACATTTGCCATCTCTACATCTCAGAAGTAAACAAGCTCGGATAAAAAATGGAATGAATCAATACCTGTTGTAGGAGCACTCTGCTTATTGTGAATGTCACAAGTCTCTTACGCTCTGATGCAAATGCATGGAGAGAGCCTCATATTGCGATATGTGTATAATTAAATACAGAGTCATTATGGCAGAGATATAGCGCTGCGTAAACGTTCTCTACCAAGCAAATGGAACACTGAAAATAACAAAACCACTGTATACCTATGTGAGCCTGCGGCTCTCCCCTCCCACAGCGCTGTGTGCATCTTGTGTTATTTCTGTGTTTATGTCAGATCTCATCCCCTCCTCCCTCCCTCTGTCACGGCCTTTGGATGGTGGATGGCTGATCTGAGAAATGTATTTGGATTGCTGTCCCAAATCTGCAGCCGCTCTCCCTGTGTCTGTCTTATTGATTTCACTCCATACGACACGGCTTGTCGCTATGAATTTACATGTCATTCCCAGCCGCAAGCACTGCCAGGAATGTTTGCTCCTCTCTGCCGCCCTCCAACAAACACACAAATACGTCCACGCATGTATGGCTGCGACTGTAAACTGCACAAACGTGCAGTAACAATGCTTATTACAAATTAATATAGTGTGCAGAATATTTCACAGAGGGGAATGCAGCTCTGTTGTCATATTCAATATAGGACACCGAGTCATGTAATCAATTTACCCCGTACCTCCGTCCCACCTTACAAACAGGGACACGTCTGCTCGGCACGGAATTGGTTAACACAGATGGATTCCACACTTGTTCTGCTGTGGCCATGTTATGCGTCACCTGTTTGGCTATTTTCCGCGGCTGACTGTAAGTGGCCGCAGGTGGCACAAGGAAGTTGATTGCGTGTGACAGGCTTGGGCTCCAGCTGCCTACACTGAGCATCTTTCGTGGTTAGAGCGCTGGCCGTTGGCTTCACCGGCACAAAGCAGAATAGGTGACCATGAAAGGGAGAGAAGTGTGTGCAATGTGGCAGTCAGGGCCCTGTGGACTTGAAATAATTGGGAAACAGACAGAGAAAACAAGAGGTTCGTTGCTTACACTGATGCCCTGCGGACTGTACATCTGATTCGCTGACAGAGTCTCACTGTATCCGCCTGTCTGACTGATAACATGGCGAAGGGTATCCACCTGGAAGACAGACAATACTAATGGTGAAGATAGGGTACAATGACATGATGAGGACAGAGACACAAAACAGAGAAGAACATATAGAAGACATGGAAAGTACTCGGAAAGAAAGTAGGGACAATGAAAGGACAAGTGTGAAAGATCTTAAACGAGATAAATGGTAATGAAAGGGAAGCAGGGAATCCAGCCAAAGAGAAAAAAAGGGAATAAATTTACAGGAAATGTGCAGAAGGTATAGTCGGAAATAAGGAAAAAAAAAAAAGGGAAATACAAAAAAAAATTTCAAAATAAATTCAACGCAGAACCATTAAAATATATATACATATAGGGGCAAGAAAACAAATGTGTGTATATGCTGAAACCAAGGAACAGAATGTAACCGCTTAAAATTACAAAGGGTTAACTGAATATTTTCATTCGTCCTCTGTAAGCAGCCAACAGCAGCAACCAATCTGTCAGACCCTATAAAATGGGCAATATATACTGTATGCAGCAGGTTAGTTAGTGTCTGCCCTGCAGGAGTGGATTACCAAATGGAGTTTTTGCTGTTCTTTTTTCAAGATGAGAAGTGAACTTATTCTGAAAACAGCTGATGAAAAACATTATCCACGAGTCAACTTCTGAACAAACCAAATCTCTATCAAGAGTCCACAACATTAAAAAGAGTAAGGTTTCCTTCAAGAAATACACACAGACCACACAGATCTGAATGCACGTACAGATCAGATCGATTTACAACTAATCTCCAAACATCAGGACAATTCGAACCCAAAGAGCCCTCCATACGTTCTTGAAGGGCTCACAATCCACTTTGGTTTTCCACCTGGATGTTTTTGATCTGTGTCTTATGTAACATATTTCCTACTTAGCTGTTCCTCTCATATCATTGATTTTTTAAATGAGGCCACTTTGGTTACTACTGTTAACTTGTAGCCCTAAGAAAAAAGTTTTAGCATTTTATTCCATCCATATCTCAACCTCGATCAGTGATTATTTTCCCCCAATTTTCCTTGGTTCCCTTAGGGCACCAAAAACATATTTGAGGGCGAAAGTACTTCCAATGAAACAGTCTCTAGTGAGTGGCTGCCGGTGGGAAACCACAAACAATTATCCATGAATATCTGAACATTGGGCTTGTCGAAAAGTAATAAGACCATCAACATCGACAGTCTTTAGGAATGTGACAAACCCCTCTTTTCAGTCTTTTTCTACCATCAACTTTGTATACAAATGGCTTGGTTTCCAGCACCTTTTCCATCTAGAAGCCTATGACTGACAAAATCTTCTAAACAGTTGACATATCAATAGCTTCCTCCACAAATGATTATGTCGCCAATGCCTTTTCCAAATCATCTGAAGGTCCCTACCTGTGACTGTACGTTGGCTCCAACCTGGGCACCTTGGTATGAATCTCCATTGAGAGACTGCACGCTCATAAACAAATCTCCAGAGTTTGACATGTTAAAAGTACTGGAAGTACCTGGAAAGGAAAGAGTGAGGCACCTGAATCAAAGAAAGAAGGAAGTTCAAACCCCGGAGAGGAGGTCTGACATGCATTGTTATATGGTGAGACAGGCAGATGAAGAAGGCTGAACAGAGTTAGTACAAGAGATGATATATTTAATAATAAAAAAAAATAAGGAATCGGGATGAGAGAAAAGAAATCCGCAAGTTTAGGAAAAAGAAAAGAATAAATGAAGAGAGCCCATGTTTAGTACGAGGAGGATAAGTTATTATTTGTGTATTCTGAGCTAGATTAGTAGGAAGGATTTGTTCACTGAATTTGCATCACATGGAGGTAAACCGGTCTGGTTTCCTGTGTGCCAGAATTAGACATGCCAACATGGTATACTGCCCAGTTAGGTGTCACAGAGATCAGCTTCAAGGATCATAAAATCATTATTCTACATTTATACTATAATTTGACTAAATTCTCTTTTTTTTTTTTACGCAATTTGCAACTGGTCACGTGTAAAAAGTACACATTTTCTCAATTTTTTTCCACAGACACCAATGCAAAAAAGACCAAAATGATCTAAAGCTTCCACACAGCAAACATCTACTTAGCGAAGAGTTTGACATAGGCCAAAGATGTCTATATATTATAGGATTGGTCAAACTGTAAATCATTAACCACTTTTTATTATGGTAAATGAAAAAGCATCTGCAAGCATATCCTAAATACCCAATGCTATACTCAATAAATCCACATAAAAGCCATGTACTTTATCTGCCACAATACAATATAATTCTGGATTATAGAAATCCAGTGGTCAATACTGGTACTTTACTGAGTAAACTGGAAACATGAGAAACTCACCAGGCACCATACCATGGGGCACAGTGTCACCCAAGATCTCCTGGTTGCCTTGCATAACACAACACGGTATATCTAAGTATGGATTGCCACCATGGACAACACTCAGTATATTACTACTATACAGGCTACATAAGCTGGTAAGAAAGAAACTTAGGGGGTTCTAGATCAACTATTACTTTCTTCTTTGGATTATTTGTGGTGGAAGAATCTATGGGACAGAGGAAAGTCTGGTGAGCATTGACACAAGCTCGTAGGTTGGCAGGTTTTTGTAAACCATGAACAGTAGTTGTCAGACATTTTTTGATGGGATGATCCATTAATGGTATGCTTACAGTAGGGTGTGTACGTAGGGTAAGTAGTTCAGTACTCTCAATGTAATATGTGGTCTTTATCCGGTTGAGCTTTTGAACAGGCATTATTCAAGTCAGATTTAATATATCCCATTCAGATCTGTCAATTTTCCTTAAAATCTTTGCTGTACTTCTTAAACTGTAGGACATTTGACTTGATGCATTTAAAGGGCAGTTCCATTTTAAAGTTCCACTATCCAGTTAACTGCTGTCATGGCACTCAGCAACAAAGTTTTCTAAATTCCCAAGGCAGCACATCCACTGCTGGTTAATGGAAGCAGCCTGTATTTGGTTAATGGGATTCCGCCTACAAACTGCTGTATAACAGACAGTTCATGGTCGTAGGGAACATGGACGAAGAAAAAAATAAAATAAGTAGTAGCACCGTATTCCCACGATTTTGTCACAAGTTCCAGGCGATGCCGTAAATCCGTATCCTTCCGAGGAATGAAAAAACAAAATCTCTCAAAAAACTCTGCTGTTAGCTGTGGGAATGCTATGTACACTTCAATACATAATATAGCTAAAATATATATATATATATATATATATATATATATATATATATAATTTTATTACTATTAAGAATTACTATGAATAATAGCTATGAAGGGAAGAAAAAAAAAACACATTCCTCTCGTCTGTGCTGTACACAACAAGTCTCACAGACGTTGACAAACAGGAGCTTGGGGTCGAATGCCTATTGTTGCGTGACTGGACAGTGGCTGCCTACCTGGCATAACCTACCGGCTGCTTTGATATGGAAAAAGTGTGTTTTTTTTTATTCTCATTACTAGTGATGATCTACTCATAGTGGTAGAAGTCTTAAGATAGTTGTGCAAAACTATGGCTGCCTTCACATCACATACAGATGATCTGCTCTACCGTATGTCTTTATAAACCTACAGGAAGATCGGACCTACAGAAATTTTAGGAAATATTTCCCCTATTCCTTGTGCCGCAGTTCTATTCGATCACAATTCTAATCAAGTAGACAGCTCTCTATAGCATGACTAAAGTATTTGTGCCGGTGGAAAAGTTTGACCAATCATAAAATAAATATTTCTCTTCAGATAGCGGTTGCTGTGTAAAATGACAAGTGGGATGATAACCTAGTAACAAAGTAAGGTTGAAAAAAATCTAGTATAAAACAATGTTGGTCCAGAGGAAGGGAAAAACCCCCATGAGGCAGAAGCCAATTTTCCTAATTTTAGGGAAAATATTCCTTCTCGACTCCAAATATCAAAATAACCCCCTGGATCGACTTTCCGCCAACAACGCCTCTGCAATGCTCATTAAACAGGCTGTCTTTTGTCCTGAATGGCACAATATGTATCGGGTATGTATCTCGAGCAAATCGCTTTATTCATATGAAGTCTAAGCTGCTTAGTGAATATAAATATAGCATTTAGTCTCCTTTTACTAGCCACTGTATGTCTGCAGTGTTGCAATGGACTTGGTTGTTTAAGTTCCTCAGCCGTGTACGTTTATTTGTCTCGCATTAAATTTATCTATGAACTGCGCGATCAAAGCAAAACATCATACAGCACGATTGGTAAAATCTAACTATTTTTGTTATAGTCCATATACGGAGATAAAATAGACAGATCTGTCAATGTCACTATCACAAAGCCTCTGGGTGATAAAGTGTATATAGACTCAGATGTGGTTTTCCTAACAAATAAAGCCCACCACAAAGAAGTATCCTCCTAATACCAAGGCTGAAGCATGGATCGAGACAAATGGATGGAAAGGTTAAGCTGAAAACAAAGCACCTAAAATAAAAATAAGAAATGAGAACACCACCAATAGTTGAAACCACAAAACAACCACAAGACTATAGCCAAAGTCACGTGCACGCGTCAGGAGGACCATGCGTACTAACCGAGGTTCTGTGGCGTCAGGAACTGCATTTTGTTTTGTGGTGCCACTGCCCCGCGTTCCGTCTGTTTGCTTCCTGAATGAAACACAACACAAAACCAGCAATTTCAAGGATATCAGCCCTTAGCTTGTCATTGGCATAAAGAAAGTAGCATTTAACTGCAGGGTTAGCGAGCAATGTGTGCAGCTGGAGACTGGTTGACCAAATGGCTTTGTATGAACCTTATGTGATCTTCAGTCAGTGTAAATTAGGAGAGATGCGGGTGAGACATGTTCATCCTATCCTCATTCTATGACCAGACCCGTAGTTACCTCACAGCTCAGCAAACCAGAAGGTCAGCTAGAGCTGTACATACTAAAATTTATTTTCAAAATGTAGAGGTAGTATTTAAAAGATGTAAGCAAATGATGAAAAGAAAAAACCCCAAATAAACAAATGTGCTCTTCCAGACCTATCAGCTCTCTTGGTGTAGTAAATACTTGTATTCCCCATGAAATAACAGTGCAGGAGCATATTTTTTTAGAAATTTGCACTGATCCATTCCTCCGTTATTCCTCCTGGAAATAGATGAATAAATTGACAACCAGGTGTTACCATTCCACTGGTCAAAGGGGTGCGTACCTAGAGTCTGAGCACTGATTGGACAGTGTCAGAAATTATAGGGACACACCCCCAGCTGGTAACACCAAGTTGTCAATTGATTCATACATTTCTAAAAAGAATAGTGGAGGAACGCAGAGTCCTAAAAAATCCCCCCCCCCCCCCCGAATTGTTATATTATGGGTAATACAAGTATTTACTAGAACACATATGTCAGAAGAGCGGACAGGTTATCTTTACAATTAAAAAGAATTGCCAACGATTATTTAAAGTCAACTTGTAAAATGAGGTACTAAATCTAATAAAGTAAATGTCCAGCCTCAAACACCATTTTGTCTTATTTCTAAAGAATTCTATGCGGAGTCGTATTTTGGTTTTAAGATAAAATAATAAAATTCTTCTCGTCTGCAGCCACCAATAGTTAGAAATTTGGAGTATATATATATATATATATATATATATATATATATATATATATATATATATATATATATATTGAACTTAACCACAAAAAAAAATAGTATGCAGTAAGCTGCTCAGCACCTCCTAGTGGTAGCTGCAGGCAGACATAAGTCATAACATTATTCCTGGGGTGAAAGTGGCACATGGCATGTGTGAGACCTACCTTGGTGGTCACTAGATAAATCTCATAAAACTGAAGAAGCTGATGCTGGCTGTTGGCAGCATAGTTCATTTACTTTGTACCAGAATGCAAAGAATTAAAGTTGCAGGTGAAATTTAACTTTTCATAAATAGCTGGTAAACCACAAAAATAATTGTAATATGCTTTTAGGACCTTTTGTGCTTTAAAGAGGCTCTGTCACCAGATTTTGCAACCCCTATCTGCTATTGCAGCAGATAGGCGCTGCAATGTAGATTACAGTAACGTTTTTATTTTTAAAAAACGAGCATTTTTGGCCAAGTTATGACCATTTTTGTATTTATGCAAATGAGGCTTGCAAAAGTACAACTGGGCGTGTTGAAAAGTAAAAGTACAACTGGGCGTGTATTATGTGCGTACATCGGGGCGTGTTTACTACTTTTACTAGCTGGGCGTTGTGTATAGAAGTATCATCCACTTCTCTTTACAATGCCCAGCTTCTGGCAGTGCAGACACAGCGTGTTCTCGAGAGAGATCACGCTGTGACGTCACTCACTTCCTGCCCCAGGTCCTGCATCGTGTCGGCCACATCGGCACCAGAGGCTACAGTTGATTCTGCAGCAGCATCAGCGTTTGCAGGTAAGTAGCTACATCGATTTACCTGCAAACGCCGCTGCTGCTGCAGAATCATCTGTAGCCTCTGGTGCCGGTTCGTCTGACACGATGCAGGACCTGTGAGTGACGTCACAGCGTGATCTCTCGAGAACACGGCTGTGTCTTCACTGCCAGAAGCTGGGCGTTGTTAAGAGAAGTGGATGATACTTCTCGTCAGAAAGCCCAGCTAGTAAAAGTAGTAAACACGCCCCGATGTACGCACATAATACACGCCCAGTTGTACTTTTGCAAGCCTCATTTGCATAAATACAAAAATGGCCATAACTTGGCCAAAAATGCTCGTTTTTTAAAAATAAAAACGTTACTGTAATCTACATTGCAGCGCCGATCTGCTGAATAGCAGATAGGGGTTGCAAAATCTGGTGACAGAGCCTCTTTAAGTTGAACTAAACAATGAATAGGTTGCTGCAAAGCAGTCTGTGTAGTCTGGACCGCCCACTAACAGCTGTTGGGGTGAGAAGTGGTTCAGATTATACATCCAGACTGTTTATAAACCAACTCAAACACAGCTCATAAACTAATAAAACATATTACAAATATGTTGATTTTTTTGGTGTACCAGCCATTTCTGAAAAGTCATTTTTAAAGTGAGCCTTCACGAAGTTAAATCACTGTATGTTAGTAACAAGGATGTATGTACCTTTACTCGAAAGCAGTAGCTAGTCTATGAAGCTGGATTTATATTTTTGGCATAATCTATGTTGTATTACAGTTGCCATGTTATTCTAGTCACACACCGGTATCGCCAACTATTCAATTTAGGATTAAAGGAAAACTTCAGATTAGTGGTACCTGGCCTGGTATACCGGACAATAATGTATAAATTGCTTGTGGTATGTGTGTATATACACAAACATACACCTAAGAATGCAAAATTAAAAAGTACTGGACCTTTTTCTTCAAACACTACACCCCGACAAGTTTCTCATTTTACATCTCCAGGTGGCAAATTCAAACTTTAGAAAGTGCCGTATTAATAAAATTATTTGAGTGATGCATTTGACAGTCAAAGGAATAATCCCTTCAAATCTTATTGTTGGAAAACTCAACCAGGTCTTTATTCTACAGGCTTTCATCATTGGAGTTCACTACATTTTTCTTCAAAAACATCTTATGTCAAAGATCTGTGATGTAGAAAAATCAAAGATCTACAAAGAATGGTCGCAACTTGTCCCCCTCTAAAAAAGGGGAGCTGAAGAAAGATTTTTCAAAGCTTGATCTGATTTCCCAGCATCTCATTTGCCTCAATTTCTCGCTCTGTCAAATAGTACAGCACCAACATAATCTGCAGCACGGTACACATCTTGCTCAGGTCCTTGGTCCTAGTAGGACTCAGGATCTACTTTCCTAATCTCAAGCAAATACACATCTTTTAGGGCTCATTCAGACGAGCGTATATGTAGTCCGTGTGACAGCCGTTAAAACAACGGACGTCACACGGACTCATATACTTCAATGGGGCAGTTTACACGACCGTTGTTTCAACGGAGCATGTGAAGGGTCCGTGAAAAAATAGGACATGTCCTATTTTACTGCGGGTCACGCATCCCTCCATAGACTCTAGTCTATGGGGGATCCGCGACAACGCGCCCTGCTCGGGTACACCTCGGACGTGAAAAGCGGAAGTTTTTCACATCCGAGGTTAGACAGAGGTTAGCTACGCTCGTCTGAATGTAGCCGTAGGCTGGATGGTAGGAACGTAGTCAACCCAAGCATGTTTTGGAGTGTGGAAGATAATGGAGTACCAAGTAGAAACCCATGCAAAGGGTAAACATAAAGAAGTCATGAAAATGTTTAGATTTGGACTCCCAGTCAGGTGCAAACCCCATTATCCAAATGATGGAAGGAAGCTACGTTATACGTGGAGTCCCCATGCCTCAATGAAAACATGAAAATAGACATCAGACAACTTCAAGAATCATGTTGTATTCAACACGGTTGATAAACCTGTTGATCTGTCTAATTTTTCTGTTTATGGGACTAGGGCGGAATGTTTTTATGATTTCTACAGTGTTTTTGATAGTCTAATGACTTCAAGATGACCAAAGAAAGCTGCTGTCCACCTGTATGTTTAAACGCCATTCCTAAATGCACTTATTAGCATACCCCCTTAACCCCTTAATACCAAAGGTATTTTAAACCTTAATGAGCAAGCAATTTTTTTACGTTTTTCCATCGTCTCATTTAATGAGCTATAACGGTTTTTCTTTTTCTTTCGACATAGCTGTATAAAGGACTTGTTTTTTTGCAGGACACATTTTTCTTATTAACATGCACCATTTTGGGGTACAAATAATTTATTGATTAACATTTTTGGGGGTAAGGGTAAAAAAAACAAAAAACATTTTGCTATTCTTTTTTGTATCTTAAATTTACGCCGTTTACAGTGTGGTATAAATAACATAACTTTATTCAGCGGGTCGTTAGGATTGCTGCGATACCAAATTGATATCGTTTTTGTATGTTTTACTACTTTTACACGGTAAAAATTAAAGTTCAAAATTATTTGTTTTTCTGTCGCAATATTTTAAGAGCCATAACAGACTTCGTTTTTATTTTTACCATTTTGGAGTACATGTGACTTTTTGATTGCTTTTTAGCACACAGGCAGGATGAACAGAAAACAGCAATTCTGGCATTGGTTTTTATTTTTTTTACCGGATTTTTTGCGCAGGTTAAAAAATATAATAGTTTTATAGTTGGGGTCGTTACGTAGCGATACCAAATACGTCTAACTTTTATTTCATAATAAAAGCATTTTGTAAGGGGAAAAAGTGGGTTCTCTAATTTATTTATTTTTTACTTTATCAAACTTTTTTTTAACTTTTTTTTTTTTCTCCCACTAGGGGACTTCACTATGCGATCATTTGATTGCCTTTATAATACACAGCAAAAATTCTGTATTGAGGTATTATTGCCTGCTAGTGTAAAACCAATACTTAAGGCAGACCTGGGGGCCTTTGTTAGGCCCCCGGCTGCCATAAAAACCATCAGCACACCAGCGATTACACCGCAGATGTGCCGATGGGGTGAGAGAGGGAGCCCCTTCCCTTAAAACTACTTAGATGCGGCGGTAACTATTAACCGCTGCATCAAAGGGGTTAAACGCGCGGGATCGATGCAGATTTCAATCCCGCCCACCAGAGTAGGTCTGTTCCAAGTCCTCAGCTACCTTTGGTAGCTGGGAGATTTTGCTCCTCCCAGCAGCGCTGCTTTATTCTGATGCAGCACTGTAAAAAGGCTACTGCATCAGAACAAAGCCCATTAGTGACCGCAGTAAAAACACCTACGGGCGGTCACTAACGGGTTTAAACTCAACCCAAAAGATTGGGCCAAAACCTTCCATTTAAATGACTATTATGACTTTGTGAAAAAATATTATACGATATTCAAAAACAATCTTAACTAATCATTACAATATAGTCTTCAAAGTAAAAGTACAGTAGAACAGTAGCTTATTTTAAGAGAAAGGGGTCATGTTGGATCTACTAGACTTGCTTAGGCCTCATGCACACGACCGTGTTTTTGCGGCCGCAATTCCCCCGAAAATCCACGGGAGAATTGCGGCCCCATTCTTTTCTATGGGGCCGTGCACACGACCGTAGTTTTTGCGGTCCGTGCACGGCCCGGGAGCCCGGACCGCAGAAAGAACGGGCATGTCTTATTACGGCCCGGTTCTGCGGTCCGGGCTCATTGAAAACAATGGCCGCGGCCATGTGCATGTGCGGGCGGCCTGCGGCTGACAGTCCGCTGACAGTCCGCAGCCGGCCGACCCGAAAATCACGGCCGTGCACACGGCTACGGTCGTGTGCATGAGGCCTGTTTGGTATTCAGGAAAAATTCAACTTTTTACACCACGAATAAAAAACCAAAAAAAACGCAATGAACAAACCGTGGTTTGAAAAATGGTTGCTGTGTTTCTCATGGACATTTTCCATCAGTACAATCCCTACAGCAGGTGGAGAGGAAACTCCTCCCGGCTGGACAAGGACAGATAATGTTGCCTAGTGGTGACTGTATTAAGAGCCGTGCGCTGGGTAGCAATGCCTAAGAGCACAATTTACTGATCGTGCCGTCTATAAGGTTTTTTCGGTGGTGCAAATGGGGATCAATGATAAATGATAGTATTGTTATTATTGATCTTTTCCTTCGTTCGCACTGGCCGAATAGAATTACAATAAAGGGGGTTTTACACTGGGCGATTACCGGCCAGACAAGTGTTCATACAACGCAAGTTGCCGATATTTGCCCTGTATAAAAAGGGTAGCGATCAGCAGATGAATGCGTAAACACTCGTTCATCTGCTGATCGTATCGTTTTAAAAAAGTCAAATATTATCGGTCGTCGGCAGCACATCTCACTGTGTAAACAGGGAGACGGGCTGCCAACATGATCATAATGTATGGGGATGAGCGATCGGAGTAATGACCGCTCGTCCCCATCCATATCTCCTTGTGACAGGAGCAACAGAGCGCTGATCAACGAGCTACAAAAGTGTTACAAAACAGAAACAAGATACAATAGGAAAGAGGACTTCATATATGAATACACTATGGAGCACATTTATCGAAACTGCGAAGGAAAAGTGGACTAGTTACCCAAAGCAACCAATTAGGTTTCGGTTTTCATTTTCCAATGGACCTCTGCAAAATGAAAGGAGGAATCTGATTGGTTGTCATGGACAACTACTCCACTTTTGCTTTGTAATCACTTTTAATAAATCTCCCCCTACGAGGCGATTTAAACACCGAAAAAAACCAAAAACCTAGAATGGGCACAGATGGAATGGGCTTGTCGGACGCTCTCTTAACCCCAGAAATCTGTCCTCTTCTGTAGACTCCACTATTATCTGTCTCCTCTCCTTACCTTGTGTCAACACTACTTTTGTCAAATGTACAACTTCCGAGTGCTCTGTCCTCACAATATCAGGCCCCTCTTACTCTGCCAATGTCTCATACCGACATTCCAATGACAATGAAATGCTTCTAGCACAGGCTGGCTGATGTCAAACAGAATTGTGTATTTAAATCCGTACCTCCTGTTTCTTTTATTTGACTATGCTACTAATTACTATGTAAGCGCTTTCAGAGAAGGAAATTCCACTTTATGTTTATTAAAGTACCATATACCTGTCATCCAGCTAACAAACAGAACTGCATATTGCAAACAGCATATGTTTATTCCTCAGAAAGAAACAAAAGGCATGAAATGTGCCAGTAAAGTTAAATACCTCCTGACACAGAGAGACTGCTCACAGACAAATGGAGAACGCCTGCCAGTACACCGGGAGAGGGAGATCAGGTACTGGATTGAATTGTGATATAGAGGGATGGAAAAAAGATTAGCCCCCTACATATTTGAAAGAGAGATCTCAAAGGATTTGGATGCGGTTATTGGTACTTTTCACATCGCTAATATAGGTGTCCGTAACTTTGTGTGATCAGTGGGCGTCTGAGCTCTGGGACCCCACCGATCACAAAAACGAGATCCCGATTTCCACCATTCTCTAAAATCAGGTAGAGAAGAGATAAATAGAGTAGATGCCATGCATCACATGGCATACTCCATTATAGTCTATGGGAAATAGCTAAACAGCCACGGAGCGCTCCTTCCATATCCACCGTGCATTTAGAGCACACATTTGTGGCCTCTACTCAGTTCTTCTCCTCCCAGCCCGATTATAGAGAACACCAGAAACATAAAAGGTTTGGACCACAGCTCTTAGTTATAGCAACACCTAAAGACCGGGCCTGAAATACGTTAGCTGCTAATGCTTTATGTGTATACAAAAAAAGAGAGATTTTATGGGCGTTTGAGTGCAGCCTTCCTTTACCGCTAGAAAATATGGCTTCACAAAAACGTAACATTGACCCTATTAGTCTAGAAAGCAATAAAACAAATACTCCATACAATCTACAAATTAGAATAATGATCACACAGGAAATAGTCAAAGGACCACCCATATGTAAAATGGCAAGACTGGCATAGCCATCTGGTATAAGTTTTAGAAAACTCGAACTAAATGACTGGATCAAACTCATAACCCCTAATGTGGTACCGTACAATAGGATAAACTACGCATGGGAATGTATAACCTTGTATACATGGCTTGAAACAAAGCCTCCACGAGCTGCAAGGGTCTTACTTATGCTTTAATTGTATCTCCAAGTCTAATTTTGCCTTTGTGTTATGATCTATTTTATTCC
Organism: Rhinoderma darwinii; assembly: GCF_050947455.1. Classification (NCBI taxonomy): domain Eukaryota; kingdom Metazoa; phylum Chordata; class Amphibia; order Anura; family Rhinodermatidae; genus Rhinoderma; species Rhinoderma darwinii. Next base: position 47,074,492 of record NC_134693.1, read on the forward strand.
ATGCTGTCATTTTACAGGTTCCCCCTACTCAGAAACTGTCACATTGCCCCATTCCTCTTTGTCTATCATTCTTAACCTCTATCCCTGTTATGCTCAATTCCCCATTGCTTCATCCTTAATCTCTTTTCTGGAGAGTTGCCAACTATCCCTGAATCAATTCCTGTAGATTTCATTAGCCAAATGACTTAATGATGACATCAACAAGTGATCAACTACAGAGATCTAATTATTGCACAGCCCATGGCAATAAATTATACAGATCATTCCGATGTAGTTTGTGGCAAAACAATGAAGATCATATTACTGGAGGATTTGGTAACAACCTTCATGCTTGGTTCTTTTTAAATTGAATTAGGGGATATTCTAGAATTAAAGCTTCATATTGGATGCATGAGTTTCTACACGGACAATGGGTCTGGTAAATGTACAGATGTGATCAGTGGTGGTCAAAATGCACTATAAACAATCCGTTCTAAAGTTGTATTCATATAAAGCAGCACATAGTGAAATGTTGGATCCACAGCTTCTAACATGATAGATACATTTAATGTACTGAAGTACGGAATTGGATTGATTGGTTTGTCTTTCTGCAAGTTCTGCTCCCTCCAAATTCCGGCGGGGACTAAATTAGGCTTATGGTGGCCATACACTTTAGATAGCGGTTAGCTCCGTTAGCCGACAGCTGTTCCTCCCAAGTCCCCCATAATCATGAATGCTCAGCTGAGTGTGCACGTTTATTTCAATGTGTAGAGGAGAATTAGCCGCTGCTAGATGGGTTATCTCCCACGGAGACTCACATACATACCCCCATTGGATAGACGGCCGGTCCGGCAAACTATCAACTAACGTGTGTGGGTATCTTTAGGCTGCCGTACTGCAGACCGAGCAGTGGTGCAGCCTAAGCCCCCACTTTCCTGAAACTTCCAGTTTCAATAGCACTGGAAGGGGGAAGCAAATAAATAAAACATATATTGATGTCTGAAACGTCTTTCTCCAACACGCATTGAATGTCCCCTGATCCTTTGTAAAGTCTTTGGAAAGAATATAGATATGTTTTATATTTTTTGATTGTGATATGAGAGCAGACTGTATCCCCTTTAATATTAAACTATAATAAAATGCACTGAGAAAGGTCACCAATACAGGTTGCTTTATTTAGTTTGGTGCACTTTATTCGTTTTGTTTTTTTTAAGCCAAAGACAAGAGTGGATTTAAAAGAGGCGATCTTTCCGCCGTCCCTCTAGATTTTATGTTCCATTTGTGTCCATTCCTGGTTCTGGCTCATAAAAAACTGCATCAAAACGGTCGAATCCAGCCTAAAGTGCTTCTTTACATAGGGCAACACAAAAAAAAATAAAAAATCTCTACAATGTATAAACCAATTAAAAAAAACAAAACCTTTAATTAAGATGTTCAACCGGCAGAAAAAAAATAAAAATCACAGTTCAACATGTGTAAATAAAGCTGCAAAATTTGGGCAAGGTGCTGATGCTCCGAAAAAGTCCATAAATGAAGGAATATTTCAGACTAATTGCGGTAATAGGATTCCTTTTAAACAAAAAGTATTGGCTTAGTGATTCACGGTGCAAATACCTCTTCCCTTTTATTTAGGCAATACATGCTGCCACCCCTTAGTAACCGTAGACCAGCCATTTTAGACAGGCCACAATAAAAAGCGTAGGTACAAGTTATCAGGATCTCTAATAATGGAAAAGAACTTTGTACAGAAAATGGCAGCTGCTGAGGGCTATTTCAAGAGGCTTTAATAACTCAAATCCCAATATTACTGAGGTCATTATAGGTGTGAAAAAGACATTAGAGAATATGGTCATATCTGAACACAGACAGCGGGATGCTAGTCTAGAAAATAAGCAGGGGAAAGCAAAACAAAAAAGGGAAATAATACAGAGACCATATATAAGAGTAAAGAGAAAGGGCACATACAAGACAGCAGATTAGACGAGGACAACAATGGCATCAAGACAAGATGGGGAGATAATAAAATGAACAAAGACTATAGTAAAGAAAGGCTGGAGGTAAAAGAGAAAACTAAAATAGCAACAAAAAAAACAAAAAAAAAAAAGATAAAAAAAAGAAAGAAAACAAAACAAAAAAACATAAACTAACCAGCAGAACTGGGAGTTGAGGGCGAATTGGCTTGACTTCCGTGAACTGACACATTGGTAGCAGTCACAGCTGTTTTGGCAGCATATATATTGGCTTCCTCTTGAAATTTACCTATGTTCTTCTTGTAGCGGATTCGCTTATTTCCAAACCAGTTTGATACCTGCAGTATGTGCAACAGAGACAGGGAGACGAGTTTACAGTGATATGTTTATATAGTATTATACATGAACAGTATACATAGATGATCCTTCAATGAAGTAATGACAACTGTCTTTAAAGCGTAACTGTAGTTTCTGCAAACTTTTGACACGTCACAAGTTTTGATTGGTGGGAATCAGGGTGCAGAGACCCCCAGCGATCGCTAAAACGAACAGGCAACGATCGCTTCGGCTGCGATCAGCAATCCTAGTATGCCTGAAGACTGGCTTACAGAAAGCCTAAGCACCCAGGCCCCCGCTGATCAATACTTCGGACATGTCACTATGACATGTCAAAAATTAGCTGAAACGACAGTAACTCTTTAAAGGCTATACTTTCGTATTAAGGAAATAGTTTAGTTTAGTGTGTATATTTTCTTTAATTCTAAAAAGCGTGCACTAAGTTAACGCATCCCCTACTAATGCTACAACTATTTTATATTTATTTCCAATGGGATTCCCCATGACCTACTGCTAGTGACGGGAGAACTGCTCACTTTCCCTGCAGCGCCTCCACTGGGTGAATAAGCAGTTACATACTTGCTCTACTGCAGGCATAATGAAAAATTACACAACACAATTTAAAATCAATGGCCATCTATAAACAACAGCAGTCATCCAGAACGGAGAGCTGGTCCTAATGTGACTCTTGGCTCTAACTAAGAGAGTGATAGAGTGAGCATTGTGATCAGGGAAACCCGATCTATAAGCTCAATATGCCCGCCAGGACTTAACAATGGGGTTATCACCCGACGTATATGATAATTCATACACCAAATTGTCCAATTTCAGGAATTACAAGGCTATGAGGCACAGGGACTAGAAGTATTTGTATACGTTCTCTACCTGTGATACGGTGATGCCACACTTCTTGGCTAGCTCCTCTTTGGCCTCTTCACTGGGGTATGGGTTGCTGAGGTGTGAATAGAAATACTCGTTCAAAATTTCTGTAGCTTGCTTGTTGAAGTTTCTTCTCTTCCGTCTATCAAAAAATTAAGTCCACTGTTAAAACATAGGCGTGAAAATGTACAAAATGATGAACTTTTTTCAATAGACATGAAAGGCACATATGAAACGTGTACAAAAAGACCTAAAAAGCTGGTGGAGGAGTCCCATCTCCATGGTTTTGAGACTTCTACTTCTACTACGACAGGTGTCTAGGGATCTCGAATGACATCAGAATAAGCATATTTACAGGTAAAAGCTCTGAATCATTCCTAGAATTTTACACGTGAATTTGTAAGTTTCATAAATGAAACTATGTCACGACACTTATTTTCAGCAGATCGCAGCAAAGCAAAATTGTAACTAAAAAGAACACATACAGTACAAAATTAAAGTGTAGCTATACGTTCGACAAACTTCTGACATGCCATAGTTTGTATTGGTGGGGGTCCGAGAACGGAGACCCCCACCAATCGCTAGAACGAAGCGGCTGAACTGCTCGTGTGAGCGCTCAGCTGCTTAGTTTCTGTTCTGCTTTTTCCGGAAAGCCGATGTATCGGAGTACGGGCTCATAGACTTTGTATTGAGTCCGTACACCGATACATTGATTTCCTGAAAAAGCCGAACAGACACGAAGCAGCTGAGCACTCACGAGAGCACTTCAGCTGCTTCGTTCTAGAGATTGGTGAGGGTCTCGGTGCTCAGACCCCCACCAATCCAAACTTCTGACATGTCAGAAGTTTGTCGAACGTTTAGATACACTTTAAGAGATGCACAAGACATTCGGTATCTTAGGTAAACATTCACGTAACAAAACAAATTTGCGAAATGTTCAACTTGGCGTCCTCTCAACTTTTACAAAGCTCAATAAGTGTGGACTTTAAAGGGAGGATGGAGTTTTTGTTGGTTGGTGTTAACTTTTCAACCTTCCAAGATATATAGAGTCAAAATTCTCCATACATATAGAAGTCACCCTCCGTTTCCAAGCACCCGGATTGGTTGCTATTGTCCTGTGGATTGGCCACAGAGGTCACTAATCTTCTGCCAACTTGATTTTTACATGTTAGGGAACTTCAAGACTTTAATGTACTAGGAAAAGATATTCACATGAATCACCTAAAGGAACACGTAAAAAATGAAATTCCGCACATAGCACCATATGTATGTTCAAAGGAGCAAATAGTGGACCATTTTGCCTACGTATGAATGCTTTTGAAATCCCCCTTTATTATTTCAATATATTCTATAGATCGTTCATGTTATTACATAGATATAATAAGAAATATCAGGGGACGCTTATCCACTATGGCCTTACCGTGCATCTAAAAAGCGGGACCGCAAGATCATGACGGCTTCACATGTGCTTTGCTTGAGCTGCATCTGGATGGAACTAAACTTTCTGTGGATTATCCCGACCATGCGTTCAATCTCTTTGGGGGAGATAGGTCTGGTCCGGCTCTGCTCCCGCAGCAGATTCATCACATGTGTTGTAAATTCATTACAGGCCTAAAAGTGAACAAGAGTGTTAAGATTTATAGTCCACTCTCTAGAGGCTTACATAGATTTATGTACTTTTCTACTTCGTATCTTTTCTGTGGAGTTGAAATACTACGCCTTATACTTCAGGTTTTCATCATGTGCAATAGCCGTGTCTAAATCCCAAATTGCTGACCATACATCTTTTGTTCCTATGACCAGTGTCCATTTTTTACATGCAAGATCAGTCAGTAGCACAACAACCATTCACCTTTATGTGTAAAACTACACTTATATATTGAACTACTTTTGGAATGTCCAACAAGAGGGTTGGCTGGACTGGATACAATTGTAGCAAACTCTCCGCTGTGAGAAGGATCGGGTCTGTATAGATTTTTAGCCTCTGGATGTAAACAAGAATGCTCTCATTCACCAAGAGAAAATGGACACCTTGAAAACTGTGAGGGATTCAATTGCCAAGTACATTATAAAGTTGCAGAACTTTATCATACAATAAAGTTTTTTTTTATAGAATCATAAATGATCAACTATCCAGAGGTCCCAAACCCCATGTTCCCTGTCACTGCTGGACCGCACTGAAAAGGACATTGAAAGCGTGCGCTGTTGCTCCATTCAAAATCTATCAGAATGACAGAAACAGCCGAGTACAGAGCTTGGCTGTTTCCATCATTCTCATAGACATTGAATAAAGCGGCGAGTGCATGATCGACTGCTGCTCCATTCAAGGTCATCCTTACTGGGGGGGGGGGGTTCAGGGAGGGGGATCTGGGAGTACGAAACCACAGTCCTCCCGATCGGTGGGGGTCCCACCAGTGAGGCTCCCAGCGATCAGAAAATTAATTTATGATTCTTGGAGTACCCCTTTAAAAACTATGTGCATAAAACCCAGAAATAAAACAAACTTTAAAAGGGACAGTGTCATGATTTTTTAAATATTATATTGACTTTATTACATTTTTCACACACAAAGTTGTTTTTTTTCATTAACACTGTCTTACTGTATTGGGGGTTGCCATGTTTTATTTAATCTGTGTATGTGTCTCTTAACGACACATACACAGATGGAATACGACAGCTACAGGGCATAGGACACAATGAACGGGAGCCGTTCATTGCATCTTCCATCTGGCTCTGTACTGCGCAGGCTCAGTTCAGAGCCACCCAGCAGAGAAGCCGGTTTGTAGGGAGATAGCAGGTGCCATTATGAAGACCGGAGGCACTGCAGGTAAAGTGTGGGTGTCTGTCTGTCTCTCTCTCACAAACCCCCCCTCTCATGACCCCCACCCCCGTGTGTGTGCGCGTCTGTGTGTAGCAGTGCTGTGCGTGCGTCCGTGTGTAGCAGAGCGGTGTGTGTGTGTAGCAGAGTGGTGTGTGTGTGTGTGTGTGTGTGTGTGTGTGTGTGTAGCACAACTGAGTGTGTGGAAAGGAATTGACTCAACATTTCTTTATTTACACAACCCGTTTTTTTAAAACGTGTGTGTGTGTGTGTGTGTGTGTGTGTGTGTGTGTGTGTGTGTGTGTGTGTGTGTGTGTGTGTAAAAGAGCGCGTTGTATGTACTAACAGTGCACTTTACCAATTATGTAAATAAAATGCATAATCAAGTGTTTATTGATGCGTTTTTTGGCACGTAAAATGCGCAAAAAAACGTGTCAAATACACGCCATGTGAACCTGTCAACTGAAAAGTCATTCACTTAATTTTCATCATTCTAAGGAAAAACCTATTGGTACATTCAGGAAAGTCTTGTCAACATACATGTAGAGTTTCTGTCATAAACCGTGAAGGGACAAGAATGTGTTCAAACCAAGTATATCTTGGTGCATTGACCCTGCATTCTAAGGGTATGTTCACACGCAGTGTTTTCAGCCGTTTTTCGGGCCATAAAAGTCCCGAAAAATGGGAAGCAGAACGCCTACAAACATCTACCCATTGGTTTCAATGGGAAATACAGCATTCTGTTCCGACGGGGCGTTTTTTACGCGGCCGTTTTCCAAAAATGGCACGTAAAAAGGCGCCCGCCAAAAAGCAGTGCATGTCACTTCTTGGGACATTTTTGGAGCCTTGAAACTATTGAAAAACAGCTCCAAAAACGGCCGTAAAAAACGCGTCCAAAAACGCGAGTTTAATTAAAAAATGGCTGAAAATCAGGAGCTGTTTAGTAAGTGAACATATCCTAAGGCTATGTTCACACGGAGTATTTTGGGGGAGGAATATCTGCCTCAAAATTCCGTTTGGAACTTTGAGGCAGATATTCCTCTCCCTGCACGTCGATTTTCGCAGCAATTATCGCGCCGTTTTTCGCCCGCGGCCATTGAACGCCGCGGGCGTAAAACAGCGAGATATACGCTTTCTCCTGCCTCCCATTGAAGTCAATGGGAGGTCGGAGGCGGAAGCGCCCGAAGATAGGGCATGTCGCTTCTTTTTCCCGCGAGGCAGTTTTACTGCTCGCGGGAAAAAGACGCCGACGCCTCCCATTGAAATCAATGGGAGGCATTCTCGGGCCGTTTCTGCCGAGTTTTGCGACGCGGTTTCCGCGTCAAAAAACTCGGCAAAATACCCCGTGTGAACATAGCCCTAGCCTTTCGTGTGCCCTATAGCTTCTGCCAGCTGCCATTTGTACAATCACTCCCAAAATGGCAGCCGGGCACTGCTTAGCAATTTGAAGACACCTTTTCCTGGGTTGTAGGAGGGGGGGGGGGGGGTTGAGAATCCCTCCCACATTTACAGCAGCTGTGAGTGAAGTTGCTTTGCCTTATTCACCTTGCTGTAAATCTGGGAAGTGCTCCCTCTGGTGGCCAACATAGGAAAACATGTCAAATTATTAATTACATTTTTAATACTTTCCATGTGGAAGAAAAAAAAAATACAGCAAAAAACGTACAAAAAAATAGAAATAAGTAACTTACTTAAAAAAATAAAAATAAAAAATTCACGTCACATTCCCTTTAATACAGGTGACAGTTCTCCATGTTGAATACTAATAAATTGACAAAACAAACAACTTTGTGGTTCTCCATGTACTCACTCCTGGTTTTGCTAGGCATGTGCATGATTCCCAGTATCAGAACTCTGGCTGCCTGTATTGTTAACGCCACTATACTTAAAGAAGCACAGTCGGAACTATACATTAACCCTTTTATTATGGGCAGCTGTGTCATGTGATCTCAGTCTGACACCCTGTTTTCACATGAGAGCATGGTTTATTTTTGCGGTCTCTACTGTGTGGCCGACTTCTTGTGCACTACAGGATTACATAATCACCTGACAAACCCCTCCTGGCAGCTCTGAGACCCCCTCCCCTCCCCAACTAGCTCCACCCTCCTTATTATGTCCCCATTAATATAGTGCCGCTGAAGAGATAAATTATTCTCTATCTAAGGCCTTCTTCACACGGCGCTGAAAACAAAATAAATATGTGTAAACGCGTAAAAATTGCTAGCGGTTTTTACAAACCGCTTTTTAAAGTACAGGCGTTTTGATGCGCTTTTTGCGCATTTCTGGGTGCGTAATTAGGACTCCCATTGACTATGGGAATTAGGCACGTTTTCGTCACCAAGAGTTGACCCGATGCTTTTTTTACACGACGCGTAAAAAACCTGCATCGTAAGCACTGCAATGGGTTTGATGTCAATGGGTAGCTTAAAGCATGAGTTTTTGGCGCGTTTTCAGCACGTAAAACGCTGTAAAAATGCGTCAAATAAACGCCATGTGAAAAAGGCCTTACGGAGCAGGAGTGCAGTGCTATAATAGCCAAGTCCATACAATTATTAGTAGCAGACTTCTAAAACTTTCCTGACTCACACTGTCTATACTACTATCTGTGAGCGCTGTGTGCAAAGTCCAGTAATCAAGACAAAAATACACATATGGGTATGTATAAGGAGAAAAAAAAGCATATAAAACACTTAGTATATCACAAAAATATATATTTATTAAAGGCAAATACACCACATAGACACTTTTTAAATCATTTAAAATAGCAAACACATGCAAAGACTGGTCTCCTGGGGAATGCCTAATAAGTGGCTAAACACAGAAAGCCCCAGCAAGTCCTACCCAGAGACTCCACAGATAACAAATGTAGTCATATGGCCATAAAGGGAAAAATATTGCATCAAACTGTATGGCATATGTGTGTAATATCCCAAAAATCCAATGAAAGGAGAAAAAGGAACTGGATACCCCACACGTATCTCCACAATGTGGCTTCCTCAGGGGTATTGTTGTAATGAGGTGTATTGTGATATATATAGGTAACATATTAGTTTTAATTATTTACAAGATGTGTGCACAATCGTGCACACTTCCCTCACTCTCTCACAGACGAGCGCCCGGCAGCTCACAGAGCCGGCGCCCGGTAATGCGCATGCGCCAGAAATAGACACCACACTCGTGTGACGCGGCTCCCCGCGCACACGCAGTGCAGTCCAACTCCACCATCAACAACCACATCCTCCAGTATGCAGTGCGCCGGGGCCGACACCACAAAAACATGGCGCGGCTCCCTGCGCTTACCTAGTGCGACGGGAGGAGGGAGTCAAAGAGGGGGCGGGGCAGCAGCTTTCTACAGGAACACACGCCAAAATGTGTGTGTAGAGATCCGCAACAGCCACCAGATGTCCCTGTGGTTATATGAGCAGTAATTTTATAGCAAAAAGAGGGAGTTTCTTTTATATATGGGTTGCATAGTATGTGTAAATCCATGATCACCCAAGTGTAATGGCAAAAAAGAAAAAGTTTGTGAATGTTGATCTACGAAGATATATGTGGAAGAAAATAGCAAGTATGCTGAGAGTCCAGTGTATTTCTAGGAGATGCTGCTTCTACCTGGTCTTATGAGTAAAAACTAACAGAAACATCCATCACATTCAGGAGACAGGCTGAAGCTGTATCACATAGGAATACACAAACTCTGCAGTTAGGGGACAGAAGTTCATGTCACTGATCTATCACTTGCTGCACTTAGATAGGACTCAGAGAAGAGTAAGTGCAGTGTGATGAGACTCCGCTCCTCTGCAAAGCCAGAAGCATCATGGGCTGCATTAGGGGAACCATATCAGAGGGGAAGAAGGAACCAAGGTGACAAACAACCCATAAATGGCACATCAACTTTAACAGGTATATACAAACACAAGAGTCCCTACATTATTCTTTAAAAGCTTATGCTGCACTACATAGGTAAAAGAAAAATTGCTGGAGTGCTTCTTTAACTTGTGATGTGATGACCATCAGTACTGCCAGAGGGTTACGAATGAGTTCAGGTAATCTGCAAAATATATTTTTTTCAACTGTCGGCATAGGGCTGAATGGCCTCCCAGTGTCAGACTACATTCAATATTATAAAGAAATCATTCGCACCCCCTCATTTTGTGTAACCATCATTGCACTGGATCTACAGACGGGATTAGAGGAATACCGGCTGATTAGTTACTCAATAAATCATTCATAGTAGTCCTGTATTTGGTATTGCCACTCTCTTTCCACTTACCTGTTCATATTTCTCTAACTCTGTGTGGTAGATTTGTCGGATTTGGGATAATTTGGCTCTGTAATCTGAATGTTCCACTGAGTTATCAGACCCAGCTCCACCTGAAGCGGCGGCTGCTGCTGCAGCTGCTGCAGAGCCTCCTCCTTTTTCTGGACCTGCTACCCCCTCAGCCAGTAGCATGTTATCCAATCGCATCAACTGAGGGTCTTGCGGCTCCTCCTCTTGTGCTCCCCGAATACTGAGTACTGTAAGAAATAGACAAATATATGAATATAGGAATTCTTTGTATTTTTATTTTTTTTATTCTTATTATGTAGCACACATGAAACAAATTTATATTGTTCTCCTAGGGCCAATATTTCAAAACCTTTTATTTAGGAAAACAAAAGAATTTAAAACATTCTATGATTTGCTCTGAAATATAGAAGATGACAATAAAAAGTTATATGAATGCAATAAAGACATATTACACCTATTATTCACACAATGTTCCCAGCATGTGATCTTATAGATTCTGTATATATTTGCTTTATAAGTTACAAATATAGAAGTTAGTGTGGTAAAAACGATACGATAAAACAGACATACTGTATGTAATAAAAGGTATAATTACTGTATATTTTCCATATTGATATGTAAAATACCAAAGGCATTTTCCACATTCGATTTTGAGTAGAATACAATGACTACACACGTCTACTGAACACATTCTAAATAATAATAATAATAATAATAATAATAGATTATATATATATTTATATATTATATACACACACAAAATCACTAGAATAGTATCTATGGGGCTTAATACAAAAACACATGGTTAGGTCTATTCTACATACATCCACTAGGGGTCCCCTCTGCTACTCGATGACCGAAAACAGAAAATCATATACAGGGTCGTTGTAAACATCGCAAAAGAAACTTATTTGTAAAGATAAAATACATATTTCAAAGGAATAGATTACATTATATAAAACAATACAATACAGCAGCCAACTGAATGGCGTCCAACACAAAAATACACATATTTATCCTTTTTACGCAACACTGAGCCTCTGAACAGTGGAGACAGACTGTATTGGGACGAGTACTGTTCACACTTGTGTTCTTTCTTTTCGGTCAGGCTCTTTGGAGGTTAGAATAGTGTAGCATTCTGTGCTATGCAAACCAGAAACAAAAAAGACAGCGGCCGGAAACCCATTATAAGGCGGAGTTCACACAACCATTGTGGCTCAACAGGTATCACAAGCGCCCAACACACCTTGTTGACTTATAACGAAGTTAGTCGGGTTCTGTTGTGGTTCCCGTAATTTTGACAGGTAGAATAGCGCTGCATGCAATGCTATTATTTCCGTCAAATCTGTCGAAACTATGGACAAAGGCTCTGAACGGATTTGTCAGGTCTGTCATAGATTGTGTAAAAACTGAAAACATGACGCAAGTGTAAACAGAGCCTTAAAAACGTTGTAGGGCAATAAATCCACCCTGCTCATCCATCATATCAAACAAAGGAGGGTGTGCTTAGCAAATGTGGTTTTAGGATAAATAAAGCCATTAAATATTTATTCAAATTTTTTAGTAGTAGTCCAGAAAGCTCCTGGAACTGGCGGGAGCAACAGTAAAACGGGATTGTTTCGAAACGATTGTCCAAATGAATGGGACACAGACCTAGAGATTCTCATTAATGAATCTGGGGACAACTATTGGAAATTCTTGAACTATTGTTGGAAAATAGATTTTAAAAATGGTCCGGTATAATGTATTATAATGCTCATAGTGATAATAATCTACTCATGCTTGAGTGTTATTTATTATCTTCAGAGTTGATGGCGTTTACTTCCGCTTAGCTAAATTATCTAAATGAAGTCCGAGGTTATGTCATTGTACGTTGCAGGTATGTTTCTCCGTAATGATTTACACTGCAGCTCTGCTTGTTCAGATTGGCTACTACGTAGAAGCAGAAGCCCACCAAAGGCTGACCAGGAAATCAAATCATCTAGAGCGGATTATAAACTACTGGCAACTAAATCAGTGCACAAATAAGGTAACTGCCACACATATACTAAACCAAATGAGCTTCAGTAGGGGGGAGCCTGGAAATCCGCTTTAGGCAGAGCCTTCTAGGTAAAACTTAACAAAAAAGTAAACAAACTCGAAAAAAAAGACAATAAATAAAATCCCTATGGTTTATAAACCTATGCATTAGAATACCAGCAATCCCAGGAGAAAGCTGCTCTCAGAGCAACCAATTCAAAACCAGGACTGGCACTTTGGCATCTAACTTTTTCCAGAAGGATCGGTTGTAAAAGTCAACGAATTGGTCCAGACTTAAAACGGTTTCAAACTTGTTGCCAAGGTTTAGTTAAACAGACCTGCGTCATAAGGTATTCACTTAACCCTTTACCGCACATTCTGCTGGAACATATAGGCACTGCGTATATAGACTTGGATCCTCATACATTCATTTTACCAGTCACGTGCCAAGGCTCTGGTCACGTGACTAGAGGTAATACGGTGCTGGCACTCTTGAAAATATGTGTATGCGAGAAATTTCCTAATGTTGATTTTCCTTTTACTATAGGGCAGACCACACACACACACTAGATGCACACGCGTTTTGTCTGGTTCTTTGTTTTATTTTAAAAACAGGTCCTTTAATGGATGGAATGATGCCCACCCCCCCAAACCGTATCACCGCTCTGTTCCTGTCATCATCCATTCCTTCGTTCGTGGATCTGAAGACAATAACATACCAGAACAGAACGGCCGCCGCCTGCAGGAAACTCTTAACGCTGGTGTCAAAAAGGGAAGAAAAAAAAAATCATAAACTGTACAATAAAAAAAAAAGCCCAGCAATTTAGGCAAATTGCTATATCTGTATTTTTTGCGTGTTAGGAATAAAATTTCCTTGAGGTGACGCGGTTAAATCTTTTCTTTCTTTTGAAGCCAAATTGCATGGGTCGCTCTCTGTGCCAATCCACTTGAGAAACACTAACAAAGGCCATTTCTGTGTTAGGGACGGATCGGTGGCAGCTTTTCATGAATACATGAGAATAATTTGGTCTGCTGCATGCTGAGAGCTGGGGCACAGCTCTACATACTGTATTACTGGCGTCTGCTGGGAAAATATCCAGCCAGAGGAGAAGGAAGAGGGAGGGAGATGGGGGATTAGCAGGGAGATAAAAGAGGAGGGGAAAGACGGAAAAACAGAAAGAAAGATGGAGCGGGAATAGCGGTGGAAGACAGAAAGAAGACAAACCTTCTGTGATGTGCTCGGCTAAGTATCACAGAGCGATCGTGGCTTATACACGTATCTGATCGGTGGACAGAATCGTGGAAATATATTAATAAGGAACCGATGAAGTCTCCAAGGTTATATCCTTACAGTAGGTTTCACATCCAACAAAACTCGCCACTAGCAGGCTCGGAATTCCAGATACGCGGTGCAGAGGCTAAACATATAATGTCACCTTACAGTGCGCTACACAATATTCACATGGTCATCATCAAAAAAGGTTTTGGAGAAAGATCATCAAAAAAGATAATCTCCTGTCATGTCCCCAATTTTATTTTTAAGGTGACCATGAGGCGATATCAAGTACTTCCAATAACCTCAAAGTTCCTGATATTGTAAAAATATGTTGGAAAACCACTTCACAATTACCTAAACCCTTTCATTTTTCGTAGGCAAGACTTCTAACCGTGTAGTCAGTTATAATCCGGCCATAGCCAATTGATCAGCAAACGTCTAACACCCATGGACCACTAAATAACGTTTGACGGGCATATAACTTCTATTTATATGATGATGCTGATCTCAGAAAAAAAATTAGGAGGGGATGGGTTAAAATACAACCTGTCTGATGGATTTACCCTTCACCTTGGACACAAGATTCTTGGTGGAGGCCGTTGATATTAGTGCAATCTGCTGACAAAAACCTTAGACGCATGAATAGGTTATGAATACTACTACACCAAGAAGAACATTGTTACAATAAAATTAAGCCAACCGGACTAACCAGATGCCACCCTCCTCTGTCCAGTTGGGTATTTTAAACAAGAAATCTATGGAAAGAGAGGGCAATGCTTCATCCTCTCTCTGCAATTGTTGCTGCTTGTTTGTTTAGTGACGATATGACTGTACACAGCCATCAGCACAAAAAACAAAAAATAAAAAAAACTGTATAAAACACACAAAAACATACTTCTGACAAAGTTACGTTTTCCATTGCTGATGGCTGCGGGCAGTGATCTCCAACCATAGCAATGTGCCGTAACAGGACCTGAAGTTTCAAAGGAGAGCGCATTGAAGAACATTGGAGTTCCCACCACATTGAGCAAAAATAATAGGTACTGTATAAGAGTTATTTAAATAAAAATATATATATAATGATGTATATATAAAGAGTTCTTTAAACAATATATATATATATTTTAAAAAGGTACATCTATTGTAGTACACAACAATACAACTTTTGTTTTCTATAACCCCCAACACAAAAGAATTATAAAAAATTATTTGTATTTAACACTACTAATACATATATATATATATATATTAAACAAATCATTTTTTCTAACTTTTTTTGCAAGAGATCGATACAGATGTAGAGGTTGTATTGAAATCTCACCCATGCCACCATAGAGCGCCCTGTGTTTTTGTGTAGGCTCTTTAATGCCAATCATCTTGTTAGCAAAGGTAGTTTCCTGGCATTTGAGTGGAGACACTGGGGGAGGCCTTCTTGTTACCAGTCACTGCACAAGACAAGTCGAGGTGACAGTAAAGTGACACCGTGTCCCAGCTGCCGGAACCCTCTCTATTGCTATGGGTAATATGCAGCATCATGTGTTTGTATGTACGTGTGTGGCAGCTTCACAAGGCTATGCACTTTTGACTGGCGTTGAGTTTATGTGAAAGTAATTAACAGTAATTAATCCTTAATTACAGTAATTAGTAGAGTCGCAGTAAATTAAGCCACATCTGGAGCAGATGAGGGTTTCTGAATGGCATGGATGCTAAAGGCTAGGTGAGGAGGGGATATCAGTTGAGATGCTGGAAGGGAGGCCTAGGAAGATATGAATCAGGAGAACTAAGGAGGAGCTGGCAGAAAGTACGGCAAAGCAGGTTTCCTTGTGAGGAGGATCATACATATATCATTTGACAGGTACGCAAAAATATTTATACAAGAAAGACAAATACATCATACAAATGGAATCCCAAAATTCCCCAAACACAAATGGCATCATGTATCAAAAATGTCCCAGGAACAAAAATAGTCTGGTATCAACCAATCAGAGCTCATTTTATTTGCCAGTTCAGTTTAAAAAATAAATAAAACCGAACACAGATTGGTTGCTTGGGGGGCAACAAGGCCACCGTTTCCTCCGAGGCCATTTTATGACTCAAGTGTGATGATAACTGGCGCAGCTGGTGGCTCAGCAGAAATTCCAAATATCAAGATTTGGAAAAAACAATAGTCCTAGTGTCAGGAGCTGCAGAATACTAAAAGTGTAACTTGAAGCTCCTTACCACTATAGTATCTATATACACACACGCACCATACAATCTAAATCATATGTATACTGCATCTGTAATGCTTAGCGTTATGACATCATTGTTTAATGATTCATCATCAAACCTTCACACGGCAATTCCCCAACTACAGTCAAAAATGAATGTACAGGAAAATCAGTCAGTCAGTCGTTCGTCTAACCCCAAAGGTTCAGAGACACACAGCGAGACGTTACGCAGAGTAGCGACCACTGTCACAGCTACGTGCCGTCAGCTTCACAATTCCACATAGAGGACAAATGAAAGGACACTGGACAGTGCTCCTAGAGGTGAACAGAGGAGTAGTTCCTGTAAACTGAAGGAATGTTCCATCTATGAAATAACGTCCAGAACAAAAGGACCCGGGCTAGTGTTTTTACCACCAGACACCCCCACCCCTGCACAGACTGTGTGTCCGCCTGGCACATCTCTCCAAACCCTCGGGATACATTTCTAAAGCTGAAAAGGTTTTCCCTCATCTGGACTGTTCGAATTAATTACACACTTTAATGACATGAATTATTAATTTGATTCTGACTCTGCAGCTTCTGATTATCCTGCGCTGCCGACTATACAATTCCAGCTTCATTAAAACATCACCAGCTGCCTCCCAGATCGGCATTAAATAGTGAGAGCAATAATCAGATTATCTCCCTGGCAGAGAATACCCAGTACAGGCCTCAATAACACAATATGCTCCTATTACGCTTATTCCTTCACACAAGTCTTAAGTAAGGAGACCGGCTAACTTAAACAACTTGCCGTCGGGTTGCTAGTCATCCCGAATCTGGACGAGCAGTCTTTATACTGCCCCTGGAGGAGCTTTGTGGACATACAATCGTTCCGCTCCGGTATAGACAATCATATATCCGATTTGTTCTTGTGAATTGACCCGGGTCAGGCGAGTGCTATCTCCAGTATGTGCCCACAACCCATAAATATGTTAAATATCTGCATTTGCCACGTCCCCCTTCAGAGACCACCATAGCCCCGAATGACAGATGTCATGTGAGACCCTAGAATTGCTGTGACCTTGTGCAATGACCCATTTTATTAAGCAAGACTATGTCACAGCATATTAAAGTCATCCAAGCCAAAAGGCAGAGAAGCTAGCAATCTATTGGAGTGCTGAAGTTAAAAGTGTCACTGATGCTTTTATTGTGTGTATCTTTTGGAGAATACAGTACGCGTGTATAGACTCCTGGGATGTGAGGTGTGGAATGAATAGTCCCTTTAATCCCAGCCTCAGGGTAGTAGAACAATTAAAGTAGAAGACATCCCGTGAGGAGGCGTTACTGACACAACAACGTCTGATTATAACAAGCTGTGAAAAGGTCAGAGCCTGAAGAAGACGCAGCTCTCACTCGATATGCAGCCACAGATACTCATTACACAAATCACATCCGGACATTTCAAAAGATGACTAGGAGAAAAAATGAATGGTGGGTTACCATGTAAGTTATTGGGGACACCAATGGATCTCATATACAGGCGGTGAAAAACAATTACTAAAAAACCAATGAGCCAAATACATAGACCATGTGGCTCCACAGAAGTTCCCTTTGTCCCAGTCATAATTACTTCACCTACTTAAAAGTAGGAAAAAAATACAATCCAACCATCGGAAAAAAAAATTCCATTACTGTAGAAGGCTTGGCTCTTGGCTCAGCTTCTGCATTTATCACGACCCAGCGATTTAGAAGAGCGCAGCAGAAAGAGATGCCAATGTTATTGTTCTGGTTGGAGAGGCCATAATGGGGTGGGAGGCTATGGCTATAATAATGGCGGTAGCAACGTGAGAACCTGTACACTTTACACTCATTTTCTTAGTAAAATGTCAGTGGCAGAGTTCACGAGTATGGGTTTCCCCAGCACAGATCTACAGAGGAGTTGTCCAATCTTATTTCTCCTGTGACTGCCGGCAAATATTCTTCTGAGTGAAATAAACATTATTCAAATATATACTTTACATCAGAGGTTTTACAGCCCAATAAAGTGCATATACACATTTTACAACGCTATAAAGGTTTGTGTGTGTCAATGGTCCGGGGGTTTATTATTGCTGCCTATCCCTACCTTACAGGATTTGATATTTCACTTCTGGATCAACAAAGTAAGAAAATAGGTTATGACTGATGGACTTCATTTTTTTCTTTAATATCAAAATATAAAAAAAAAGTCACAAAAACAACAAATAAAGACATCAAGGAATGGAAAAACAAGGGATAGAACTTCATAGGTTAAGACTGCCCACACACGTAGCAGCAGTAGTGTGCCACAGGTTAGGGTGGCATAGCATGTACAGGTGAAACACGCTAAAACCATGTGCTTCATCTGTAGAAGCCACGTGGATGAAAACCACATTGAAAACCTGTGTCCATGGTACTAAAAAATGGAAATCTGCTCCACTGGTCGAACACATCAATACCGCCTTAAAACATTGCTTTCTCAATAGCGGTAAACATTATTGTAGTATTTTTGTTTATCGTCCAAATAAAAATATGGGGTAATGCAAAATGAGCACTGTAAAAATTATTTTTCGTGGCAAAAATATTTTTTTTTTTACCAAGGAAAGAACTTTTTCTTTATGTCATCTTCCCAATTAGCATTCCTATTTAAAAAAAAAAAATTATATAAACACTTGTAGGTCATATCATGGCCACATTTTAGTTCTATGGCCAGCCTTACCTAAACATTTTATTCAAACATAGTGGTCAGAGCTATGCAGTCTAAGACTCACCCCAACAGGTTCCTTGTCAAGACCATCGAACGATTATATATATACACACACACACACACACACACACACACACACACACACACACACACACACACACACACACACACACACACACACACACACACACACACACACACACACACACACACACACACACACACACACACACCGCAATATTCTGAATTTCCAATCAAAATTTTTTAGCATGCCAGAAGATTTACTATTACGACCACCTGGATCAGTCGCATTGGCACTTTTAAACGCTGCGACGCAGGAAAGAGACGGTCGTAACTAGTCTAATAGTATGGATGATCGCAGCACGTAAAGCCATCTTAAGTGATGTTATCATACCAACCTTGTATCGTTTTAGATATTCTCCTTGAGGATAAAGCCACAAGTCTTGTTCAAATACGCCCTAAAAAAAATCCTCAACAGAAAATAAAAGCGACAGTCGAATAGTTTACTACAATAGCGCATCGATTGTAGACTGAATAGCACATGTAATGCTTGAAATTAAAATGTAAGACCTTCAAGCCACTCTGGACCTTGTATTTTTTTTTATTGTGGTAAAGATCTAATAAGTAGGGTCCAAGTTGAGGCCTAAAATTGTCACTGTGCGGATTACAGCTGAGACTACATAACAGCATTACGTCTGATAATGACACATTAACGGCAGTTGTCTTTAAGTGTCTCCAGAGTGGGATTTACATACATGCTAACTACACGCAAAATGTAATTACTTACTAATTTTAATTGCTCATTTCAAGTGAAAATAATTAGTTGGCAACTAAGGCAATAATTAGCAAAGCAATATAAATCTCTATAAGAATATCCAGACTCGAATAAATATACGTAGCCATGAATATGCCACGCCAAGGAGGTTTCATCATAAAACATGCCCAACTTGCCAAGCAAGCAAACGAAGCAGTCAATAGTCAATCGACATTCGTGACAGGAGTCCCTACCAAAAACGTGTCTAGTCAGCAATGCAACACAAAATACATGTACACCACTTATAAACATTTATAAAATATATATTAGAAAGGTTTCCATCTACGGTCACTGTAGAAGGACCAAACCTATTGTCATAATCAAACAAACTTACAATTTCTCTGGAATTCTACGAAAGGAGAGAAAAATATTGGGCAATGACCATAGTCTACAGTCCTAAACTCCCTACTGTGAATCCAAACTGAAGTGAAGGACCCGCATTAGATCTGAACCAGGATTGACAGCTTTATGGTCACATGGGATTAAAGGTCATCCCAGAAGGCCGGCCTAGATGACGCCAGAGGGCCGGCGCCTGGGATGACCTTTCATCCCATGTGACAGCCGCTAAAGCCTGTGATTTAGCGCAACGGTCACATGGGATTAAATGTCATCCCAGGAGGCCAGCCTGCAGAACATCAGATATAAGGCCCCATGCACAGGACAGCAAAAAAACTCAGTTTTTGCGGACCGCAATTGCGGTCCGCAAAAACTGAGCCATTCACTTTCATTGAACACTGACACCTTTCCGTAGCACTACGGAAGGGTGTCAGTGCCGTGGAAATGTTCCGGGAATTATGGAACATGTCCGTTCTTTCGCATTTTGCGGGCCGTGCTCCCATACTTTGTATGGGAGCACGGCCCGAAAATGCGGCTGTCAGTCAGCGGCCGGCCGTGCCCGCAATCACGGGCCGTGATTGCGGGCACGGTCGTGTGCATTGGGCCTAAGTAGGTATTTTTTTTTTCTTTCTAAGTTGCGATTTTTGCTACGTAACCTCTGTGATTCCGCCGCAAAAGTCGCAACACTTGACGGTTTGTTGCAGGTTTTAGATGCTCATTGCATTCAATGGGGAAAACCCGCAACAAATTACCGGCGATTCCGCACCCACAATTGACATGCTGCAGCTTAAAAAAAACGCTGCTGTATTATGCTGTGGATTTTCTGCAACATTTTACTTTGCAGAAAATTTGAAGTATTTACGCCATGTGTGGACTAGTCCTAACGCCAGCAGTGCCTCCTGCCGCTGGGTCTCGTACCTCTTCCGGCGGCCTTTCCCTCCCCTAGCCTGCCAAAGTCTGCTGGTGTCCTCTGCTTGCAGCGGTCTCTTAAAGCGCCATTGAAAATCAAAATTCACCCATACAATCCCTGTTGCCCCAGGAGTATTTAAGGCACCTCCACTATCCACCTGGTGCCTGAGCAACATTGGAACAACCTAGTTGTATCCTGCGCAATTTCCTGTGTGCATCCAAGTCCAGTCCGCTACTGCTGTCAGCCAATATCCAGTGATCTGCTGCCAGCCTGTTTCCAGTCCGCTATTGCTGCCTGTTGTCAGCCAGTATCCAGCTACCTGTCTGTGTCTAGCAAGTCGCTGTCCGCTTCCTTCCAGCTGCCCGCTGTCAGTTTGACTCCTACTGTCGGTGTTCAGCCTGAAATTTCCACCCATCAAGGCACCATCTGCCAATGCCTGTTCCTTGTCCTCTTGGCCAGCAGCTACTCTGCTCGGACCACCTCAAGAGGCAGCAACCTGGTAGCCTCTCAGCAGCGAAGACCAGATCCCTGTACAGGAGTTACCATGTGAAGACCGTTATCTACTTAGATAACGCCCTTAGAGGTGGCCCTAAGCCAAACTGATGGAGTAGCCCAGTGGGCCCACAACCCGCTGGTCATAATACCTAGCCAGAAGAAAAATATTTCTGTTATACAGTGCTGTACCAAAGCACCATATGGTGGCAGGGCCATGTGCATGATGCCAAACACAGCCATGTTCAGAGTATGCAGAGGAAGTCTATTAGACTCTGTATAGTGTGAAGTTAAGATACGGTGCAATGCAATGTTGTCGCATGTAAAATGGGCCCAGGTATATCTTTTATAACAGGGCCCAGAACATTGTAGCTAAATTTTTGCAAATCGCGGCAAACGCCGTACAGGAAGGTCAAAATCTGCCTCAACATCCCAAACTGAATTTTGAGGCAGAATTTTCCTCCTGCAAAAAACTCAGTGTGAACACAGCCTAAGAGTATTACAATAATCCATTTTTATTATTGGCCTTTGTATCAGTTGCTGTACATTATACTATTACAGGATGCGTTTCAGTAAAATGTAATGTATCAGTACTGCAACATAAGCTGTGACGTGTAATATTTAGAGCATATTATATAAATAACCATGGCCGGTGAATCAGCAGCAGGTTAATGCAATATTGTGCAATCTATTCTCATGTGACCCCTTTTGGTCCAGGGTCAATGTTATGCACGTTTTATGCAGGCGATACATTTCTGCTGTGAATGGGTCTATCCTCTCACAGCCCATCTGTCCCAGCAGATTGATGATGTTTGGAAGATCTCCCTGGAGCTGGAGAAGGGGTTGGATGAAGGGACCGGGGCATCTCCACATAATAATGCTGTTCTGATGCTGCCTCTGTGCTAGCGATAAGAGTGACTTCTTATCAGCCGCTAGCTGGAAATGTGCTGCTGTCTGATTAGGCCATGGTCTGCGCCAAGGTTATAAACAGCTCTTATCAGGGTCCCGGTGACACAATAATCCAGCCAGTATCGGCACCGGGGCGACAATGTGGATGTTAGAATTCCCATTTCACAATGAGCAGGGTCACGCCATATTGGCTTTGCAGAAGCATTTTGCATTTATCTATGGTAAATGCTGCCAGTGGCACACACGATGCATCGAATACAATATAAGCGGTCACCGAAATATTAACAGTACACCTTAAAGAGTATACGGAAATCTATGGCTGCATTTCCTTTCTTAAATTACTACACAAACCCTATGAAATATTCAGCAATAAAAATTCTGTTTAGGCTTTTTGCAGAACATTTTCAGATATAGAAATGACCAAATCCAAAGTGAAACTCCAACTTTGACCAACATTAGCCAAGTAGTCAACAAATGTCTAGCATCTTTGTAATTTACCTTCCTTATGCTTTTTGAGATGCTGTACTTGTGCAATGTAAAAAAAATATTTTGCTCCTTGGAAACCATTAAAGGGAACCTGTCACCAGCATTTTAGCTATAAAGCCAGCAATACCTGGTGAAAGTGGGTGAAAAATCATTGTCATCTAAGCTATAAATATGTTCTAAGTAAGCTCTGTAGCTTTAGTATTCCGTTTTCCAGTGGTCCCACCCTGTATGCAAATGAGCAGAAAAGAGTCAAATCTTCATCTGAAAAGAGTCAGATTTTCATTCCTCCAGCGTCTCAGAGTGGACTCCACCTCCTTCTTTTTGATTGACAGCTCCTTAGCCAGTCAGGGCCGGACAGGTGACGGCGGTGGGCGGGGTTAATAAGCTGAGTCCCCGAGGGAAAACTAATTACCATAAAAGGCGGGAAGAGTTTAAACGACTACATTTACTGACAGAGGAGGACTTCAGGAAAGAAGAGAACAGGAACGAACTCTGGACAGCTGCGGCCATTGAGGGGTCAGGCGAGTTTGACAGGTAAGATGTTGAAGACAGGATCCCTTTAAGAAGGTTAGTTGCGGAGATCTTTTTTTATAGCTTTTCTTGTTTCAATTCTCATCATGGCTTGTGCACCTTTAAAAGCGGTTTCTAGTGACATAGGTGCATGGCTACTCTGATCCGATTAAAAAGGAAAGGTTTGTTTTTATATACTTTTATTTTAAAAATCAAAACCAATAGTGAAACCATCTAATTTTCTAATCAATTTGTGTTTTTTCATTGTAGATTTTTCTTTTCTATTTTCTGTCCGGGATTATGAGGGCAGCCATTTTGCCTGAGCTGCTTTTAACAGCATTTGGAGATATGCTTTACTGCAGCCATATTGACCATAGGAAACAGTAGTCTTGAGCGAGCCCATTGACTTCTATGGGAGAATCTTCTAGGCATGCTCAGTACATGGGTCATCAACCCTTTAACTACGTGCCACGTACAGTTAAGTCTCTACAGTTAGGTACTTAACTCAACAGCACATAACTGTATGCGGCAGTGAGGGAGCGTGCTCAGAAGCTGAGCCTGCGCCATCACTAGCAGGTGTCAGCAGCATATTACAGTTGACACCCTGGAGTAAGGCCAGAACCGGAGCTAGCCTCTGATCCGGCCAACTAACCCCTTAGATGCCGCAGTCAAAAAAACGATCATCACACCCGTGACACTATCACAGGGGTGCCTATGGTTGCTATGACAACAGGAGGCCTAATAATGGCCTTCTGGTCTGAAAAGCACAGAAACCTTTTAAGCCCCATCCGAAAGCATGGCCTAAAAGGCTTGCTGTCAGGGCCAAGAAGATGGAGCAGGCTCAGAAGCTGAGCCTGCGACATCGGCTGCGGGTGTCAGCTGTATGTTATAGCAGACACCCTGCTCTAATGGCTTGAACCGGAGCTAGCCTCCGATCCGGCCGATTAACCCTAGATGCAGCGGTCAAAAGCGACCGCTGCATCTAGGTGGTTACTAGCAGATTGCGGAGGGTGCCGATCGTTGCTATGGCAACCGAAGGCCTAACAATAGCCTCTTGGTCTGCCAAGTACTGAAGCCTATTAGGCCCTGCCAGGAGTTGGAACTTAAAAGGCTTGCTGTTAGTGCAGAATGGACAGCTCTAATACACTGCACTATGTAGGTAGTGCAGTGTATTAGAATAGGATCAGGGCTTCAAGTCCCCTAGTGGTACAAAAAAATATATATATATTGGGGGAAAAAAAAAAAAAAAAAGGAAATAATATTATACAAGAGTATAAAAATAAAAGCTTCAAGTTAAAAATAATAATAACTGCCTTTTTTTCCATAATAAGCATTATAGGGGAAAAAAATGAAAAAAAGATAAAAAAAGAAGAGGTATGCAATATTTGGTATCGCCGCATCCATAACGAGTCAAACTACAAAAATATCAAGTTATTTTTCCTGCATGGTGAACACCACAAAAAGATCAAATAATTTTTTTTCCATAAACAGCTATTTTTTGGTCACTACCCCTCCCAAACCATAGAATAAAAAGTGATTAAAAAGTCACATGTACCCCAAAATTGTACCAATAAAAGCTACAGCCCGTCCCGCAAAAGCCACCCACAGCTTTGACGAAAAAATAAAAAAAAAGTTTAAGGTTCTCAGAATATGGCAACACAAAAAGCAAAAAAGATTAAAAAATATAAAAAAATAAAAATAAAAAAAGGGATTTCATTGTGCAAACGCCTCTAAAACATTAAAAAAAATAAAAATAACTATATACATATGGTATCGCCGTCATCGTATCGACCTGCAGCATAAAGTGTACACAGAATTTTTTTTTTAAAATGCCAGGATTGTTTGTGGTCACCCTACCAACGAAAATTACAGATTGTCCCGCAAAAAATAAGCCCCCACACAGCTCTATTGGCGAAAAAATAAAAAAAGTTCTGTCTCTCAGAATAGGACACAAAATGCGAAGTGTGTTCCAAAAAGGGGAGATCAGGCACCATTTATCGGTGCGACACTGGCCACATATCTGTGGATTATTACGTGTTTACCGCATTATTATACCCTCATGTACTCTGCACAGCTTACATATGCCCCCAGATTATAAACTGAAACACCAGTAAAATCCCAAAACACAAATTCCATCAAGCAAATCCGCACTCCAAAATCTAAATGGCGCTTCATCAACATATTGTGCACTAAAATGGTATATCAGTGGTAACGCCCTAGAAAAATAAAAAGGACTTTAAAAAAACAGTGCCAACATAAAAGTAGACATATGGTAAATGTTATCTAGTAACTATTTTGTGTGGTATTAATATCTGTATTATAAGAATTTTTGCAAAATTTCGCAAAATTTGGGTGTATCATCAAATGTTACCACTAAAATAATTGACCTGCTCCATAAGGCCAAAACAGGCTGTGTCCTTAAGGGGTTAAGCAGGGAGGGGAGCTGTGTTTATCATCCATTTTCAATGGTGCATCTTATGTTATCTATCTTACTATATCTATATATCCAGTGTCGGATCATCATAGGTGCGTTTGGGGGCAGTCCGGTACCAGAGACTCCCGGGGGTCCATAGTTTTGTCACGTTTTTGCTGCAAACTGTGAACTGCATTGTTTATGTCCTGCAAAAGGACATGCAGACATAAGGGTCAGATGACCTTATCTTTGCAGTTCTTGTTACTGTTGAAAGACCTGCAGGTCACATGACCATGTCGGCAGGTCCTAGTAAAGCAGCAAGACTCCATAGCGGAAGGGAGACAAACAAACCAAAAAAACACCAATGAAATCAATGGTATTGCAAACGGAAACGATACTTTGTCTTCCCGTTCATCGGTTCCTCTGATGGAACAGATATACGAAAGGCCGACGTTGATGTGAAGAGGCCCTAAAAAGTAACACAATACAAATAACAGATCGATCAACAGCAACTTGCTGACAGGTTCCATGTCTATCTTTATTTTACACTGCACAGAGTAAAAATTAACTCACTTGAACACATTGCATGGGTGGTATATTTTCCATTTGCTGACTATTAAGCTATGGTTTATCAAAAGGTGAAATTTGTAACGAATAATCTTGCTGTTTGCGTGTCTCACACAGGCTACTCCGTCTATTACATTCAGCATTCCTTTGCTACAACACTTTGCAGTCACACTAAGGTTGTAATATTTTTTTTTTTTTTCTTTCACCACTGCTTTTAAATACTACCATTCTATTGGTAATCCATTTTTTTGTCTTCTGTCTTCCCATTCCCTGTGATAAATGAATAAGTGGTCGCACTCTGGAATGGTTAGGAATCAGTGCCCGCCACCGTAAATGTTTGCAGTAATTGTGTCCGCCGGGTGAATGGGAATCCAAGCCTTGAGAAGCAGCAGAGAGGCCTCCACTCACAGCTTCCCGGGAGTAATTCAGCAGGTTTATGGATGGGAAATTAGCTCAGGGGCTGGAGATATTGAGCGGAACTATGGACAGAGGAGAGAATAATGATTGAGGATGCCAGAGAGAAGCAGGGGACCACATGGAGCAGCCAATTCTCCTTCACTGAAAAATGAGGTCGCCATTTTAAAACTCCCACTGGGCAACCTACAGCGCACAAGTGTTTGCTGTGGACTAATGTTTATATCATAAAACATGGGGAAGACGGATAATTTATGTGCTGTGGAAAGACACTACAGCAGAAGGAAAGCAGGGAGGGCCCGTCCTTTGCTTGGATTACAGAAGCACATAAACAAATGGGTGAACCGAGACAAACAAAGGAGTATATAGATTGGTGAGGACGTCACAGGCAAAGCCATTGTATAATCTGTATTCTGAGCTCACTGTCAGAGGAGCTGCAATGAGAATCTCCACCTCATGAAACATTCAACACATACTGACTTTTCCTCTGCCCTAGACAATCTCCCTCCTGCTCTTCTCTTTACACGGAGAGAGACGGAAAGTCCACGGTACAAGTCGCTCTACGGTGCCATCAGCCTCTTTGCTATTCCGTTCATGTTTCCTGCTTCGCCAACCTCTCTCTCTGTTTTGTTCCCTTGCTCTAGCTCCTGTGTGGGTCAGACAAATAAATCTCGGGAGGGAATTGGGCAGGGAAATGATTTTCACCCGACCAGGAGACAGAGCGTCAGCCCAGGACACACGGAGACGGGAATATTAATAAGTTGAAGGCAATAACCATCATTAACCGTTTCGTTACCAGCAAGAACTGCCATAAAACACGTTGTTTACTCTTAAACCAATGAGCCGGCAGCCACCACCTAACAAGTGGAACATATTGCCCTTATGGAAACTGAACTAGGTACCATGTGCAGGGAAGTAGGACAGCCGGATCATTTCTAACAAGACACTGAATTACATTAGACCAACATCCATCTCTCAGTGTGTGCCACATGCCTTTATAGGTCCAGGTGGCACATGACGCTCTGTGGGGGGACAGCAGGCGTCGGAATGGGAAAAATAGATGAATGGAGGCATGTGGAGAAAAGGTACAGATAGCTGTGATGCAAACCTAGGAAAACAATGCATATCTATCTAATAAATATATATATATATATATCAGGATAATAAACATAATATCCAACAATATGCCAAGTCAAGATCAGAAGAGAGGAGACTATTCTCCCAAACCACTTCAATCAGCGAAAAGAGCTATTAAAATTAAAGCAAAATGGTCACAATATGTTCTCATAACAGATAAGCAAACACTTAAAGGAACACTCCTAGAAAAACTGATAATTGGTGTTATGCCTAGTGCAGGGCCTTAGGGGGGCAGAGCAGAAGTTTCAAAGAACACCAAAACCCATTCCTTCAGGCAACGCACTAGGCAGAACAGTATTGTTTTTTCCCTTTTTCCTGGAGCGTTTCTGTTCATAAAGCAAACCATAGACAATAGTTGTGAATGAAACATCCAGAAAATAGGATTGTTATTTATGGTTGTGTATGTTCCTAAAACAATTTATTGCGATCGGTTAGGGTCCTATTACACGGCCCGCGAAGACGAACTCCGATCAACAAGACAGCTTTTTGATCTGTGCTAGTTTGCGCCATTCACAAGGAGCAGTGCTTGGTTACGTATGAAAATGAACGATCATTACTACAATCGGTCGTCCCCATACATTTGTATCATATCGGCACCACATCTCCCTGTTTACACATGGAGATGTGCGGCCAACAATGACAATATTTAATGCTGCATAAATGAGCAGATTATATGAACGCTCACATTCCCAATCATTGGCCCATGTAATAGGGCCTTTAAAGATGAGGATTTTCTATAAACTATTATTGTTTGCCACTGAACGGTATGACCATAACCTTTGATCAGCTCAGAAAATAGATGCATAACAATGCTCATACAACCAATTTTTATTCCAAATGTTGCAGATAACTTGCAATGTGTGCCCCTTTAACAGACAGTGTTCCGATTAGGGGCAAATTGACTTGTGAATGGCCATCACATGTAGTTAACGTTATACATATATACACATTCTGTGGGATCAGAAAAACCTTTTAGCTGATCAGGCTTTGGGAATGTGTTTCCTGATCGAATAGGGCTGGATCCAATCCGGTCCTTGGCTCTAGTTATACAGCTCCTACACAAGACTGTAATAGGGTGATGTGCTCGGACCCTAAATGCATATTAGATAAAAGTATCTGATGGCCGTTGAAAAGGTGATCAGTCATGTTAGATTTTTTTGGGGGGCAGGTTGTAGGCTAAAACTAAAACGTATGATCAGAGTGATTGACATTTTGTTTTTTATTAGGTGCCATGATATCCCTGTTCAGTCTGACATGTTAATGGCTACATCATGGCTGATCTTAATCTAATCTGTATAGACAATATATTGTGATATTGACCAAAAAGCCCATTTTTTAACAGTTTTTTTTATTAATAATAGTTATTACAAGTAGGTAAGGTCAGGCTAGCGATCGGTACATGGATAAAAGTCAGATCAGCGAAGTCAATATTAAAGCTGGGTTAAACGCAATAAGGGCCAGTTCCCATACAGTTTTTTGGCTGTGATTTTGACATGGAAACCGTGTCAGAATCAGCAGTAAAAAACAGCCGAAGCCGCCTCCCATTGATGCCATGTTCTTTCTTGCCGCGGTTCCACCTCTGACCTCCCATTAAAATCAATGGGAGGCAGAAAACTTTCTTTTGTTCCACTACATTTTTTGCGAAAACCGCGGCAAGAAAAGTGC
Source organism: Rhinoderma darwinii (assembly GCF_050947455.1). Taxonomy (NCBI): domain Eukaryota; kingdom Metazoa; phylum Chordata; class Amphibia; order Anura; family Rhinodermatidae; genus Rhinoderma; species Rhinoderma darwinii. The sequence continues at coordinate 47,103,651 of NC_134693.1, forward strand.
AGGCAGGTCAAAATCTGCCTCAAAACGTCTGAAGGAATTTGGAGGCCGTTTTTCTATGCCTGAAAATTCCTCCCTGTGAACAGGGCCTTAGAGGTCAACACAGAGACTCCAAGAACATGTTACTTCTTGTTCAACCTCACAGGTTATACCATCTCGGCTTTAGAAATAATAATTGTTGGTAGAAGTTACTGGCAGAGAGCTTAGAAAAAAAAATACGCAATATGCTTATCCCAGAATGTATAGGAGCTTAATTCTTATTTGGTTACTTTATTTTCTGAGAGGTGATTGGATTATATGACCAGGTCTCCATGGACAATCAATGACCATTTCTGTATCATCGCGATTCCAGGAAACAGAAATACCCATGTAAAATGGCCATCAAAGTTGATGGGAATGGGCTGGTAATCTCCAGCAAAATGATTTTCTGACACGTCTAATTAATACATCAGAAAATACTTTTTTTTTTTTTTCTCTCTTGGATACGTCATCAGCCATTGGTATGAAGATTACACCAAGACGTTATTACTATGCGGAAAAAACATCATCCATATACAACAGACATGTAAATAAAACAGTTCAATATGATTCACGCCTCGCTCATTCCGGATCTTTGCCATAGTTTAGTTGTAAATGCTACATGATCCCTTTAAACAGCTTTGACTCTAATGGAATGTCTGTCACCTCCTTTCACATTAACTCAAGAACCCAAAATGTCAGCACTTCAGTAACAGGCGGCTGTGGGATCTGAGCGCTGATAAACCAACCACTTTTCAGAGAAGAGCTTGAGAGAGAGAGAGAGGGGGGGGGGGGGCAGGCGAGAACAGAATCTAATAAATTTACGGTTTTATATACTTCCTTCAATTCTAAAAGTCTTGTTCAATAAAGTTTAAAATGCCACTACAGAGCTATAAGAGCGAGCGTATCCAGCCAGCCCCGAGATTCTACGCTGCCTCCAAGTCTTCCCGTTATCCGCAGGAGCAATAAAGTTTTATATGTTTGAACTGACTGTAAAAAGGTTTGAATGGCTGTGGCGGGGGAGCGATATATCTCTTTTATTGTTATTATCATATTCCCCACAAGACCCCTTGGCCAGTGTCAATTCCTCTCACATGACACCTCTGTGCTGTCAGCAGTTTGCACCCCCACTACCGGCCCTCCCCTCCCCACTTTACTGTGAGTTATCAGCAAGACAAGCAGGGAGGGAAATAAATACAGCATAACTGCCCTTGTGCCTTCCTTTCTTCACTGACGCCAGTAAAAACAGAACCCTACTACTGTGCATTTGTGATCGATCTGACCGGAATAAGTCAGCACAAACTCTTAAATAAAAATACACATTAAACCATAGTTACTTAGCAGGACATTTCACGTATTACTTTTTTAAATCCCTAAAAAGAAAGACTTTACCAAGGCATAATGCACCTGTAACATTATAAAAGGTGTCAGCCGCGGGCCAACCCGAGCTGCTGCGGCTCATCTGGAATAGTGGCGTCACCATGATGACAGGACGCCACGGCTTGCCTCTGTTTGTGCTACACGGCGTCAGCCGCAGGATCGGGACCTGGCACAGAGCAACCTCGCTTCTCCTGGACTTTAAAGGGAAATCAATCCATTTTTGCAGTGCTTGGTGATCATCAATGGGGGTTAGTTTCCTGCCATTTGTTGCTAGATTTCCCGGTGATTTTCTGGTGTTCGACACGGCTTTTGTCTTGACATGGCTTGATATGACTTCTGTGTACCGAGCTCTGGCCAGACCTTTACTTTGCTGCCGATTCTTATTAGTAGACTCGGCGTTGCCTGCCCGTGATTGACTCGGATCTGTTTGGCCATGGAACGGTTTACACCTGCCATCTGCAGTCTGCCCATTTATTGAAAAGTACAATCTTGGGTACCGCGACAGGCAATGTACATACCTCCTTGCAGGGTTTAAGGGTAAATGACGGGGGGAATTTTCTAGACTCCACCCCGCCCCCCCACCCAGAATAGCCTGTCAACTCAATAACGAACCCAGTCATTCACTGTTCCTTATGGCAGCCAAATTACTTCTGGGCATTGCAAAACTCTCTCCATCAAGTCTGCATGATGCCGCTGAAGTCTGTTCCCGCTATGCTGTGCTACTCTGTTTCACCGTCTTCAAGGTCTGACTAAGCTAGCCGGATTACCATCATCCAGGCATGCTCGAATACGGCACATTACGTCATTGTTTTGTCTGTTTTTAAAGAAACCGTACACATTTTCCCCATGTAGTTTTCTTTATGGTTATGGTCTATATAACAATTCGCCCCCCATTAAAGTCTATGGAAGAAAAGGGTCATAAAAACACCATAGCTATAGCGTAATGTGTTACAAACCAGAATCCCAGAGAAAACCCCAATGGAGACCTGGTTTAACAAAATTGCAAACCAAAAAACAGTGTAAACAACTAAAAAAAATAAAAAATAAATGTTCCCCAAAAATACCAATCAACATTTGTGACACACAAGTGACAACCAGCAATATACCACAAGTAGGCAAACTACATAAACCATAATAAACTACTCAGGAAAATGGGCTGCAATGTCCACAATTTAATGGCAAACCATTTAAAGTTGCTTTATTAAACCATTAAAACACTCGAAAGCAGTAACAAAATTAGTTGAACAAAAGGGGTTAATAAAAGGGCACAAGAACTTGTGCGAATGTTCTAATTGAACATCTTGAGTTTTCCCGATCTCTAATTGGAAAAAGAAAGTACTGAAGATGGTGACCAAGATGGAGTGGAGAAGCTACACTTGATGGAGCTGTAGGGGTGCAGATCTAATGTGATACTTATGACCAATAAATGATCCTAGGGACTACCATTCCACAACCTTCTACTCACAATCTAATCTATGTCCAGTTGTGCCAGGCAAGAATTCTCTCTATTACTATAATGGTGCCTATATCTACCAACCCCAACACGTTAACATTTTGCACAAGGTGATGTTTTTGTAAGTCAAGAAATATTCACTCCTGATAAAAATCGGGCCATTTTTTTTTTTTTTAATCAGATAGCTTTTATCATTAAAAGGTTTTCCAATTCACAACCAACAAGAAAAAAAACAAAAAATGAAAAAAAAAACACCCCAATATAAAACAATAAATCGTGCCATATTTTAATCAACCATTTTCCTATAATTAAAGCATCAGATATTTGTCAAAATCATTTTAAAACATGGCAAATGATTCTGGCTCACAGCTATCTGGGACATATGATATCTGCACAAACAGTGTTTTGCCCATTGGGGACAGGGGACATCTTTAATTGAACAATATGAACACCTTGTTCCCTTTTCTTCTCAGTTTTCATTATATTTATTATTATTATTTGGGGGGGGGCATGCAATACAGAATACAGTGTGGGGCATTTTACATTCCTTTTTTTTTGCCCAAGTTAAATAGACAGAGGCTTCTATAATCCAGGTAAAGAACAATTCAAATTAGAAGCAAGGTTTCCCTAGATACAAAGTTAATTAAATTGTGGCCTTTGGCTAATTAGGCTGTTGTCAATTTTTACACTCCCCAAGGCATTAGTGTGACGCAGGCACTAGCAGCCAAAGACATGTTAAATGTTACGGAGTAACAGCTATCTGAACACCCATGTATTGTTCACCTTCAACAAACCTACTAGGATATAGAAGATAAGTATGTTTGGTGGTTAAGCCACTTGTGACAATTTAGTAGCGTTTTCTATGATTCAAAATCCTCTCAGTTACATCCAATTTTATGCATCAGCTGGTTATTTGGAAACTAAACCCAATTTTCACACCTCCTACTGTGCGCGTGACACTTTCCACAAAGCTGGGATCCAAATGGTGGAAATTCTCTTTGCCTGATGTCAAGAAATTATTCCAAAACGTCTATCTTCCTTTACAAAGCCACGATATCGAACAACTTTACCTAAAATCTTGGACTGGAGATACATTGGTCAGAACACCTAGGACCTTATGGTAATTATGGACATCAGATACTGGTCAACAGATCCCGATATTTTATTCAGGGTGCGTCCACATCAGCGTTCGGTTTCTGTTGATTGATTCCGTCAGAGGAACTCCTCAACGGAAAGGCAAACAGAAACCAAAGCTTCCGTTTACACTACCATTGATTTCAATGGTAATGATTCCGTTGCTAATGATTTCTGTTTGTCTCCGTTCCGTAAGGTTTCTGTTTTTTTGGCGGAGTTCATAGCGTAGTCGTTTGCCTTTCCATTGAGGAGTTTCTCCGATGGAAAGGTTTGACGGAACCCATCAACGGAAACCGAATGCTGATGTTTACAGGCCCTTAGTTGGGATTCAGTTGGTCATTTGTGGGTTTTACAGACATTCACCTAACATTGGCGTGTGGTGAAACCGTTAATCACAATATATTATGAAATTGGTCGCAGAAACTTACAAGATAGCCACAGACATGAGACATTCATCGGCAAATAGAGTTAATTTAATTAACCACAAAAGCAAGAACAGCCCCCATTACCACTATATGCAATAAAGGATTCATCTGTTTTCATACCCTTTCGTGATCAATCTGCATTGGTGGTTCAATGCCGGCAGCGTAAGGCAATACTGTAGACACGTGAGCTTGCGCATTTCTTGACAGCATCAAAAATAAATTCACAGGCAAAAGAGGTAAATATAAGCCACATGGAGATATTACAAATGGGGCTCTTATTTCAAGCAAGGATTGTTGGTATGTATAGGAAAACGTACCCACAAGTCAATTTTGGTGGGATCCACTGATTTGGACATGATAGACATTAGCTTGCCAGATGTTCCCATCAAAATTGACGGGACCTGCAAACAATATATCTATTGAACACAGCCGAGTTGGTGGTCTTCAATCAATAGAATGAAATCCTTTAATTTATTGCCCTTTCTGATTATGGAGTCTGGCAGAAAATATTCCATAGTTCTATATGTAAACATGAGCTCACTAGAACAGAAGCTGATGAAATAGGCGAAAATGTTAGGACCTGCCGCGAACAATGTAGAAGACACAGGAATACATATAAATATGAATCATAATTCTTTTATTAAATCTCAAACAATGCGCTTCGAGATAACCAACCTCTTCTAAAAAAATGTAGATACCATAGAATGATTAGAACAGACCATTGCAAATACTTACCGAGTCTAAACCTAAAGACAATACAACAAAAATATGAGTATAGCACTAAAAACAGACTTCCAGATAGAAATATTGTTCATAAAGACCTTAAAGGCCCCATGCACACGACCGTATTTTTCATCCGCAATTACGGACCCATTAACTTCTATGGGCTACGGACACCTTTCCGTATTTTTATGGCTGGTTGTCCATTCCGTAGATATGATTCGTAGACTATAGAACATGTCCTATTCTTGTCTGTAATTACGGCACGGCTACGTACCCATAGCCGTCCGTAATTACGGAAGCATTGCGACGCCAGGTTTGCAATGCAGATGTTGCACATCGTTTGTTGTTTTCTTCTATCTGCGGATCCGAATATACGGATGCACTACGGACGGTATTTGCGGATACCGTTCCGTATATGCGGGTACGTTGCGGATGACTACTGATCCGTATTTACGCACAGTATTTACAGATGGATGAAAATACGGTCGTGTGCATGGGGCCTAACTTCTCTCACAAATATTAAGTCCTGATAAATGGCACTTTAGTGACCTAGTGCCCCTTCCCTGGCCCAGCTGTGGTGTTCCTCCCTTTCCACTCTGCTGTCATTAGGCCTCCACATTACACCCACTTTGTGCTAAATATTCCATGCGTCTTCATATCCATCTATTCCTCTTGGACGGGTGCTGTTTTTAATGTCCTGTCAGCACATTGGACCTCGCACTCCATTCATTTCAATTGTGCCTGTTAAACAGTCACCAACTCCCCATCGTTCAACATAGAGAGTGGAAATAAATATCAGACACATGCTATTAAATACAGTACATGTACTTTAAACGGTGGCAGAGAAAATGGTCAGAACGACCTGGTACAATTCTCTAGGCAATGTCAGACTACACAAGGACAATGTCATCGAATCTCAGAAGGTGACAATCTGCTTTCGTCATTGAGACATAACTTCTAGGACTACACCTACTAATACCACAAGAAGCGTAGTGAATTTATAAATTATAATAATTGAATCAATTCCACACACAGAGTAAAGACGTAATCTAGAATAATACCAGTTGGACAGATTCCATCAATTGCCTGGAGGATTAGGAGCACCACAGTCTAGCGCAAATCACAGATATTTTCCATCTATAGCCACACAAAGACAACACGTATATAAGAACACACATTTATTTAGAGGGTAGGCAGCCTCAGACTGAGAACAGAGACACAGGCAGGGTCTGATCGCTGCCTCCTCCAGCTCTGTCAGTTTTGCTATTAAAGCAGCGTCCTAAATTATTGATCCCCCGTCCCCATCAGTAGCACAGTCACGTTCCCGATATCAGGATCTGAAGCTCTGCGGCTTCTCTGCAGCAGCCCAAGAAATAATTAGGAGGGATTCTCATTAAAGCAGAGCCAGAGGTTGAGTTAGAGGGGGCCGGGAGGTGCGAAATATAGACCAGCGAGGCCAGGGCAGGAATTGTAACGGGGGTGGTAAAGCTAAAGAACAGTAAAAGCAGAACCCACGGTACAGAAGAAGCAGGCAACAGGGAAATGGAGAAAGACGACAAAAACAGAGAGAGTGGAGTAAGTAGAAAAGATGGAAGCAGACAGAAAAATTATTTTAAAAAAAATAAAAAATTTGGTAGATCTAGAAAAAAATAAAAAAATAAAAAGGGGAGCGGCTTATACAAAACCTTTCAAGCAAAGTTTTCAGACAAGGTAAAGGAATGAAATACACAGTTGACATAGGGTTAACAAGGAAAACACGTATTCAGTTCAAAGATACAATTTACGTGCAGAAGAATTATATAATACATGTGTATAAATACAGCATTGGCCCTACCATGCAGAAAAAGCACACAGATGCTGAGGAGCGGTCCTCGCCATGTAGGACTTGGTGGGGTGCCTCTTTTTCAGACAGGTGCCATACTGTGGGTTTTTGAGTCAGGATATTAATGGTCCTCAGGGTTTATGGGAATAGAGACATTGACAGTATGGGAAGAGAAGAGAGGTGGGATGCGGGAACATAAAAAGAGTAGTCAGTGGTCCATGTGTAAAGAGTGACAACAACCACCATACAGTCTTTGTGCTGGATATGCTGCAGTGATTTTTGGAAAGATATTAAAAGTAGCTATGTGAACGCATCTGTTCCCAGCTGACAAACAAGCGCTGGTAGAGTAGAGCTGGTGGTTGTGGGGGTCTGGGAACATTTACCTCTGCTGGCTGGGGTTTCTTCTCAGCTTGTATACCACGTTAATGACCGGCAAGAACCTGTGCATCCTGAGGAGGAGATTGTGGCATGTCTAAAAAGATAATAAGTATGGCGAAGTATATGTCACCCTCAGTATAGACAACATGAATTGCCCATTTGTAGAATAACCCTTATTTAGGTCCATTACATCGGAAATGGAGATTAGCTCATGAGATCAGTCCTCTTCTGCAACACTGTATGTAGAAAAAAAAATATACACACTACCATATATACGTATATATGTCATATATAATTTGCATTAAAAAAAACACTGATTCGGGAAATTCTGATATTTAGGCAGAATTTATAAAAGGAACATACAGTGTGGTTGCAAAATGCGTTGATGTCACAACAATTTAAAAAAAAAAAAAAAAAATTACGGTGACCACTCATTTATATGCAAAGGTTGATATTTTTGGTGCAAATACTGAATGGATTAAATTTAAAAAAAAAATAAATAAATAAAAAAAAAAAACACAAGCGGATACATGAATTTGCCAATTAGACATTCCCCTGCGGCTAATGGGAGTCAACTTATAGAAGTGGCACCAACTTTACATAATAATAATAAATATTATTACTACTACGATTATTTACTATATAAACACGGGTCTACTCACACATCGCACACACAGCTTGGTGAGAATTATCTGGCACAATATGTAACCAAAGACAGAGAAAGAGGGTCTGGAGCAGCCGCTCTGATCTCCGTCATTAATCAAAAGCTCTGATTTATGTTGCATAAATCAGATAAATAAACGGAGAAGGAGAAAGCTGTGATATTTAATGTCAACATCCTGTATTTTAGAAGACAGATTCCTCTACGCACAGCTAATCAAAACCATGCAAATCCAAAGCAGCGCTCACTGCATCACCTCCCTGTGATTATCTTATTGCCACTTAATGTAATGAGCCAGCCAGGAAGACGCAGGCTAGTCACAAAAGAGCTGGAGCAGGGGCAAGAAAATCAGGAGGGTCAAAGTCAGGGAAAGGAAAAATAAAAAACAAACAAGTAGATTGAAGTTAAAATCAATGAAGGAGGAATTGGAAAGGTTAGATGAGGTTATATGGAATGTGTAAAGGCAATAAATAGGCCAACGTATGGAAATAAAAAGGTCAGCAGAAGAGAAAAAAGAAATCTACAGCAAAGGGCAAGGAGACGGTGATGTTATTACACAATGTAAAATAAGCAAAACGGCACAATACGAATTGTAGTGAAATGCCCGCCACTGTACAAGGTCTCTTGTGCCATTATCTTCTCCCGGATGCCTACAGTGAGGGCATACACGGTGACTTGGTTAACTAATGCAGTAGACCAAGTGGCTGGGTTAGAAAATGTCTGATTACATGTACATCAGCTCTTGCATAAGCCAAGGAAACCGGCCACTAGTCTTTGCTATGAATTACAGGCCTCTTCTGATAAAGCAGGGACTGCCAGGTGCACTCGCTAAAAGACATCCCAAAGTGGGCGTCCCCCCATCTGACTCACTGCCGAGACAGCGGTGAGGAGCTGTCACTTTACACGCATTGCGTTATCACTGCGCATGTAAGCCAGCCGGAGAAGAGGATATTCAATTATTTAATTCATGGAATTGGGAGCAGGAAAGATGGTTTGTATTTGGAAGGGTGTTGTGCTTCTGCATGATCACACTATTCCCAATGCAGGTATGGTCCTTTCGACATAGGATGAATCCCAGGGAGACCTATTTATTCCTCATAGGCATGGTTCGAAGCTAGTTCAGTGACCATAAACTAAGGTCATCAGAAAGATGGCAGACATTCAGAGACCTAGCTCACTTACAAATTACAAGGTTGACTTTTGCAAACCAATATTGTGTCTCCATGGTTACAGACTACAAGCTAACCCTGTGTGTAGTCTGTCCCTGAAGATCTGCATCACTCTCTTCTTGCTAGTGAAATGAAGTGGAGTAATACTGGACTGCAGGATGACATAGTAGTCTGTCATGGATTTGTAGTCTGTTTCCATGGAGACACATAGATCTGCATATGAGCTGTTGACACAAAACAGTAGGATATTTTTAAAAACATTTGCAAAGTTGCTTACATTTTTAGATCCATTGGAGCAATAAAATAAAAATTGGTTGGAGTCTTTAGCAGTGCATTCTTTACCATGTGAATTCTCCCTTAAGGAAAAGTGGACATAGGTTGCTATGGGCAACTTATCAGTTGCAGTGCTTTGCTTAGTCTGTCTACATGTCGCCACTGTGCCGCTCTCTAGAACATAACAAGCCCACAAACCCTCACTAAATTGTACAGCAAGTGCCCATCACACAGAGATCCTTCAGAAATCTATTACAGATCAGAACACTAAAACTAAACCAAATCCCCAAACACCTACAAATCATGTACCCACGAGGATAACCACACAGATCCCCAGATTAAGAGACCCTGCATGTACACACAACCCCACCAGCCAGAGAATTAGGGGGACACACATATGCACACAGCCCAAATGCTCCTGCCAGGCAGAATGAAATCCACATTATTTTTAATTAATCCTTAATTAAAATATATTACTCCGCAGATTCGGCAAATCTCTCTTAATATGCAAATGTGGCCCATTCAAGGATATTTACATATCATTAATTAAAACTGAGCATTCTTTCATTCTAACGAGCAGCAGTGCTGTGCCAGGGTGAGGGGAGGGTGTAGGGATTCCACAGAAAAGAGAGGGGGGGGGGGTTCAACAGGTCTGGAAGGGAGGGGTATTGAGGATTGTTTACCAGACACAGAAGGGTATGGATTAAAATGCCTGGTTAAGCAAGTGGAAGAGCACATCAAGCAATGTAGGAGTCTCCGCTACAGAAGTCTATTCTCCTGCATTAAGAAGCGTATTGTTCCAGCGTTTCACGGCTACAATTGTAGCAGCACCAGAAATCTTACAGCATTCGTAGTCATATCGACCTGTGACAGTCCCTTGCCTAAGAGATGTCAACTCACAGACTGTGTGGAACTCACATTTCCCTCCTATTAACTATTTCAGTATTCATTTGATGATACATACAGTTCTGTACCTCTGAAAAGTATTCAAGCCCCGGGACTGCTTCTAGTTTTATTGTGTGACAACATAGAATCACGGATGATTTACCTTTGTTTTTTTTTTTTTTTTTTAATAATGATCCAAGTCTCTACAAAATGATTTATATTTGTAACATTATTAACACAAACTGAATGTATAACTATTCCCCCCCACCCCCCTTCATGCCAGTGTTGAGTAGAGTCACCATTGGCAGTTGTGATGTATAGACGGGGAGGGCACTGCAATTTAGGAACCACGAGCGATCAGCTATTTGCAAGTCCAGCTTGGGTTGAGGCCTAGAATCTGAATTGCCGACTCTAAGACACGGACATCGCTGGCTAAAGTCACCCTCTTTTATTCAGATTGGAGGCACCCACGGTACCTGCAAATCCAGAAATACATTGGGGTTTCCTGTAGGCCGTTCCTCCAGCCGGCGGCACGCTCAGGTCCCTGGCATCAGTTATGATCCATCTGGTAACCTGTACAGAAAATAGCTGTGCGTACAGAAAACTATTCTCTTTACAGGTTCCCGGGTGGATCATGACCAGCATTGGCTGGGACCTCAGCACTTCGCATCGCAAGTAACATACTGTCAAGTTCACATAATGTGATGCCACATCCAGATCTCCAAACTCTTAAAAGGGGTTTTCCCATCAGGGACATGTCTGACATATCCACAGGATACGTCATTAAGGTCAGATAGATGCGGGTCCCACCTATCTCTAGAAAGGGGCCCCCTAAACCCCGGTCTACCGCTCTGTGTTGTAGCTGAAGCGTGTGATTACCGACCACGAAGAAGAGAACAGCGTAGCTCACTGAGCTACACATTTTCCAGAAGTCCCATAGAACTGAATGGTAGTTACGGAAATAACGCAACTCGCATGCTACGCTGCTTTCGTAACTATCATTCACTACTATGGGACTTCTGGAAACAGCGCAGCTCAGCGAGCTACACGGTTTTCTTCTTCATGGTCGGAAAACACATGCCTCAGGTGCAAAACGGGGTTTATGTGGTCCCGTTCTAGAGATAGGTGCAGGTCCCACAGGTGGGACCCGCATCTATCTGACATTTAGGACATATCCTGTGGATAGATCATAAAGGTCTCTGATGGCAAAACCCCTTTATGCTCAAAGAGATTCACGTTAGTGAAGGACAGTCTACAAGTAGTCAACCACTTATACAATATTGTACAAATTTATTTGCATGATGCAATTTTCCTGCCCTTTCAGATTGACAACTAGAGGCGCTACCTTTGTGTAACATCGTTGCATTTCCAAAATATAAAAATATATTTTTTTTATACACATATATTCACGTACATTAAACGTAAAGGGCTAGAAATTGACTTGTGAACATCTAACCGGAGAAAAGCAGGTAAATGTACTAAATCATTGTGTATATGGAATTATTTCTAACACCTTGACGACAAAACCTTGTTACAATATTTGCCATAGGTGAAGCACAACTTTCCTTTCTCTCAGTAGGTGACATGGACATCACCTCTCCTGACACACTGCAAGGAATTATGGGGAAAAATTTGTCAGAAGTCCCCGCAGCCCTAGGCTGAATAGTAGCTGAGCAGAGTGGAGACTGACATGGGATCACATCATAAGGCAATACATTACCAGAATCCAGCAGTGCGCACATACTAAGTGCCCTGCATGCCATGATGTTGTGCTGGGTCTCCGGCATACACAAGAGATAGGCTCTGAGGGATGTATTAGCACATACAATCTTCAAGGAATAAAGACAGGACATTTAGGAGTCTCATGGGGAATGGAAAAGCATAATAGATGGAAATTAAAACAGAAAATGTGTACTATCTAATGAGGAATCCTATCCCATCCCTATAGAATATAAGGAGATAGAAATGGGGGGCAGGGAAAAAAGGAGAGACGATTGAGAAAGCACCAAGAAAATATATTATATTATATTACAATGCACATACCTATAGCATCTAGTATACTAATAATATGCTTGGTTAGGCCTCATGCACACAGCCGTGCCCGTAATCACGGCCTGCGATTGCGGGCATGGCGGGCCACCGACGCCCCGCATTTTCGTGCCGTGCGCCAATACAAAGTATGGGAGCACAGCACGTAAAAAACGAAAAGTAGGACATACTCCATAATTCCCGGCACGGTTCTACGGTGCGGACACCCTCCCGTAGCGATACGGAAAGGTGTCCGCGGCCAATAGAACCGGGCGGGTCCGTAATTGTGGACCGTATTACGGTCCGCAATTACAGCATTTTTTTTTGTTTACAGTCATGTGCAAGGGCCCTACATTTTTATTTTTTTTATTTTTAGAAAGGCTCGAACATTAACTTTTGCATAGTGTTATGGTTATGTATACAGTGAAAAAGATTAGTGTATAACGAGAGAAAAACATTGTCTGGACATCTCAGATACTTGCAAACCACCATTATAGGGATCATGCATGGTCAAAATTTAGAGCCAGTTAGACCACTTTAGGAGCAAATTTATTGGTCATACAGTTTAATGATTGTTCACTTAAACACCACTATCTTTTGGTGTTTAGCCAGCTTAAAGCGGTGGTCCTCACTGGAAAACTGCCTTCTGTACAAGGACACGTGGAGCTAACCCTTATTAGCCAGAGAGGAGCGGCTCTGGTCATGGAGACCCCGGCAAACCTGTACCCTACATACAGATGGCTCATTTACTTTATTGGGCACCGGCAATGCTTCATTGCCCTTGCAGAGTCAATCAGTTGCAGAGTGGTTCCCCTTGCAATAACCGCTAATTGCCAGGGGGACCAACCAGTGGGGCCTCACAGAATTTGCCCTAGTTAAAAAAAGTCGTTATCTGAGGTGAACAACCCCTTTGAGAGAAGGGGATGGACTAGCCAACAAATGTATCAGCAATTGGAGTGTGTACATATGTAAAGATTATTATTACCCTTTATAAAGGCCATTTTACACCGGCCGACGCAGCGAGCGTCGATCAAAGAGACATCGTTGATCGGCGCTCACTTGTTCTTGTCACACGGAGCTATGGATGGGGACAAGCGGTCGTAACTCCGATGACTCGTCCCCATACATTATTATCACGCCGGCAGCCCGTCTTCCTGTTTACACAGGGAGATGTGCTGCCTACAATGATAATATTTGACTTTTTTTTTAAAACTATACGACCAGCAGATGATCGAGCGTTTGCTTGTTCGTTTGCTGATCGTTTCCGTTTCCGAGTAATTATCGGCAACGAGCATTATAGGAACTCTTGTCTGCCCGATAATCGTCATGTGTAAAACCCCCTTAAGCCAAAACTTATGTAGATATACAAGGTCATTGCATAATCAGTAAGTAACTAAAACACTATCCTAGACCAGCATCTGTAAACAGACAGGTTTATTCTGCTGAAAGGTTTTTAGGGCAACAGGTGGCATCAGACACTGCACTACCCAGCTGTTGTATCATTCTGGTTAATATAAAGAGTGGATCATAGATGTTCTGGAACTGCAGGTCCAACAATTCCATTTATAAGTCCAGTGTCACCAATGGCACGAGTGCTTGGCCCCTTAGTAAGGGATTATTCTTTTAACCCCTTAGTGACCAGCCCATTTTAGGCCCTAATGACCAAGCTATTTTATTCGTTTTTCTATAGTCGCATTCAAAGAGCTATAACGTTTTTATTTTTTCGTCTACATAGCTGTATGAGGACTTGTTTTTTGCGGGATTAGTTGTGCTTTTTAATGGCACCATTTTTGGGTACATATAATTTTTATATTAACTTTTATTAACCTTTTTGGGGGGGATTATAAAAAAAAACTGAAATTCCGCCATTGTTCTATGCGTTTTTAAATTGACGCCGTTCACTATGCAACGTAAATAACATGTTACCTTTATTCTATGGGTCGGTACGATTACGGCGATACCACATATGTAGAGGTTTTTTTATGTTTTACGACTTTTGCACAATAAAAACACTTTTGAACTAAAATTATTTGCTTTTGCATCGTCGCTTTCCAAGAGCCGTAATTTTTTTATTTTTCCATCAATGTAGTGATTTTTTGGGCTTGTTTTCTGCGGGACGAGACGTAGTTTTGATTGGTACTGTTTTGGGGTGCATGGGACTTATTGATTCATTTTTATTATGACTTTTTTGGGGGGCAATGGAAAAAAATTGCAATTTCGCCATGGTTTTTTGCGTTTTTTTTTTACGGTGTTCACTTTGCGGTTTAAATTACCTATTAACTTTATTAATGGAGTCATTACGGTCGCGGCGATACCACATATGTGTACTTTTTTTTTTTTTTTACACTTTTACTAAATAAAACCACTTTTTATGGAAAAAAATGGATTTATTTTTTTACTGTACTTTTTATTAATAATCTTTATTTCACTTTGATGACTGATTTTATTAGTCCCACTAGGGGACTTTACTGTGCGATGTTCCGATCGCTGCTATAATGCTCTGGTATACTTCGTATACCAGAGCATTATTGCCTGTCAGTGTAAATCTGACAGGCAATCTGTTAGGACGTGCCTCCGGCGCGTCCTAACAGGAATATGTCCAGGGCAGACCTGGGGGCTTTTATCAGTCCCCCGGCTGCCATGACACCCCATCGGAGACCCGCGATTTCATTCGCGGGCCGCCGATGGGTGACAGAGGGAGCGCACTCCCTCTGTAAACAAAGTTAAATGCCGCGGTCGCTATTGACGGCGGCATTTAACGGGTTAAACGGCCGCGATCGAAGTAAACTTCGATCGCGGGCGTTGGAGCAGGAGCTCAGCTGTCATCAGACAGCAGAGCCCCGGCTCCTACCTGCACGGGAGACCCGTGCAGGACTTAGACTAGGCTGACGTGAAAAGGCGTCATCCTAGCCTAAAGCCCATTAGTGAATCACGTGAAAAGGCGTATTGGTGGTCACTAAGGGGTTAAAAACACATGAGATCAGACTTAAAGCATATTTTTATTGTCATATTTTTTTTTTTTATCCCGGTCATATAAAAGTACTTGCATTCTAAAGATAGCGTGGCAGGAAAAATACTGGTATGATCGATAAGCTGGGCATCACAACAAAACCCTACAAAACCAAGCAGGCAAGCATACTATAGCCATCTCAAATGAACTGCAACCAAGCGGTCACATAGCAGTGTGTATTCCCAGAATGTTTCCCCAATGCAGATATTGTCATCAATCATTTCTGGGCATACTGGCAGATGAGACTGAAATCTACACAGGACCTGTACTGACCCATGGTTTTGGGTTGTCCTCTTTAAACCACACGGACATGTGCACGGGCATACTGGACTCTGACCCTGCTGCCTGCTAAACGCTCGACACTAAGGTGGGACAATCGTTCAATATGGCTGCACAATTTTGCTTCACTGCAACTCATAACAGAGACGACACACACACACATATATATATATATATACATACACACACACACACACACACATACATATATATATATATATATATACACACACACACACATACATACACACACGGATCAGATCATGCTTTTCATTTTGTTAAAAGGTTCTTTGGAAAATGAAAGCCGCTATCTGATTGGTTGACATGGGCAACTAGTCCGGTTTTCTTTTCTACTAGTTCTGATAAACCACCCCCCACACACACATTTTGGCCTCTAATTAGACCATGCATAAATGGTCAATGGATCTGATAGAGATCGGTCTAATCTGTCAGAAAATGTATTTCACCTGTTAAAAAATGGTTACCACTACGACTTTAGACAGATTGTGGGGAATAAAATAGATTTATTTTTTTTGGCTCAAATAAGAATAGATTTAAACCAACCTTTCCTTTGAAACTTGTTCCAATATGAGAACGGCCATCTCAGATAATTAATATGACAGACTGGTAGCCACAATCTGGGTTTGGAAACCCAGTCTTAAAGGAGTTGTATAGGATAAAAAAAAAGAAACAAGGACTCTTCCTTACGAAAACAGCGCCACTCCTGTCCGTGGGTTGTGTTTGGTACTGCAGCTCAGCTCCATTGAAGCAAATTGGACTGAGCTGCAACATCACAAACAACCTATCGACAAGTATCGCGCTGTTCTTGGGAGAAAGCAGCCATGTTTTTCCAATTCTGTACAATCCCTTTTTAGTCTGTTAGAAAATAGATGTGATTTCATCTAAGGTCAGTTTGGGAATGTTTGTCTGGGCAGGTCACTCTGCTAGCACAAAGGATTTTGTGTCTTTGGTATTTACTGTGCTCCAAATAGGATATACTGTACAGGGTCGATGTGTCAGAGACGGAGCCACAACAAAGACGACCGTGTGGCCCTGTGATTACTCAGCACATAGTGAGCATTCACATGCAAATGGGGAACACCCAAACATCTGTTAGGACACATTGGTAGGTATGTATGTATGTATGTATGTATGTATGTATGTATGTATATATATATATATATATTCTACATTATAGTACAGTACATTTTATATACAGTTTCCTTACGACAAGATGTTCATAAACAGGCGGGATATAAAAAGTTACTATTTGTAGTTAATTATTTATTTTTTATTACATTTTTTCTAATATCAGCCTGGCTATTATTTCCTGTCAGATATAGAGGCGGTCAGCGTTGCCGCTCGTGAGCTGGGATTCCCAGCCTTCTCAAACCCAGGGGCTCAAACACCCAGCGAGTGACAGTTAAGCTAAGATGCAGTGAAGGGATCCATTAATCTCGCTCTGGTTTAAATACTGTATATTAATTTGTGTCATTTTTACTAAGTCGTAGGGAGACGGTTATAGATTCGCTCTTGCGCTGCTCCCCCTCCCACCTCCCGCATCCAGACCACGGGGATATTTAAATGGAAACAGCAGGAGGGCTCAGGACTCAACACAAAGCTCCCATGAATTAGCAAAATCCACTCCCGGGGTGTTGGCATAGCAACCATGAGCAAAAGGGGGGACGCAGTGATTAAGAAATTAACATTTCCTTTACAAGGAACAAAAAGAAGCAGAAGATAAAAGGCCTAGAGGGAGAAGAGCCGCTGATACTGAACAACAGGAGGGGGTTGTGGGGGACAGAGAACGACAAAAGAGGGAATGAGAGAAGAAGAAGAGAGAACACAAGACAACGGAGAGGAAAGACCACTGAGAAGAAAGGGCATACGAGACAACAGATAGAAAAAAAACACAGCGGAGAGAAGACTGGGGTTCAGGGGCAGGGGATATTTAGGGGTTTATTGTAGAATTGGCCATACTGGTACTAATATGCATAAAGAGTTAATGATTCATATGCTTATCCTGCGCCATTTTTTAGAAGCCATTAAAGAATAGTATAACGGCTGGTATTAACATAGCGATGTATACAATCTTTAAATACCATTTTGCTTTTGAGACGGCCCCACATCTTTCTCAACTATAAGGCTATGTTCACATCTGCGTTGCGCAGTTCCGCTGTTCTGCTCCGTCAGAGGAGCAGAACAAGGGCATAACGGAACCAACGATTCCGTTGAACAACGGACACCGCCGGAACCCATTGAATTTATTGGGCTCCGTGATTTTACTGGACACAATAGCGCAGCAGAATTACTCCAACTGAGAAATCCAGGACAATTTGGGGGCAGAAAAAATTCACTCAATGGACAAACATTGGCTCATTATGAACTACGGCACATCTACCATATCGCTCGCCATCAACACAAAATAGGTGGCACAGTGGCTCGTTACTATACTATGCAATACAATATTTGAATGAACCTGTAAAGTAAACTTTAAAGACTCGACTTGTTTAAATTAGCACATCCTTAAAGCTGCCCCTTTAGTGGCCAAGTCCACATCATGGGGCCAATTTGGTTGATAAAGATCATGCTACAGGTTTAATGGCACATTCATAATCAGGACTACCGAGGAACGTTTAGTCAGTGCAATGGCTACCAACTGTAAAGCTTTGGTCATATCAAAAAATGACAGACAAGTATTTTTTTCAGAATATTCAAGTCGTTAAAGCGATTACTCTACACAAAATCTAGCCATTTATATGGATTCAAACTGGTGTACTAAAGAATTCAATAAAGAAGAAGGTTCTCTGATCAGATAAGATTAAAATGCAACTTTTTGGCCATCACGGTAAACGCTGTGTGTGGCACAAACCAAACACTTCCCATCACCCCCAAGAAAACCATTCGCGCAGCGTAGCATGGCGGTGGCAGAACCATAATGTGGGGATGCTTTTCATCGGCAAGCACTGGAAACCCGGTTATTGAAGGAAAGGGCATGTCTTGAAGAAAATCTGTTACAGTCTTCCAGAGATTTGAGATTGCACGGTTTATAATTGTGCCAAAGTATACAGATATCTAGCACTGCGCTACAGTAAAGCATGGGTATTTCTAACATACTCTAAAACGATTCATGACTAGATGGTGTATAATATATATATATATATATATATGTATATATACACACACGCACCAGCATTACGTATTGCAAAAGAGAAGCAAAACAGCACAAAAAGCACAGCATGTAGCTGGCATAGCATGGCATACATTCCTGAACGCTAGCGCTTCTAGGTTTCGGGATGCTTACAGTTTAACCCTTTAGGTGCAGCACCAGGAGGAGATCGCATTCCCATACCACTCCAGAGAAGCTGTGTAGGGTACACTCACTGTACTGATAAATATGCTGCCGTCTGAAGCTGGAGTTCTAGGAGTGAATGAGGAAAAAAAAAAAAAAGAATCCCTTTGTGTTATCAAACATTGAATTTCACATATTTAGAGGGGTAATCCAGGTTACTATTTTTTTTTAAAGTAATGGCTGCAAATAACCGGAAAAAAACAACAAAAAAAACACAAAAAAAATAAATAAACCACAAGCAATACTCACCTATCCTTTCCCAAACAATCCAACGCTGATGCTCCAGAAGCCCCACCGGTTAGGGTTTACATGCAACAACGTAGCATGTGACCGCTGCAGCCAGTCAGAAGGCTCAGCGGTACATTATGCCAGAAAAACAATTAGTCATCACTGTGCCCTCTGATTGGCTACAACGGTTACATGTTGCACGTATGTAAAGAATCAGCGGAGAACCGCCGGAATATTAGCGCTGGATCACTAGTGAAAAGCATAAGTACTGCTTTTTTTATTTAGATCATTCGCAGCTATTACTAAAAAGTTTTATGAACCCAGATAACACCTTCAAGTGGACCATACACGAGAGGTTTTCCAGCAAAAAGGCCGATTGAGATCACTTTGCCTTTTCGTGACATAAGCGTGACAAACGCCAACTAAAAGATAGATCCATATCTGTGGAAAAATGTTTCTGCCAGGTTGGATTTTTTTGGTCATTGAGGAGTAGTCCTGTAAAGTGGTTCTCACCAACCAGATCTGCATTCCATCAATTCCATATGGTCTTTCACAATATACTCTAAAATGTAGATGAGTCAGCTGCCCTGATAGTCATATTCTAATCTGTAAGAGTGAATTTACACAGTGCGGTTTTGCCACAAGATTCGTGGCCAAGCGCATGAGGTTTTTTTCAGTGTCGTTTTCAGCAGCCGTGTGTGAATACACCCAAAGGCTGGGTTACCATAGTACAGATTTGCTGCAGACTTTGCCTGCATTTTGAAAGCCAAAACCAGAATTGGATCCAGGAGCAGACCTCTACGGCCTTAATTTATAGATTTCTTCTTTTTAGGTTACATGCCTGGTTTTGGCTTAAAAAAATAGATGCGAAATCTGCAGTAAATCTGCACTGTGGGAATCCAGCCTAAAAGGTCTGGACAACAACATCACAAGCTAAAAACGGCAAACCGCCGATCGATCTCTGCCTTGCTCGGTGGCCTGGTCTTCTATAATGAAGATCGGATTTGCCAGAGCCGTAGTTTGAGGTGCGGCTAATCCACGTGTGGAAATCTGATGGTTTTCATGAACCATTAAGTGGCATATCACTTAATGATGTGTATTTTAATCCGAGTGGAAAATTCAATGGGAGACAGATTTCACATGTAAATCCATATGAAACCTGGACAGTGTGAACGGGGACCATAGGACACAGATCTGTAGTTTGGCGTGAACTACTTTTTTACACCTGCGCCCGAGAGTGACCAAAACAATCCAACATGGGAGATCAAATTTTCCACAGATCTCTGCATTTGGTCGGCCCATGTGACGCTCATGTGTCACAAAAAGCACCGACAGTCGGCAGAAAATAGTCTAAATTGTCCGTCCATGATCTCTAGATTATGGTCAGTTTAAAGCAGCCACCGAGTATGAAAATCACTTAAAAAAAAACAAACAAAAACCTGCCCAAATCATTTGTTCCTAGACAAAACGCAACAACTGTTTGATGGACGTTATAAAAGATCAGAATATATTCACAATATACGTAGACCAGCAATTCAGATCACGACCCAGGCGCAATCCCCAGCACTAACAGAATGTGACACTCCTTTCAAAAACACCGTTATTCACCTTGTGAGAAATTCCCTGCAGTGCATCCTGGGGAGAGGTATTAAAAATGAACATGACCTGGAACACACCCAGAATACATTTTCACCTACCATCCCCCCCCCCCACACTGCTTTCCGCACAGATTTCTGCCACCCTCTCAACTGCTTCACAGCCCATTACCAAATTGCATATAGTTATATATTCCACTAATTAGGCTCCTAAAATATCATTAACATGTCTCTTGATCATTAGCATAATGTATGAGGCGTCCTTGGTTAGACAGGCCTTGAGTTTGTTAAGTGGGTAATGAAAATTCAGACAGAGGGATTGCAAAAATCCCAACATGCATCAGGACCCTGAGACCTATGACAGAGGAAACTAACGGATTGTACCACATTAAAGTGTAAATTATGACAACTGCGAGAAGCCAAAATGGTTTCGATAATGCCATCTTGTTTGCTGTAGACAGTAAAAGCACCGGGAAGCCTAAAACCAAAAATATACTGATTAATATATACACAAAATAGATAGGAAGGATTGGATAGAGAACGCCTGCTCGCACGGTACGGTCATATTGCAATTTGTGCTGTGAATTTCCACAAAATCGCATCAAAAACAAGCAAAGAGACAAATTAGATAGGGTCATTTTTCAGCCATATTGTAGAGAAGATCTTTATGTATAAACCTGGTCTTACAGATTCCTGTGATTCTTTAACCAAGCCGTTAGGCCCTGTTCACATCACGTTTGCCTTCAGTTTGGTCTATCCGTTCATCTGTTCTGTTTTTTTCTTTCAGTTGGTTTCAGTTTGCGTCCGTTCCGCTAGGTTTCAGTTTTTTCCTGACGGAAACATTAGCGCAGCACACTGCGCTATTGTTTCAGTCGGAAAGAAAACAGAAACCTAACGGAAGGGACGCAACTAACGGAACTGAAAGAAAAAAAATAACATTGAAATCAATGGTATTGCAAACGGAAACACTACTTTCCGTTTACCTGTTCCTCTGACGGAACAGATGAACGGAAAGACCAAACTGAAGACAAAACGTGATGTGAACAGGGCCCTAACATTGCTCACCAGGAAATTTTTATACAATCCTAAATAGAGAAATGACTAGGACATTCATAACTATCTTCCTTTTTAGAGCTTTAGAACATGAATGGCAGTTCAATAGTACCAAAAAGAAAGAAAAAAGAAACCCTTGAGCTCCATAGCAGGCCCCCCTACAGATTAACTGAACATTATACCCCCTCTCCCAGCTTGTAACGCAACACTGTGAAAACACGAGGGCACGTGTCATAGCTTGCTCAGCGCAGCTTACAATCTAATGAAGTCAGAGCCGCAAACAAAGCTTTCGACACTATAAACAGGGTTCAGTCTGTATAGGCACATGTGCAGAAAGCTTGACTGATCATTGTTTCTTCAGAGATGAAAACTGGGCATCGGAAAATCTGTTTTGCAGAATATACCACAAAACCAATTGTCCATTGCCAAACCAGGACACAAAAGCAAAAAACAAGAATGAGAAATAAGTTCATGTCTATCGCTGTTCAAGTAAATATACATCCAAGACCTTCCTTTGCCGCTTTCCAAAATGTTCCTTGTGCACTATAGCCTAAAACAGTCTCAAACTTTTTAAGCAGAGACTAAAAAAAACAAAAAACCTTTACAACAAGCCAGACTTGTCTATACTCTAATCCAGCTTCTAAAGAAGATGGGAGACTTGTCATTGGAGTATAAACCCCCTTTTTTTTTTTTATGAAGATCTTGGTTATAGATAGATACAGGGGCGGACATTACATTAGTGCAACCTGTGCGACTGCACAGGGGCCCAGTAGGTAAGAGGGCCCACTGTTACCTTAAAGAAACCATCTTCTGTCGGTTAGAGTGCACGTAAATGCCTGAAATAATGAATTTTATGGCTAACAATTACTGATGGGATGATGGGGAAAAATAAGGAGGTGGTCTATAATGACAAGTTGGAGAGCAAGGGGCCCATTAGACCTAATGCAAGGGGCCCATACACTAATCTTGCACAAGGGCCCTCAGCTGTCTGTGTACGTCCCTGGATAGATATAAAATGCACTCCCTCCTGCACGCTACTCCAGGAGGCTCACAATGGATCTGCTGTAAGAACTGGCACAAAGCCACTGTCAATAAAGTCACAATGTACCTGACCACACCAGTCCAGGTACAGGAAGTTGAATATTCCGAGAGGCATACTTCTATAAGCCGGCAACACTGGTTAAAGGCAGACAAATCCACAGACGTCTAATGGATAATACTGTTGACTTGACAGTGTCAAAATAACAAAAGGGAAGTCACATGGAATATAAACAGATAAGGAAACCTAGGTCTAATGAGCATCCAATTTTATGTCATAGTCATCCAATTTTAGGAGGCATCATTGGTACAGGACGACAAAAGGATGGCAACGTGGTTTGACCGCTGATCTATTTATTTGTTAGCCACATAGGACTCATTTTCAAGAAAACTACCAAAACAGTACATTGAAAGACCAAGGCCTCACGCACACGACCGTATTGGTTTTGCGTACTCACCGATATACAATTCACCAGTATTGGTGAATCCGCAAATCCCGACCCTAAAAGTGATTTGTCCTGAGGTTTCACGGTCCGGATTTGCGGCCCCCACACTTATCCGTGTAAATCAGAGTTGTGTGAATGGGGCCATAGAAATTAACGGGTCCGCAATTCATCAGCCAAAATTGTGGTAGCAAAAACATGGTCGTGTGTATGAAACCTAAGAGCAGACCGCATACACAATATGAATTTCCTTTCGTCATTCATATGTAAGAAATTGTAGATCTATGTTCCAAGGGTGCACAAGGCCTCAGGGCCTATTCAGATGAGCAACACAATAAATGGCAATTCTGAGTGACTGCACAGGTCATCCCTACTTTAGGGATTGAAAGTCATTATAAAAATATACATTCAACATTTAAGAGGTGCTGGGCTTTTACAAAATGCCTCTAATGTCGAGTTCTAACAGATGCTTCCCCTTTTAGAAGGACCAGTAGAAGACAATTATAGCAATTTTGTGGATTACGTCAAGCATGCTTTTAACGCTGGGAAAATTGGCCAGCCACTCGCATTTGGAATATATGTCCATGTGTTCACATAGGCACCTTGAGGTGCTCCCTGTCTAAACGTATGGTGAATTTTTGGGCTTTTAACAAAATGTTCTGAGAGAAAAACCATCTTAAAATGGCAGACTTTACCATCACGCAATCTACCAAATACCGTATGACACAGGACTTCTGGTAATATTTTCTTGTGAAGTGAATGTATGTTGCAGTAAGTCGGCATGCTCTGGAGATAATAAAGTTCTACAGTGGAACCAAAAGACCCCCCCAATCTAGACCAAATTTTGTTTTTGTGACGTATTGCCACTTCCCTTATATCTTATAAATATGGTCAGTCTTCTTGAGGGACAATATGGGTTTCTACTTCTTCTACTTTTGTTTTCTCATCTCCAGTCCTCACGTACCACAAGTCATGTTTTCAGGATTGCACAGGTAAAATGACTTATCAGCGCATCAGGAATTGCCATTACTTTTTTCTTTATGGGATATCCTCAAATCATGACCTGAGGCATAGTTGTACTCACCGATAGGATAGCATTCAAGACATATTGCATCTCTAAGCACACAAACCATACGATCACTGGGTAACTTATATTATTTTGTCCACACTCCTGTTTTCACTACAACAATCTTGGGAATTATGGCCAACGTGTACTTTATCTCGAATTCTCACTTTTTAAATAGCTCTTATAAAATATGGTCAATCACATTACAAAACGTATGCCTTCCGTTACAAAAATAAGTACGTTATACAATGGCCATTCTAACAAGGGAACCACGTTATGGATGTAATTACCACAACTGTAACTTATGGACTCGTCTCGAGTCTGAAATAATGCATTGAAGGTCACGCGCGACACATCATAAACAAGTCCAGAAAAAATACCCATGTGTGTAAAGAAAACGCCAATCAATAGCGTAAGACTTCAGTTCGCTAGGTATTTACACGCACTCATACACCAATACACACGCACCCATCTGTTTCTTCCAAAAATGCTTTCAGAAACTTGGAAGCAGATGGTTTATAATTCCAGGACAGACTCTTCTGCTTTCTGCATTCCTGGAATGTTTAACAAGAAGAAGTGAGCAGGAATACAGCAAACTTTATACAAGTGAAGGGGACAAAAGATTTATCCCGATACGAAGGATTATAAAAAAACATTTAAATCGGAATTCAGCGCGAATGTTCTGTCAGTTCTGCATAGTGGGGTCCAAAGAACCCTTTGGAAGGTAAGTCCACTGTACACAGTTTCAAACACGCTCAATGTCAGGAGATCCTTCGCTGGCAGGTCATGCCGGCCCCACATGTGA
The DNA here is from genome assembly GCF_050947455.1 of Rhinoderma darwinii. Classification (NCBI taxonomy): domain Eukaryota; kingdom Metazoa; phylum Chordata; class Amphibia; order Anura; family Rhinodermatidae; genus Rhinoderma; species Rhinoderma darwinii. The sequence continues at coordinate 47,128,866 of NC_134693.1, forward strand.
CCCTTACGACACAACTCACTGGCATGGTATCGGAGTGTATCATGAGAAAAACATTTAAACAAAAAAAAGTGTCTCCAAAACCTAAGACGAAGAAGAAGTGCAGTTTAACCAAGTCAATGCGCGGACACATTTTGGAGATATATGGGCTGCTTCCAGATATACGTGTACAGAGAACCCAAACAAACGACAATACAACTGAGAACAAGGACAGTATCATCTGGATAGATTGCAATGCGAGGTATGCTACAATGAAATATTATGGGCCTACATAAAGAGTTGCTCTGTGCAGTGGGTCATAAACAATGAAAGATTACATATATACACACAACCAGTTTAAGACTTGTATCCTCTATAGAGCGGAGAGTCATACTTTCACTAGAATGGCCGATAGCAATGAAAAGTTGTCAGGTGCATCCTATCTCATTAGTCGCATTAGGTATTATACAACCGATTGGATATTGGTAGGACTGTAAGCCGCTTTATCAAAGACAGATGTTAAGGCCACGTACAGACGTAAAAATCTGCCGTAGAACGAGCTACAAACGGGCAGCATAAATCGGCATGTTTTAAGGGTCTTTTGCACAGGGCAATTATTGTGTCAAATATAAGATTGAGTAAAGGTAGGCAATCATTGGCTAGTGTGAACAGGTCCGGCAATTGAACGATTAACGAGATATTGCTCATCGTTGGCCAGCATTAAATCTCATTGTGTAAACACGAATCTACGGGTCGTTCGCATACGAGGCAGGAGGAGGACAAAACTATCTCAAAAGCAAGTCAAAGTTATAAAAAAGACAAAGGATTATTGTTGCATGTAAACGCATGTCTTCTAAAAACATCGATCAGTGCTCGTTTTTACCAATTTATTTCATGTGTAAAAGGGTCCTCTTTTTTTTTTCTGTACGATGTGTACTGTCAGACCTATCAGGTGCATTTTTTTGCCCCTAGTTTGATTGCTTAATTTGTCATCAGGCGGGGTTACATGTTTTTAAACATACGGGGTGATCCCTTCATACCGCTATGACTAAGAGCGTTTTAGTGCTCAAAACGCGTAAGACATTTTTGCTAAAGATGTAGCACAAATTTTACTGCTGTTGAAATCTGTGTCAAACCCACTTCAAAATCCACAGTGGAACAAGTTTGAATGAGTGAATGGGGTTTTGTAAAACCCCATTTTCTAGAATTGCACTGTAAACATTTTTTGTGGTGCCACGTCTGAACATACCCGAATTGTTCATTTTGCAGAACAAGCTGTAAGTTTTCCCTCGTGGGTGTGTACCATAGGGGCTGTGTTTTAGTGCCTCTAGACAGGGGAGACTCCATCTCTCTAGATTGAACAGATTCCACTTCCCCATAGGTGGGGTGAACCTACTTTTTGGCCAATCACCACAAATTGCAATAAAGAAAGAAGAACCACAATTGCTGAAATGCACACTGCCTTCCTGAGCTACAATGGATAGTATGATGGGATGCCAAAAAATGCCAGGCCTTGGACAGAGTATGGACAACTAGCACCAAGCAAGAGCTTGGGGAAAATAACGCAAATGCGTGTGTGTGTGTGTGTGTGTGTGTGTGTGTTTGGGGGGGGGGGGGGACAACAAGGTATAAGGATATCATTTTATATTACAACCCTAAATTAATCTTGCATTTTATGTTCATTGCTTAGAACTTTTGACCTGCACCTTAAGTAATCCTCCTACCTGAGAAATCTACTTCTGTGAAGTGTGAAATGTGTAGCATTCAGGGCAATATACTACAAACATATCGAACAACCATCATTGCAAATATATTGTAGTCAGACACATCCTAACCACATATGAAAGGGAGAGATAAATCCCCCCTAGGAGTCATTCTACAGATTACTGCAACTAAATCTGGAAAAAGGTCTGAGGTAAGTACTTCGTGCTACAAGTTGCGCAGTGGACTAGGCCATTTAGTGTGTTGAAGTTTTTTGTATGTCAGAAATGGGAGATCTATTCTCCTTTGTTTCTTTTTTTCTTTAGGGGCTGGCACAGCTGGAATACTGATCTGATGCCTGAGGGATCCGAGTCTTTCCATGGCCGCTCTCTGCATGTATTAATAACAATATTATGGTGTTAATAAAACACTCAGCCCTCACAATGAGTGTTGCAGAGAGCCTATTAGCATAACAATGCAGCATCGGGAGCTGCCTCTCTCACAAGCCCCATTATCCAAGCACATTCTATACATCAGGCTCTGCTCTTGATCTGCAGAATTACATCGTGTGAGAGCGAAGGCAACGACTCCCACTGAGTCCTAACCACAGACTAGGAACTAAATGACGGGCTTAGGCCTCACAATTGTCGAGCATGCTGGCGGGATAAAGCTATGGATTCATAACCAAAAAGAGGCTTCGTTAATTTTTTAACATTAGTTTTAAGATCTCCTGCTCTTTCCAAGACCTTCATCAGTGTGAAAAGCAACCAACCCTATCAACAACACTGTAAAGGGGAAAAAAACGCGGGAGCAATTCCCATGAGAGGAAAAAGAGTGGTGACTAGTTTGCAGGCCGGCATGGGAAGAGGCGCTGAATAACAGCTCAGTTCCTGAAGGGGTCAGATGGATGACGGAAGGCTCCAAATTCCTGACAGACAAACGATGGTTCAGTCAACCAAAAGACCAACAATTCAATTCTCCTCAAGGACAGAAGGGCAAGATGTCGTGCCAATAGTCCAAAAATAAAACTTGGTCTTAGAAACAAAAAGTATTTAAAAGTTCAAGACTTTTCAGTACACCAAAACTTAAGAGGTTTTCCAGGGATAGAAAATTTTTATACTAATACTCTGTCAAAATTAAATAAAATACCTAATATGCATGGTGTCAAAAATCGGAACGCATTTGTTCCTATTCTCCCTAAAGTTGGCCGGCCGGAAGCTCTGCTTTTCATTCAAGTGTTTTTTTTGCTTCGACACACGCTCATGCACGTGCGTGTGTTCTTATGCAGACCTGTGTCGATAAGTCACTGATAATCGACACAGGTCAGTCATCGAAGCGTAAACAGGCTTCAATGCCTGACCATTTTGTGTTCCTTCACATAGCTCAGTGCTCGTGCACTGCCCACCGCAAAAATTGTGTCTTTCTGAAAAACCCCTTTAAGGTCCTTTTACACAGGGCAACGATCAGTTGAAAGTGCTCATTCATTACCAATCATTGCCCTCGGGGAAGCGATCAGCCGATGAACGAGCAAAAGCTCGTTCATGAGCTAATCGTATCTTTTAGGCGAACTAAAAAGGAGTCGGTAGTCGGCAGCATATCTCCCTGTGTAAACAGGTAGATGTGCTACCGACACGATGCAAATGCATGGGGCAAACAATCGTATTAACAATCGTTCATCCAAATACATTACCAACAATTGCTCCTTGTGAATGAAGCCAACGAGCGGCAATCGTGGTGGCTTGATCTATCAACATTTGTTTTCACGGCCAGTATCGGGGTGTCTAAACGGACCTTTAAAAGGGCAATTTCCCATAACAAATAAAAAGTATTGCCTGGGGAAGTCGAGGCCAGCCGTACATTTCCTGTGCAGCGGAATTCAAATGAATGGCCATCGTTGCAATACCTGGCCGGTTTGAGTCTGACAGAGTGTGGGCCGCTTTTACTTGGGGTGGGGATCCCGAGCAGTAGACCCACCACCATGATGTCCTGATAGGAAGACTCCTTTAAATAGGAGTGTGAAGATTAATACAGTGGCCCATTCAAGTTACAATAGCCTCAGATTACAATATTTGCAAATGGTCTCCTGTGCCATTGTAACTTGAAACCACATTCAACATACAATGCCACATACAGTCCAGATCTGGGGCGCGTGTGATTGACTAACTGGATCTTTCAGCCAATCAGCATGGGCATTTTACTGGTGAAACACCCGTGTTACTGAAGTGCATGCATGGATTGGCTGCTTAGTAGCGCCTCTCCTACCTGTGCCAGGAGGAGTTGCTCCTTTGCACACCAGGTGAGGACAGCCAAATTTATTTTTTAATTTTTTTTGGTATACTGATTTACAGCTTCTAGCAGCTATTTCTGACTTTTATATGTAAGAATTTGCTTTATCTGTATCTGCTTAATCATCTTTTTTTCTTATTTTTGGGTAACATTTTGGCGGCTTTGGAACCAATTACTAGTTTTCCATAGTTAGTCTCAACTAAGTTACAATATTTTCAACTTACAATGGTCGTCCAGGAACCAATTAATATTGTAACTTGAGGTTATCACTGTATCTTGGCCACTTTTAGTAGCCACGACAGTACTCATAGGGGAGGTAACTTTCCAGTTACGGAGTTGCATATACACTTGCATGCATACGCATAAGCATACCTACGACTTCCAAGCTTCCTCACTGTGCTTATCTCAGTTTTGCAATTATATTCATGAACCAGAAGGCTCAGGATGAAGAGTCTATAGTACATGGCATGGGGGTGGGGGGGGGGGGGGAGTGATGCAGGAAAAAAGGGTCAATTTAATAAGTAAAAAAAAATAAAAATCTACATGTGAGATGTGGACTTCTCTATAAAGAATAGAAACCTAAAATGTTATTCCTAGAACCCAGTAATTGGTTAAAAGAACATTTAGGTGAACTAAGCCGATTCAGACAAACACTATTTGCAGAATGTGCTCACACAGTATTCCCCTAAACATTTTGGAAGGCATCCACTGCATGTATAATAGAGGGGCTACCACCACCAGCGCCTGAACATAAGCGGTTTGCTCGCCTATTGTATAAACAACAGTTCAGATTAAAACTCGGTTGTTGTTTTGCACATTTTCTGTGACCCACTTTTAAGCTGCAGCCGGAGTGAATATAAAATATGAGCCCATTGTCAACAAGCAGTGGTAAAAACTCTGCCGACTAAAGCCTAAAGGCTATGTTCACACGGGGTATTTTGCAGAGTTTTTTGACGCGGAAACCGCGTCGCAAAACTCGGCAACGGCCCGAGAACGCCTCCCATTGATTTCAATGGGAGGCGTCGGCATCTTTTTCCCGCGAGCAGTAAAACTGCCTCGCGGGAAAAAGAAGCGACATGCCCCATCTTCGGGCGCTTCCGCCTCTGACCTCCCATTGACTTCAATGGGAGGCAGAGAAAGCGTATTTCGCGCTGTTTTATGCCCGCGGCGCTCAATGGCCGCGGGCGAAAAACGGCGCGAAAATCGGCGTGCAGGGAGAGGAAAATCTGCCTCAAAGTTCCAAACGGAATTTTGAGGCAGATATTCCTCCCCCAAAATACCCCGTGTGAACATAGCCTAAATGTGTGTATCTGGAAGTGAGAAAGATGGCCACAAAGAGTTAAGAGAGGACTCCATGTGGGGGAGTTGGAAGGAAAGTTTGAGAGGTTTGGTTTCTGCATCCCTTCTGTTGCTGCCTTGGAATTTGTCTGCCCTATAAATTGAAATTTGGTCATAAAACCTTGACAGAAAAGTTCAAGAAAGGGTTAGGCTGACTTTATGCAGCGAGACACGTTGCATGACTACGATAGGATGCAGGAAAGTAATGGCTGCATGGTTTATGTCAGAAAGAAGAAAGGACTCCCCCCACCTTTCAGGTAATGTTACCTCAGGGCTGGGCAAATCCCAGGAGCCAGGCAGCCAATGCACCTAGAAGCATTAGTAGTACACAACTGGAAAAGTATGAAAAGCCACTTTGTTTTGGTCTAAATTACTCTGGTCTAAAGCAGATGGGGATTTATTAAAACCGATGTTTCATACGCCAGCCCCGATAGGAAACAAGCTACAGTAAGATGCGACAAATCCAGCCGCCCCCCCCCCCCCTTTGAGTTTTGCTCATTAGTTGTTGCAAAGTGGTTGACCAGGTCTGGAAAAACACAGCCACACTCGTCCATGAGTTGTCTGGTATTGCAGCTCAGCTTATTTGGAGTTTAAAGGTCTGAGCCGCAATACCGTACACGACCTGTGGACAGATGTGGTGCTGTTTTTGGAAGAAAGTAGCCATGTTTTTCCCTGGACAACCCCTTTAATTCTGAAGTATTTTTTGCAGCTCTGATTTACAACGAAAAGATACTGGCAGTCGTTTTATTATTCTTTTTAAAAGTATTTCCTCATAAGGCCATGTTTACACAATGGCTTTTCATATAAATATTTTGGCGCCAAAGTCGGCGTGAAAACTACTTGCATGAAGTGTCTTACTTTTAGTGGGAAACCAACCCGTTGCTGGTTGTTGAAATTAAAAAACTACATTACGGAAAGAAAATGGCACGTCGCTTTTTGAAAACCGTGTCAGGTAGCCGCACGCAGATCCGTGGCAGTAGAAACTGCCAAGCCGCCTCAGGAATCTGATTTCCGCCGTGAAATTCTCCAGCAAATCAGCCACTGATTTTTCCGGCAAAAAAAATCTGTCATCTGAACAGAGCCTAAATACATTTATACAAAGGCTGATTTACATTCATTGCCCATTTGGCCTTGACCTGAGTAATCAGAGAATGGTTGTTAGGAACATGCTGCCTGACAACCCCACATAAAAAGGGTGTCGCTGTTAGAGAATATATCCCTAGCAACCAGTTTCTCTCTAATGATTCAGATACTCGGATTAAACTTGTATTGGCACTGTGCCCACAGCAGAGATGGGAAAAAGTGTCTTGACAGCGATCATGGCATCTCAATCAGTATTAGTAATCACATTTTTCTCTTTAAAATTGACTTTTTTTGCAGGCCGACTTTACTCTGTAGAGAGAATATATATATCTGCATCCATACCAGAAAGTAAAACTCCACCTTGGAGTCACTGTTGAAAAATTATTACAAACCTGCTCAAATAGCAATTACATAATATAAGTTATCCAAATCATTCCATTTAGCAGCAGTAATGCACGGTCGACAACATTCAAGGGTGCAAGGAATTTCACGTCATCCAAGACTTCACGTTTTATTACCGACGGTTTAGGAAAAGTCTGCGGTCTGAAGCCGGCCATACACATGAGATAGTGGTGGACAGACCGTTATTTCTCCCAATCCCACCATAAACATGCTCGCTCGGCCATTTTTATCATATCGCAAAGGGGAAAAAAGTCTTTATATAGCACCAACATATTCCGCAGCACTTTATAATTCAGAGTGAACATATACATACAATATCAGATATTACATAGTTTAAAAACGAATTGTAAGAAGGAGTGAGGACCCAGCTGCAGGAGCTTACAACTATGGAGGGAAAAGGGGTAACACAAAATGTAAAAAGGGAGTGTTTTTTACAATGGTCCAGCCATCTTTTAGAAACATTGGGTAGTACACAAAGCTGCGTGAGCCAGTATGTGTGTATGACAGACATGAAGTGCATTAGGGTGCAAGGAGCGTGGGGATACGGTGTAACAAATGGATCAGGTTCGCAGGACTAATGTAGGCGACGAGAGGTGGTAAAGAGGAGGAATAAACCACTACCGGAGCACCTTTGCAGCGGCTTATCCCCTGCATGAAAAAAGGGTCACGTATGCTACAATTCAACATGCCCGATCCTTCTTTCCCGCCTACGACAAAATCGTAGGGTTTGGACTACTTTTATCTAAAGTATATGGGCATTTGTTACAGGTCATCATTATTAAGCTCCAGTAACAAAAATTGAGGGTTTCTGATAACATTGAATTGTGAAATAGCTGCTTAAGAAATTCCCTAGTATATGGAGTAAAAAAATAAAAGGGTCTCAATGGCGCTGGTGTGTACGGGACCTGGTCTTGTGTATCTGCACAATTGGTAATATTTGGACATAGTTAAAGCCCTGTCCACCCAGCAACGCTGGGACTGTGGAGCTGCTGTGAAGTAAATGTTCTCAGCAATGGCTCCTTCTCCTCCTCCTTTGGATGAAGTTCCGTCTGCCCTTGAGTTATGATGACAGAAGGTGAAAAAGTCAGGGAAAAGCCTAAACCACCACAAGTGAACTTTGGATGAACTTAGGGAGAGGAGGAGAGTCTGGGAGCTTGGAAAGAACAGCTTTTAAATCTCTCCCAATCCTGATATGTAAAGTTAGATGGTGTGGGGGTATTAAATGGGGGTTTAACCACTTGTCAAGGTGCAGGAAAGTCGGCGTAAATGCATATGTACTCCGACATGGTTAAACGACGGACGGGAGGACAGTAAAATACACAATGTATTTTTCGATATTTTTTCTTCGTTGTACTTTCATGAAATGTATTATTAATGTGCTATTATGTAATGGTGCTTTTGTTTTATATGTTGCTTTGAAGCTTCAACTATACCCAAGGCACATCATCAGAAATTACAATATATTTATAATCTCTAACAGGGAAGAATTAGCACAAACATTTTCTGAACTTGCATTTATGTCAACTATATACTTTTCTTTTTGCTTGATACTCCTCAAACGTTTTACTTGTATGATAACACATGCTACAGAATAAAATAAAAAAACACATAAGCACATAGGAGTCAAAAAAAGTATGTGTCTATTCACATGGGGAATGCCAAAGCAAAGAAAGACAGTCAGTCATGTAGAAGAGAGTATATACACAGGTCATTGAAAAATGATTAGTCCTTTGGGAAACATTATTGAGGTTAGGGTTAGAGAAGACTCGGTAGACTTTAGGAGCCAGTTAGGCTGGACCCGGCTATCCCTCATAATATAGTCTTTGATGGCAATCACCATTTGCATGCATCATTCAGATAGAGAAAGAGCCATGATCATATCAACATTTTTCAACTTGGCAGCGAAAGCATTTAGCATTAGGCCTCATGCAAAAAATCTGACAGAAAAAAAAATTGGGACATGCTTTGTTGCATACCGTATTACAGAAGTGTTCTGACATACTGCACCCAATGGAGAATCAAATGATGGGGTACACGGACAGGGGACATACGACGGGGAAATCTGTACGCCGTCATACAGCCTCCTGCATACGGCTCTGCCACGTACATGAGGCCTTAGGCTGGGTTCACACGAGCATGTTACGTCCGTAATGGACGGAACGTATTTCGGCCGCAAGTCTCGGACCGAACACACTGCAGGGAGCCGGGCTCCTAGAATCATAGTTCTGTACGATGCTAGGAGTCCCTGACTCGCTGCAGGACAACTGTCCCGTACTGTAATCATGTTTTCAGTACGGGAAAGATGTCCTGCAGCGAGGCAGGGACTCCTAGGTCCGTACATAAGTATGATGCTTGGAGCCCGGCTCCCTGCAGTGTGTTCGGTCCGGGACTTGCGGCCGAAATACGCTCCGTCCATTACGGACGTAACATGCTCGTGTGAACCCAGCCTTACGGTCAGTCATTATCGCTGCGGTATAGTGAAAAGTTGCTATGTGTAAGCTCAACCTAATGTTTGGGATCAACAAAACCAACCCGATGAATCCTGATATAACAAGATTACTTTGTTGGTCATTAATATTCACGGTTTCCTATGGAGTCATTCAGACTTGTGACAGGAAACGTGAACTGGACAGGGTGAAAATAATCCATATAAGTGGCTTTTATTGGGATCTATTTTAGGGGTCAATAAACCTTCAGGTCACATAGGCCTCCTGGTTTACAAACAACTGCTGCATATTTCTACCTTGCAAAGAGGATCTCCTACATTGGCGTAAGCCTTAGGGTATGTTCACTGAGTTTTCCGCGTTTTTGTGCGCCGGTTTTGGCCCTCGGCCATTGAGCGCTGCGGGCAAAAAAACGCGAAATGCGCTTTCTCTGCCTCCCGTTGATGTCAATGGGAGGTCAGAGACGTAAACGCCTGAAGATAGGGCATGTCGCTTCTTTTTCCCGCAAGACTGTTTTTACACTCGGTGGAAAAACGCCTCCGCCTCCCATTGAGATCAATGGGATGAATTTTCAGCCATTTTTTTTGGCACGTTTCCGGTCAACAGACCCTTAAATGACGGAATCAGAGAACAGTTTCCTATAGAACTGCAATAGAAGGCAAAAAGCATGCCCAATATATCTCAATCACCTCTCCTCTATCTTACCGACTACTATACAGAGATCATATACTTAATACACCCTTGCTGCACAATGGGAAATCACAAGCAGATACACACCAGCATTACAGTGTTCGATCTGAATACAAGGCTCTTACATAGGCTGCAGATCTGAGCGGAACAGATATTACACATTCTGCAGCAATGCATTTTTTCTTCAATGTAAGGCATGTGTGATTTAGTACTCTTCAGCAAATTTACCATATTACTGGGTTGCGTAGCTCAGATTTACATTTATATTAAAGCACGCATTTCAGCATATTACACTCGCACTAGTCATTAGTGCCTAATGTTCTGACAGAAAAGGGTTAACCGCGCTGGAGGCAAATGGAGAGCCTGGAATGCAGAGGAACAGGTAACGTTTCCAGCGAGCTGCCTGTCACACACTAATTCATGCCTGACGTGAATGGTCTGATGGCCGTACTATTAGCAATCACAGGGGGAGAGGATGGATGGGGAGAAAGAGAGGGATAGACATTATAGGAGAAGTCTAATGTGGGAGGGAAACCAACATGAGGCACAAGGAAAAGAAAAATAAGTATAGGGGAGTAGAAGGGGCTGGATAAACAATGGCGTGAGAGTGGTAAAGTAATAAAGGCTGTTAAAATAAATAGCAGGGATTTGTATGTGCCTCGAACTATAAGCTCAGAATAAAATGTGGACAAAATACTCAACTCTAGATACAGTCAGCATAATGCCCGGCTTGAACACGGGCTCCATAGGTGATATCTGACGCCAGGTAGCCAAAGTGCCAAAAAATTTGCTAGTGGCGCATTTATCTATCGTCTGACATTTCAATGAAAGCAGAGACCCCCACAGATCATTGGAATGATTGTGCCGGAGTGATCGGCTTCTTTATTTGGTATCTTCAAGCTATGTTAATGGTGTTCGCATCTAAAAAAAAAATGGGATGTAACCAGCATGCATTGCGGAAATCAAAGGGATTCGGCATATTATCGCAGTATTTTCATTCAAGTACAGATGTGCCCTCCCTTAACTGATCTCTAAATCTTACATATCCTGAGATGTGTGGAGCGAAATGGAAAAAAAAAAAGAAGAAAAAAAAAGTATACCTCCGATAGATGTCATCTGCAAGCCACAAATAATCCATAGACTCCTCTTAAAAAAAGTATGCGTTAACGAAGTTTTTTTTAACGGGATGGCTGTGATGGATGCCATCCATCAACAATAGACTCCGATGTTAAAAAAAATAAAAAAATAAATTAAATTTAAAAAAAAAGTGTATATATATTAAATGTATGCAGGTTTTTTTTTGTTTTTTTTACTGGATGGTGCGAGATTGTATTGAATTGGTATCATAAATTGTATAACTCAACACAATTCAAGGAAAGTTAAGGGTGGAGACATCTGTAATCAGTGAGGGTCCCTGTTCATGGACCACTACCGATGCTATCTTCTGATGTCTCAATGTAGGTGAACATTTTAACTTTTTGATTTTTTTTTAGTCATATCTCTTTCGGTCACGCTCCTCATTTAGATTAAAGGGTTCACGCATCTTGGCTACAATCGGCATCCTTACCTAGGTAATGATGGAACGTTTTGGTCAATGGTCATAGATGGTAAGGTGGTATAGTCACTGATCACCAAGCTAAGCAGCTCTAATAAATGTTCAGACCAATAAAGTAAAGGCCCTTTCACACCGGCCGATAAGGCGAGCGCTGATCAACGAGACATCGTTGATCTGCGCTCGTTTGCTCCTGTCCCCATACATTATTATCATGTCGGCAGCGCGTCTCCCTGTTTACACAGGGAGATGTGCTGCCGACAACGATAATATTTTACTTTTTTAAAACGATACGACCAGCAGATGATCGATGGTTTGCGTGGTTATCTGCTGATCGCTGCCCTGTTTACACGGGGCAATTATCGGCAACGAGCGTTATATGAACGCTCATCTGCCCGATAATCGTCCAGTGTAAATCCCCCTAAGGCCTCATGCACACTTCCGTTTTTTCCTTCAGGGTGCTATCCGTTTTTGTCACTGATAGCACCCTGAACCCATTCATTTTAATGGGGCCATGCACACTTCAGTTTTTTTTGACGGTCCCTTGTTACGTTCCGATCCAAAGTAGAGCATGTCCTACTTTGGTCCGGAATTCCGTGACCGTGAGGCCCATGCAAGTCAATGGGGCCGTCAAAAAAAACTGAAGGCACACGGAAGGCATCAGTGTGCCAGAGCCGTTGCCTAGCAACCGCCGGGCGGGCAGAAAACCATTAGAAAAATATTACACTAATTGGCAGCCACTTGTCTCTATCAATAACTGATAGAGAAAAGAGGCTGCTGATTAAAAATAAAATAAAAAGCATTTCATACGTACCCGGTCGTTGTCTTGTCTTCTTCCCCCAGTCCGACCTTCTTTTGTGACGTGGCGGCCTGCGATTGGCTGCAGCGGCCGCGGCGGCCTGCGATTGGCTGCAGCGGCGGCCTGCGATTGGCTGCAGCGGCCGCGGCGGCCTGCGATTGGCTGCAGCAGCGACATGGATTGAACGTCATTGCTGGAGGCCGGACAGGAGGAATGTAAGTATGAACGTATTTTTTAAAAAAAAAAATTTATTACATTAAAATTGTATTTTCCGCGCGCCGAGCATGGTACTGTCACCCTGGACAGTACCATGCTCGGCGCACGGAAACTGAAACACGGAGTGCACACGGCCGCTAAAACGGGTTCACGGACCCATCAAAAGCGGCCGTGAAAACGGTGACGTAAGTGTGCACGAGGCCTTAAGTATCCATTGGACGAAACATCGTAGTCATATCAGGAGAGGTATCGTTAACTAGGGACAACTTATAGGCGTTAGATTACTATGACCTGCTGACACGGACTGGGTTAGCATAATAAGAAGCCAGGAAATGTGTTCTTAAAGGTTGTGAGAAGGATTAAGTAGAGGATGGGAGAGACTTGACATTTGGGACACAATGTGACCTCCTGGCTGAGGGTTAAACAGAGCTGGAACACAAAGCTTGTCATTGACGCCTATAACCTACAGACTGATATTCTGTCATAAATAACCTTTCCATATGTTAAATGCTGGCCTTCAGCGAGGAAGAATACCACAGCTCCGTATGGAGGCAGATAAATAAAGTGGGGGGACAAGGCACCAGATAAGCCGTTTGACACTGTTAGAGCGGAGAAGAAAGGAAGGGTGGGGGGGGGGGGGGTCTCAATCTTTAAGTTTTTTTGGTTTTTTTCTTGCCTACCCACGTTAAACAATAATAAAACAGGGTTTAACAATGGCATTTTCCACAAATCTAGGTATATTCGGTAGTACAGCCAGGATCTAGCATCAGATATGTATAGTCCGCTACACAACAATCATGTAATATAGAAGTAATAAAGATGTGAACGGAAACATAGATCAAGAAGCAAAGATATTCAGATAATCCAGTAGAGGAAAGGGAGAGTAGAACTAAACCCAGGAATGTACAAAATAAGGCAAGTTGGAACAGGAAATAAAGTGGAATTCCAGAATCCCCCCAACCCTTACGGAAACTCAATTGCTTCAATAGAAGGTCTTATTTTATTGTCGCATTACGGCTCTAAGCATGAGATGTATATATAGAGCCAAGGACTGGATCGGATCAAGAGCGCTATGGGAAGGGGTTTCATAATCAAATCAAAGGATGAGATCCAATTCAGTCTTTGGCCCTGAACATTTGGCTCACGCACGGAGCCGTAATACCATCATGTGCATGAGCCCTCAGGATGAGATCACATGGTTTACTATGCCTCTGTTTGGAAGAGTGTGCTTAGCGCCAAATTAGAATTATGTCCCATCCTTGAAATAGAGGAAAATCTTCCCCGTTTTTTTTTAAACTAAATATACAGATTTCATACGGTGGCAAAATATGCCCGGGTGAATGCAGCCTCAGTGCGGCAGTAATCGGATGTTATTCCTTATTTCTCAATTAATGATAATACTGGCGAGTTTGTGTTTAATCATAGCTGCAGTGTAAAGCATTGCGAAGGGACAGAGGAGCAGTACGACCGATGAGAAAGGAGGTGGATTTTGGACTACCTCTTTCTCCCATTAGCAAAACAGATAAGTAACATTGATCATTCAACACCTTAAAAACCTCACCTTACCCAGGTGTACATTATAATATATGTATTTTATGTTGTCCTTTATGTCTGGCAGTCAAAGTTTTTATTATGGTCACAGTAACAGGACGTCCCCAGATTCCAGCATTTTAGACAGACCCATGCTTCCTCCCATATGCAAATACTATACCTCAGTCAAGCCATTGTATGGTCTTTGGTCAAATATCCTACAAACATAAAACATCCAACAGACAGAATCCACAGTGGTCTCGGCTGTATGTAGAGCACAGTCGTAGCGCCTTACCTGTCTTTTCTTTGATTTCACAAAGCACGTTGAAGAGGGCAGGTTTCATTCTGTGGCAGTTCAGGGCATGTTTTCTGCAAATTGTAGTGAAAAACAAAAAACAATCAAAGATCATCAGATTTGGGTCCCCACATGCAGAAACAACAGAATACAGAATCACTAATTACAAATGATATATATTTCTTATTATGTTGGTAGAACACCACAGAAATTGTATGAAAAAAATGTGAGTTTGTTTGTGGGACCAGTATATAAATGTAGCAGAGCTGAATAAGCAATTTTACTCTATAGGGATGTAGGATTTCTTCATTGTGAGCATAGAAAACGGTAATATTATTAACAATTGTAACAAATCCAGCTCTGCTACATTTCTGGGATCTCATATAATGTAACTGTTTTTGAAGAATTGCAGTAGTAATGTAAATATTACACTTGAGGCCACACTGCCACATTTAGGCTATCTATGTTCACACGGAGTATTTTGGGGGAGGAATATCTGCCTAAAAATTCCGTTTGGAACTTTGAGGCAGATTTTCCTCTCCCTGCACGCCGATTTTCGCGGCGATATTCGCGCCGTTTTTCGCCCGCGGCCATTGAGCGCCGCGGGCATAAAACTGCGCGAAATACGCTTTCTCTGCCTCCCATTGAAGTCAATGGGAGGTCAGAGGCGGAAGCGCCCAAAGATAGGGCATGTCGCTTCTTTTTCCCGCGAGGCAGTTTTACTGCTCGCGGGAAAAAGACGCCGACGCCTCCCATTGAAATCAATGGGAGGCGTTCTTGTGCCGTCTTTGCCGAGTTTTGCGACGCGGTTTCCGCGTCAAAAAACTCATCAAAATACCCCGTGTGAACATAGCCTTAGGCTGGGTTCACACTGAGTTTTTTGCAGGTGGAAAATCTGCCTCAAAATTCAGTTTGGAATTTTGAGGCAGATTTTCCTCTGCCTGCACGCCGATTTTTGCTGCGTTTTTCGCCCGCGGCCATTGAGCGCTGCAGGCATAAAACGCCGCGAAATACGCTTTCTCTGCCTCCCATTGATGTCAATGGGAGGTCAGAGGCGTCAACGCCCGAAGATAGGGCATGTCCCTTCTTTTTCCCGCGAGCCGGTTTTTCCGCTGGCGGGGAAAAAAAACGACTCCGCCTCTCATTGAAATCAATGGGAGGCATTTTCTGCGTAAGAAAAAACCGTGTAAAAATACTCAATGTGAACTGGCCCTAAGGCTGTGTTCACATCTGCATCGGAGTTAGGTGCCACTGAAGCAGATAGATGAAAAACGCTGGACACCTTGACGGAAACCCAACGGAACCTTTTAAAGTTAATGGGTTCCGCCGGGCGCTCTTTGTTTCCTATAACGGAGCCTTACATACAACACACTGATCATATCCAGCCGGATTTCAATATGCAAGTTTATGAATTTTATATTAAAATGATTACTTTTAGAAATAAATGTAGGTATAGTTTATTATATGCATCATTCCTCGCCCTGTGCAGCAGTGAAAATACAATGCTTATAAAAAATAAAAAAAAATACTGATGACCTATCCACCGGATAGGTCATCAGTATATCATCGGTGCGGGTCCGACACCCGGACACCGCACCGATCAGCTGCTCCAGTGGCCTGCGGGAACCAGATGTCAATGCACAGTATGCAATGTACAGAGCCAGAAACAGTTAGGTCCGTACATTGTACTTGAATAGGAGCAGAGCTGCAGTACGGCAGCTATTCCGTGACTGGAGCCAACTGCTTAGGGCATGGACGTCCATTGCCCGGAGACCACTAGAGCAGCTGATCGGAGCGGGTGTCGGACCCCCCACAGATCATATACTGATAACCTATCCGATGGATAGGTCATCAGTTGTCCGGTAGTGGACAACTCCTTTAAGTAACAAAGCTAGAGTCCCCAAAAACTTTAGGAACGTTTACAATAATATTATTAATATATTCCCCCTGTGGTGGGAAAGGTTTTACAAATCCAGGGAATATTTGCAGAGAAACCTGGTTAGGTTAATAAAGACTACAACAGTGTGATACTGTTCTTCTGGAAGAAGCCGAAACAAGGTCAAAAATATTATTCGGTAACCACCATCTGTAAGATACCAACTACTGCAGCTGCATGCCAAAGTAAGAAGTGCCAACTTGTATGAATCAAATTTGGTAAGGTCCATTCAGTGGCTCTTGTGGAGTACAAATATACATGTGCCAAGATTTCCGTTGAGAAAGTGCATTGTGAAGTGAACCTTAACAGAACAAATAAGGGCCGTCATAGATATTCATCTGTCTCAATAGAAACACAATGGAGGTAGTCTATCCTGGGATGACGCAACATTCAGCTCAATTCATATACAGCTACAGATAACCTAATGGTCAGAGACATAATGCCCTGTATGTTTCCCCAACAGTAAAACGCGGAGGTGGCTGGGCGACGTTTTGTCGGATGGAGAGCAGCATCCACATCAGTAGAGGCCAGGGATGAATTTGTAAAACGGACAATGACTTATAGCGTCCATTTCAGCTGCCAAGTGCAGGTCCTACTGTGACCCAGACGGTTCGGCCAACAGATATTTGAAATGCATTGCCAGCTTTAGACTTGGAACAGCAGGCAATAAGAGATTTTACAGACATTATTGGGGTGGGGGGGGGGGGGGGGCTCGGCACCAGTGTCAAATTATTGCATGGACAATCTGGCTCCTGATGTGCATACAAGAAGTAGTACAGTAAATAACCATTAGGCACCGTTCGCACGTGTCAGAGTTGACACGGATTGCGCAGCGAAATCTGTACAAAATCCGACAACACCGACATCCAGTCTGGAATTATTAGCATGCTGATAAAAAAAAACTTCACACATAAGTAGCATGCTACTTTTTTCAGATGGCAGCGATGAGGATTAGCCCCATTGAATGGCAATAGTTCTCATCCTTGTACGGATCTGCTTCATAAATAGCAACACATCCACAGAAGAAATCCAAGGGTGAGCCTCGGATTCCTTCCCGCAGAATTTTAAACCAACATGTGAACAGAGCCCTACTCTTTTTTTTTTTTTTTTTTTAAATACACTCAAGAATGGAACAAAGCAGACCTGTATATTACAACAGCTTTACATGACTCTGCCCTTAGCCTTGCTCGGTCATAAACGCAGTTTATTTAGTAATTATGGCGTTTTTACGGTGCCTACCATATCATTCCACACATGTAATAAAATCCTACGTGAAGGCACACGGCAATTACACAATTCACAGGTAAACATGTCAGTGTATTAACGGAAAATGTGGAAATATAACAAGTCTAAGGCCATTAAGATGGAAAAACCTGAAATGCATGGATCACCGCAGGCCGCAGATGAAAGTTTGTTATAAATATCAGAAAAAGTTGCCCCTTGTGGACTTTACTGCTACTTGGTCATAGCAAAGTAGTCATTACACAGACCATGGAGTCTCCTACATAAGCAACGAAGCTCCGAGCTATTAACATCCCTGACAGAGTGTGTAAACCTCGCCTGCTCACTAAAATATACAGCGTTCTCCCTTGTACCTTCTATTACAGACAATCCCTCACTTTGCTATCGATTGCTAATGTAAAAGGAATGCAGTAGCGGGAGGGCACACAATAGGCCAATAAAAACAATGTGCAGATGTGAGGTGCAGAGGGGTAACGCAGAATAAGTAAACGCTTGGATTAATCCATTGGTATGTAGTGCGTGAAGCAGAGCTCAGAGTACTACAAGGCTGCATTCAGACAAGAGTGTCCAATTTGCAGGCGTAAAAAACGCTGCGTTTTTCCTACATTTCTTGTCCGTGTGCGTTGCGCATAGACATCAGTGTGCGTTACGTGTGGCGTGCGTTTATCACGTCCGTGCAAGCACTTCATTTTATAATGTATTTCTCTGCTTTTCAATGTATTTGATGCGTGAAACACGTACAGCACATGGGAGTTGTCCGTGTGCTGTCCGTAGTTTTCACGCACCCAGACTTCAATGGGCGACTAGGTGCGTGAAAACGCACCAAGATAGGACATGCCGAATGAACAACGCATGTGTGAATGGGCCTACCGAATTGCATGGGTCCGTGTGCGGTGAGTGATTTCAACGCACAGCACAAGGACGAGTATTACGCTCGTCTGAATGAGCCCTTAAACCCTCAGAAATGAACAACATGAAGAAACTTTCACTGTGCTTAATGTTAAGTAAAGCCACCCATAGACAGGACGACCGCACTAACAATATGAAGGATGGCACAATAATTAGTACTTAGACTTCGGATTCCAAATCATTAGTTCCAGGAGATCAAAATTGTTCGAAACGACATAGTTCTCTTTTACCAGCTTTCTTGGTTGTTCTGATCCACCCAGATCCCTATAGATTTGAACTGCACATGAATCGGTACACAGTGCACACCAGGCCATGAAGAGAATTGAGACCCTATGGTGGCCAGCTTATGGGTCATTCTTAAGGGGGTTTTAAACTGGGCGATTATCGTGCAGACGAGCGTTCATTGCCGATAATTGCCCTGTGAAAAAAGGGACAGCGATCAGCAGATGAACGAGCAAACACTCGATCATCTGCTGATCGTATCGTTTTAAAAAAGTAAAATATTATCGTTGTCAGAAGCACATCTCCATGTGTAAACAGGGAGACGTGCTGCCGACATGGTAATGTATGGCGACGAGCGTTCGGAGTAACGACCGCTCGTCCCCATGCATAGCTCTGCATGACAGGAGCAAACGAGCGCCGATCAACGAAGTCTCGTTGATCTGCACTCGCTGCACCGGGCAAGTATCAGCCGGTGTAAGAGGCCCTTAAGGCCGGACTCACATGAGCGTGTTCAGTCCGTGATATACGGTCCGCAGGCGACTTCTAGCGTCATACATAACTATGACGATAAGAGCCCAGCTCCCTGCAGTGTGCTCAGTCCGGGAAATGCGGCCGACCTGCGGACCGTATATCACGTACTGAACACGCTCGTGTGAATCCGGATTTACCCTGGCATCAGATGGAGTCAAAATCTTAGTGCCCTCAGTGTCTCTATTTAGAGCAACTTCTTCACAAGTTGTACCTACAAAGTATAGTCTAAGTTATCTCACAGCTCTTCTTTTACCAGACTGATTTATAGATTATGGCACAAAGAAAGAATGTTTTAACATAGCCAAACACATCTGAACAGCTATCTAATTTGTATGTACAGCATTCAGTATGAGAATGTAATGACTGCAGCACATGACTGATTTATTAAACAGCTACTTTTACCAAAAGACCGGCAGTCTACAAATACACTCAAGTTTAGTGCGTTACTTTTACTCATTCTGAGCTGCATTCACATTTCTGGCATCAGAGCTGAATTCTCCCAGAATTCCTTGCTAACTCAAAGGCTGCACAGAACTTTGTCGATTTGAATGCTGTAAAGTGTTACATTTATAACAATATACAGTACCGCCCCTGTACACAGAGGATCTAAGTTAGGTTGTTAGGGATATGTCTCCCTCAACAAGTTTGTTGACCATTCCCAATAACGATCAGCAGAATTGTGAATGCAGCTCTGGATTATAATACAAGCCAGGGGCATAACTAGATTTTATAGGGCCCTATACCAAAACGGGGTGGGCCTCCAGCCCCAAGTGACTAAAATAAAAACAGCAACAAAAGATGTAATTAAAAAAAGGTATGGCTAACAATGCCATATTTTAGAGAATCCACGTAAGAGTGCAATATAGCAGATAGTCACCAACTTCTAAATCCCCCACGAAAAAGGAACAATGTTCGTTCGTGCCTGTGTAAGCCCCTTTAACTTCTGGGCTCTATAGCAGCTGCTCTGGCTGTAACAGCTATAGTTACGCCTATAATACAAGCTGTCACCTCAGGATCAGTACAAGATATGTGATACAATAGGACCAAAGAGTCTTACATCTTACAAACAAGACAGGATCAACTGATGGATCTACGATTAAAAAAAACTGACCTGTGCTAAGATTTAGAAATTAGACAGGTGACCCCGAAGTGCAACAAAATCAAGGGAGGAAGTTTTCCGTGGATAATTTTCAGTGTGACACCACAATAGAATGGAAAAATGGAGTGATCTGAGCGCCTTTAAACAAGGCATGGTCATCGGTGCGAGATTAGTCGGGGCTAGTATCTCAATAACTGCCAACCTAGTGCAACAGTGTCGAGAGTATACGGAGAATGGTGTGATCGAGGAAACATCCAGCAAAAAAGGATCTGGTGGACGTCAACAACTCGGTCATGCACGGTCAAGCAAATTGCAGGCGAATTCAACACTAGTGCTCCATCTAACGTGTACGAATGCACAAGTCTTAGCAGATAACCCGTTTGAGTGCCATTGCTGTCTAAGGCCCTGTTCACACGGAGTATTTTGACGAGTTTTTTTGAGCGGAAACCGCTCCACAAAACTCGTCAAAAACCGTCCGAAAATGCCACCCATTGATTTCAATGGGAGGCGGAGGCGGTTTTCTCCCACGAGCACTAAAACCGCCTCGCGGGAGAAAGGAGGGACATGTCCTATCTTCGCGCAGTTACGCCTCTGACCTCCCATTGACATCAATGGGAGGCAGAGAAAGCGTATTTCGCAGTTTTTTGCCCGTAGCACTCAATGGGCGCGAGCAAAAACCGCTGCGAAAAATCGCAGCAAACGGCGAGCAGGAAGGTCAAAATCTGCCTCAAAATCCCAAACAGAATTTTGAGGCAGAATTTTCCTCCTGCAAAAAAACTCAGTCTTAGGTTAACAAAGAGGCAAGACTCCAATGGGCAAAAGACCACAAAAATTAGGTCACTGAGCAGAGCAAAAACATTGCCTGGTCAGAAGAATCCAGCTTTCTGTTGCACCATGCTGATTAAAGGGTCAGAATTTGAGCATGAATCTATAAACCCTTCCGGTCATATGTCAACAGTTCAGGCTGTTGGAGTTAAGGCTTTAATGAAACGACCAGGTGTCAAATCGGCCATGTAAAACAGCTGTTTTCATGGTCGATTTGTACCCGTTTTTACGGATCCCTCAGACTTGAGTCTATTGAGGGATCCAGGAAAACAGGCAAATATAGGACAGGTCTTATTTTTTCCAAGGCCCCATAGACATGAATTAATTTAAATGAAGCCGTGTGACGGCCGTTAAAAAAAACGAAACAAACAAAAATAAAAAACGGCCGCCACCCGGCCACGTGAATAAGGCCATATGGTGTGGGGAATGTTTACTTGCCACACCCTAGTTCCTCTGATATCCGTGGATGGACATTTGAACAGTAGAGCTTACCGTTGTAGCCCACCAAATTCAGCCCTTAGCGGTTTGTCCTGTGGCAGAAGGGTACTTTAGAAGCAATTGCGAGAAGTTTTGCTGTACGCATGGGCCAATATTCCTGCAGAACGATTTTAACACCTAGCGGAATCTATGCCACAAATAAATTTATTTCTGTTACTTCTATAGCACTGTACAGAGGTCCAGACTTACTGTCCCATTGGGGCTCGCACTCTAAATTCCCTATCGGTATGTTTTTGGGGTGTGGGGGAATACAGAGTACCTGGATACAAACTCCATTCAGATGTTGTCCTTGGTTGGATTTGAACCCAGGACTCCAGCACTGCAAGGCAACAGTGCTAAACACCGAGCCACCGTGCTGCGATTCTGAAGACTAAAAGGAGGTCCAACGAGCTACTAGATGAGCGTCTCTAATAAAGTTGCCATTCAGTATGTGTGCACACATCTATATATGTGTTTAAAGTTTTTTACATGCATCTTTGGTGCAATTTTTTTTTTAATTTTGCACATGCAATTTTGAAGTCCTATAGAAACCCCTACTGAGAAAAAAAAAAAAAAAAAAAAAAAAACACAGGAAAAAAACTGCCACTGACCCCAAAACGCTAAAAACCGCCAGGAACCACAACGCTGTGTGTGTAAACCTCATATTTTATTAGAGACTTTAGAAATCTGGCTGCAGATATAATGGGGAAAAAAACTTGAATAAACGCTGTGTGTTTGTCCAGCCTTAGGGTATGTGCACACACAAAATCAAAACGTCTGAAAATACAAAGCTGTTTTCAAAGGAATACAGCTCCTGATTCTCAGCCGTTTTTTGCAGCGTTTTTTACGGCCGTTTTTGGTGGTTTTTCTGTAGAGAATGAAAAACGGCTCAAAAAACGGCTCAAGAAGTGACATGCACTTATTTTTCGTAGGCATTGTTTTACGCGACCGTTTTGAAAAACGGCCGCGTAAAAAGCGACCCGTCGGAACAGAACGCAGTATTTACCATTGAAATCAATGGGCAGATGTTTGGATGCGTTCTGCTTCCGATTTTTCAGCCGTTTTTCGGGCCGTTTCCGGCCCCAAAAACGGCCGAAGATAGCCGGTGTGAACATACCCTCACAGTCGGTTTTACCACATGCACCAGTATTAGAAGAATGAGTTACGGACGAGGCAGCGAGACATGGATGACATGAACACTGCTCCATGGAGTCACTTTCTCTGTCTATCAGTGTCAGATTGAAGAGGCAGATTCCTATATTAGGTGCAAGCAGAAAATTATTTCTCGTGTGATAAGGAATCCAAAACACTTCTCTAAAACACAGCAGTATTCGAGGCTACCTGACGGAGGAAGAGGAAAAAACAAAAGTCTCTGCTGTGGAATATTAACACCTTGTTTACTAAGAAGGCTCAGAGATGAGGACAGCGACACAGATTTCCCGAATCCCCAAAAAACTATGGTATTACAATAAGCGCTAGACATCGATCAAAGGTGTACATAGACTTTAAAGTATAAAAATCTCAAACAGGTATAAAAGGGAGGAGCTCCCACTAGCAACCAATCAGATGTTGGCTTTCATATTCTTACCTACACTGCAAAAATAAAAACTAGAATTTGATTGGTATTTATGCTACCACGTGCTAGTTTTATTTCTGTTACATAGTTACATAGTTTGTACGGTTGAAAAAAGACACACGTCCATCAAGTTCAACCAAGGGATGGGAAAGGGGAAGTAAAAAATTTCTACACATAGGAGCTAATATTTTTTTGTTCTAGGAAATTATCTAAGCTTTTTTAAAGCCATCTACTGTCCCTGCTGTGACCAGCTCCTGTGGTAGGCTATTCCATAGATTCACAGTTCTCACTGTAAAGAAGCCTTGTCGCCTCTGCAGGTTGAACCTTTTTTTCTCCAGACGGAGGGAGTGCCCCCTTGTTTTTTGAGGGGGTTTTACATGGAACAGGATTTCACCATATTTTTTGTATGCACCATTCATATATTTATATAAGTTAATCATGTCCCGCCTTAGTCGTCTTTTCTCAAGGCTAAATAGGTTTAGTTCTTTTAATCTTTCCTCATAACTTAGATTCTCCATGCCCCTTATTAGCTTCGTTGCTCTTCTTTGTATTTTTTCCAACTCCAGGGCATCCTTTCTATGAACTGGAGCCCAGAACTGGACTGCATATTCTAGAGGAGGCCTCACTAATGCTTTGTAAAGTGGTAATATTACATCCCTGTCCCGTGAGTCCATGCCTCTTTTTATATACGACAATATTTTGCTGGCCTTTGAAGCAGCTGATTGACACTGCATGCTGAAATTTAGTTTATGATTTACAAGTACACCCAGATCCTTCTCAACAATTGACTCCCCCAGTGTAGCTCCCCCTAGGACATATGATGCATGCAGGTTGTTGGTACCCAGATGCATAACTTTACATTTATCTACATTAAACTTCATTTGCCAAGTGGACGCCCAAACACTTAGTTTGTTTAAATCTGCCTGCAATTCACGAACATCTTCCATAGTCTGAACTATATTACATAGCTTGGTGTCATCTGCAAAAATAGAAATAGTGCTAATAATCCCATCCTCTATATCATTAATAAATAAGTTGAATAATAGTTAGATATCACACTCACACACACGCACACACACACACGCACACACACACACACACACACGCACACACTAGCCACTGTGGAAGATATGTAGAGCCCCAATCTTAAATAAATCAGCCCATGTGAACGGAGTCCGTGAATAATTCTGTCCTATACCCACAGCAGAATCCCTCCACCCAGTGCAAAGACCAGGCTACAGAAAAACAACGTGAACAGAGACATATCACATAACTGCAGGTCGCAATCATGTTTTATCCACAGGGTCATACTGTAAGGCCCCGCAACAGCCATTTAATGGTGTGATCATGAGACATGTCATGAGGACGAAACATCTCCGTGGATGAAGGTTTTTTTTGTCAAGATTTTCTACAGGTTTCAGGTTGTTTTTAGAAAACAACCTGAAACCCAGAACAGGGAAAAATAAATAAATAAATAAATAAATATATATATATATATATATATATATTATATATATATACATACATACATACATACATATATACACACACACACACACACACACACACACACACACACACACACACACACACACACACACACACACACACACACACACACACACACACACACACGCAGTGGATGCTCTATGGATGTAATTTAAGCTTGAAAAGACTGCATATAAAACACAAGTATTAATATATAATTATTCATAACAGATAATGAGAAAATCTTAACGAGAACCTGTCACTAGGTCATAAATTGAACTGGTAAACTGTCCTGAATAGCGCCGTCTCCCTGATTCCAGCGCTGTTGTTTTTTTCTGGATCCCCTCATTCCAGAGATATGGCCCACTGTTGTGTTGGCTCCATATATGCAAATTTTCTGTAATTAGCCAATGGGGCGCAGCTAGCTTACCTGCCTCTGATGCGGACCAGTTAGCGTGAGGCAGCATGAGGGTAGTTCACGCCCCGTTGGCTAACTTCAGCAAATTAGCATATAGGAAGCCAACAAAACCTTAGGCCATATCTCCGGGACGGAGAGAGGGTACAGAAAAAAAAACGTGCTGGAATCATTGAGACATCGCTATTCAGGTCAGTTAACCAGTATGACCAAATGACAGGTCCTCTAATTCATGACATATCTTTATTAAGGCCTTTATCCTATATAACAATAGCGAAATCATACTAAAATGAATGTATTAATTTTCAGATTAGAAAAACCAAGATGTTTTATTTTCACTTTATATTTTAAATGTATCGTTTAAAGAGGCTCTGTCACCAGATTATCAAATCACTATCACCTATTGAATATGATCAGCGCTGCAATGTAGATAACAGCAAAGTTTAGTTTTTTTTTAAAACGATCATTTTTGCCCAATTTTATATTTATGCAAATTAGCTTTTCAATGGACAACTGGGCATGTTTTCTCGTTTTACCAACTGGGCGTGTATTGTGTTTTTACCAACTGGGCGTGTATTGTGTTTTTACCAACTGGGCGTTGTGAATAGAAGTGTATGATGCTGACCAATACGCATCATTCACTTCTCATCGTTCCCACCCAGCTTCTTTCCCTGCACTGTACCCTCTGACGCCTGGAGCTGGTGTGTCTTCTCTCTTCCGACGCCAATGTTGAAGGACCTGTGGGTGACGTCATCATTCCCAGCCAGCTTCTTTCACTGCGGACACACAGCGTGACGTCAGCCATAGGTCCTTCAACCTTGGCGTCGGAAGAGAGAAGACACATCAGCACCAGGCGTCAGAGGGTACAGTGCAGGGTATGTGCAGGTAAGAATAGCAAACTCCCTAGAGACGAGCATATTAACCTTTTGGACGCCTGGAGCCGATGTATCTTCTTTGTCCGAAAACAATGTTGAAGGACCTGTGGGTGACGTCACGCTGTATGTGAAAGAAGCTGGGTGGGAACGATGAGAAGTGTATGATGCGGATTAGTCAGCGTCATACACTTCTATTCACAACGCCCAGTTGGTAAAAACACAATACACGCCCAGTTGGTAAAACGAGAAAACACGCCCAGTTGTCCATTGAAAAGCTCATTTGCATAAATATAAAATTGCTCATAACTTGGGCAAAAATTATCGTTTAAAAAAACAAAACAAAAAAAACAAAAACCACACTTTGCTGTTATCTACATTGCAGCGCCGATCACATTCAATAGGAGAGAGGGATTTGATAATCTGGTGACACAGCCTCTTTAATATTCCAATTTTTAAAAACCACTAGCTTCAAAATCAGGATTTGCATTCATTCTGTTTACAGCAAATAATCTACCTCTATAAACAATGAAGTGAGCAGGAAGAATAGTCCATGGTAATTGCCAGAACTATGCCGTCAGTACAATATAGTGGCACACCGCACACTAAAAAAAAATTTTTAAAAAAAGTTACGGTTAATTCAATTTTACAAATTTGGCTCATTGTAAATATTACCCTGGGTCCAGGTGACACCATAGCTCGTTGTCTACACAGATCACCCTAGTAGAGCGGAGATCAGTTCCATTGCATGATAAGATATAGCGGGTATTTGTTAACGTGGCTATTAACTGGTGCGTTTTACAAATTCCAGGTTTTCTTTTCGATTTAGATCTGCATGTATTAAGTATTTTCATCCCCCCAGAGGTAAAAAGCCCAGCTGCAATTTGAGAGAAAATGATAGTTTTCCTTCCTAAATGTGTGCGAGGAAGAATAGAATAAAATCACCCGCCACTTTTCTGTGGTGGCTTTGAAATGAAACTAGATTTTACACAGAAGCAGGATTTTCCTTTTTTTTTTTTTTTCATACGGGACTCATTTGCACAGAGCTTAGGAAAGCTTAGCAACAGCATATTTCATGGCACTTTACACATTCACACATTGTAAAAAAAATGTTTACACACTTCTCTACATAAATGACATACATGTTACAGTCTATTACGTAAAAGTGATAGCCATAGCTGAAGATACAGCACAATATTCACGAATATGAGGTGTTCAGCTAGCGTCTCACAGGAGACATTCAGGAGACACTAGTAGAGGCCTACTACACAGTATGGAACCCAGCTGGGGGTACCGCTTGTTGTTCCCCCATCTCAGCACCCCCAAACTCACGGTAGGCTGTCCTGTAGCTGAGGGTACTTGGAAACCACTAAACTAGTGTCATCCAGCTACTGCTGAAAAACGCGCCATATTCTTCTAAACCTAATTTCGGAGAAGAACATTAGCTTCAGCAGCGGTGTAAATAGAGGTGTAAGGGACCCTTAGCAAAGATTAAAATGTGTGCCTTTTCTGGTGCTGGTTAACATCATCACATCCTTAAAAGCTATGTACAAGTTTGTAGGCCTTGTTTATTTTTTTATTATTAAATCTATATTTTAGGTGCTACAAACATTTTTGAATTGACTTATTAAAAAAAAAATGGTTTTTACAATACAGCTTCAATGTGTCCTCGAAAAAAATAATAAAATCCACTTCTGGCAATTGCCATTCATTAGCCATTCACCGCCAATAGACTCCCGTGGTAAAAAAATAAATAAATAATAAACAGTGTATAAGTCAGGCTCTGTCCAGTAAAGAAAAACACGCTTTTTTAACATGTAAGTCTATGCACGAGAGGAATCCATCAGTCATCCATAGCCTATAGACTCCCATGTAAATAAAAAATATATTAAACATACCCTTTTTTTTACTGGATGGCACGAAAAATTGTATTGAATGGGCAGATTGCATAACGTAACACAATTTAAGTAAAAGTATGAGTGGTCTCAAAAGGAGTCTAAGACACACTCGTTCACGGATTGGATGGAACTGTTCACGTGAGCAGCTCTGGCCAATATGAGAACAGTGGGAGTGTCAATACGAGAACAGTGGGAGTGTCAATACGAGAACAGTGGGAGTGTCAATACGAGAACAGTGGGAGTGTCAATACGAGAACAGTGGGTGTCTCAATACGAGAACAGTGGGAGTGTCAATACGAGAACAGTGGGAGTGTCAATACGAGAACAGTGGGAGTGTCAATATCAGAACAGTGGGAGTGTCTCAGACTCTTAGTCTAAGAAGCACTGTGGCCATTTTGGGACAGCACAGAGGGGTCCCTAAAATGGCAGATCCGTGGCAGAGAACTACATCTGGAGGGCATAATATATTATTACTCCATACACAACATTCTATTTAAAATGTTGTCCTGGGACACTTAAAATGAACTTCTGGTCTTGGTGCCAGGACACCATCAGAGGTCTTGTGGAGTCCAAGTCTCGACAAGTCACAGCAGTTTTGAAAGAACAAGGGGCTTCACAATATAAAGCAGGTGGTTTTAATATTACGGCCGATCGGTGGATATATTTTATATAGTAGGTCATGGTTTAATATTATGGCATGTGATGTAGATAGCAGTTGGGTTAGGGCTCGGTAGATCTGTTACATTGGGATCCAGTACATTCAAACTTCACATTGGAAGCAAATGATCACGATTTTTATTTTGTTCTAGATATTTACAGTAATAGACCTAAAATTTAGATCAAACCATCTGTGTTCCCATATGAATCTGAATAGAAAGTAGCACTTTGCGTCAATAGGTATCTGAAGGAATGCTGGACTAGATAAATACAATTTAAGAAGTCTTCATTTGCCACATAATAGGTTTGGAAGTAAAATAAAAAAGGAGGAATAAAATCACTGTGGCTTTTGCAGAAATGAGAGTTATAAAGAGAGGCGCGTGCTTCCGATTTTCAATGCGGTGTGCCCCAGGACATTGGCAGATGATACCAGGGGGAAATCTCACACAGAGAGGAATCATCATTAATCACGCAGTAGTTATTAGCACCTCACACACTTCCATTAGACCTCCACAAGACAAACTGCACATAATTTATAGGACTGTGGATTCAGGGGATGGAGGGTTAAATAGCCTAACAAGACAGGCAACATCTATTGAAATGCTAGAAGTGGAAGGCACTTTACCCAGAATCCCATAAATATGCTGGAATACAGCAAAGGTCTGTTGCTCTGGCCCCCAATAATCCGGTAATCCTGGCAGTCACCTTTACGTAAAAATGGAACATTAGGTGTCAGGTCAGTAGAATCCATTTCTCCTTTCACGGTGTTAGGCCCTGTTCACACAGTTTTTTGCAGGCAGAAAATTCTGCCTCAAAATTCCGTCTGCGATTTTGATCTGCCTGCACGCCGTTTGCTGCGTTTTTCGTGGTGTTTTTTTCACCCGCGGCCATTGAGCGCCGCAGGCAAAAACGCAGCGAAAAACGCTTTCTCTGCCTCCCATTGATGTCAATGGGAGGTCAGCGACGTAAACGCTCGAAGATAGGGCATGTCGCTTCTTTTTCCCACGAGACTGTTTTTCCGCTCGCGGGAAAAAAAACGCCTCAATCAATGGGAGGCATTTTCAACCGTTTTTTGGCCTATTTTCCGCGTTAAAAAAACTCAGTGTGAACAGGGCCTAACAGTATCTTATCTGCAGCGAAAAGGATTATGTAAAGCGCATTCCCCATAGCCCTGTGCAGCCGGGCACAAAAATACCGTACTAACGTTTCACCACCCAGACAGGTTAATTTAAAACTGTATAATGGGCCCTACTCCTGGGAACGTCCAATGAAAAACTAAAACCTTCCTTAATGTAGTTACTATATTTATATTATTAGATCGGAACGCTGTCACATGAATATTTAATGCCTTCAATGAGAATTTAGCAGTACAGTCTCCTGAAAATCAGCCAATATATTTGCTATATTAAGAGTCACCCTCCAAACAGGGTAATGTAGACAAACCAATGTAAAAATAAACTTCACATTTTAGCCCACAAGGTTAAAAAATAACACCCAGTATTGGAGTTGCTGCTTTGCCAACCTCACCAGTATTCCCACATGACCATCATTGTGCTATTAGGGGTGAAAGAAAGGGTGGCACTAGAAAAAATGCGGCATAACGTGTGTACCCAAGTAGTGATAACTATAGGACAGCAATTCCACGCAATACCTAAAATTTCAGGCGTAACCACAGTTAAAGGGGTATTCCCAAGTTATACATTTATGGCATATCCTGTGGCTATGCCATTAATGGCTGAAAGATGCGGGTCCCAACTCTGGGACCCACACCGATCTCCAGAATGTGGGCCACTCGACCCTCGTCCTGCCTTATGAGACAACCATCGCATCCAGGCGTAGAATGAATAGAGAGGTGGGCACATGTGTATGGCTCCCTCCATTCTATGGGAGTTACACCCACCTCTTCATTCCTTCTCCACCTGGATGAGGCTGCCTCTCACTCCCTACCCATGCCACACTAGACGGACTATATCACAGACCACAAGCAAACCAAACAAATGTAAAGAACACGTGTATATATAAAATTATGCAGGTACATATTAACCTGGCCAGAGACGCGAGGTTTGGTAGTAGGGCTCCACTGACAATCTCATGTCTATGGTGACTAGAGGACCATCTTCAGACATACCCCAGTTTGCGAAATATGAATTGCGCAGGTTAGATTTTAACCCGTCCGGTTCTATTGGTTACCACCAAGATAAGAGATACTGGGTTTGTCTTTTATGTTTATGGCCAAGGCCAACTTTAGCATGAAGGCTTCGTTTTTCCCAGGTCTCCTGGCGGAAATTCAATACGACTCCAAGCAACTGGGGTCACGCAGGTCCGTGGCATTTCATGTAATCTTTTCCATGATGTACTTACATTATTGGAACAGAGTACAAAGGACTATGGTCAGAGTCCTCAAATTCTCACGGAGAAGATATAAATTTGTCACAGGTTGGCAGGTTCATTGAGGTATCCGGTTCACCACCATGACCTTCTCAATAAGTGCAGGAAAAACCACAAGTCAGTATTTATAAAAGTACAAATGTGCCACATAAAGACATGACCAATAACCCACTTATTCTAACGTGGAAAGGTTACAATGTGCAGATAAAAGCATTCACATTGTACTTCTATCTAGAGCAAGATCAAATAAAGTCATTTCTGGGATCGGAGGTTGATCAGACGAGCGGGATCTATTTTAAGGCTAGTTTTAGAAAAAGACTTCGGCTATACATGGATACAAGACGAGAACTATCAAAACAACTTTCCATACAATTGTGTGGACTCTCTCAGTGTATGTATATGTGTGGCTGCAAGTTAAGGATTGTGAGCAAGGGGTTGGGTGGAGGGGAAAGTCAAATGACTGAAGGCCCACCATTTTACTTGACATGGGTTACATCTAGAAAGCGGCTTGCGCTAATTTTATAGTGGCGTCCAGTGTATTAAAATTATACAGTAAATGTATTTAGTAGCAATTCAATAGTATAGCTCATCCCTCACCAAAGCAAACTAAGCACATGGTGCCCTACACCTAGAATCAGGACTATTGCGGCCTCTGATTGTGAATTATCACATTTAAGATATTTCTTATGCAGGCACATCTAGCAGCAGCAACACTTTTTTTTTTTTACATGAGCCACCAACGTTACAGAATCTCGTAGAACATTCTGTAATAAAAACCAAAATGCTTCTTAAAAATTTTTTTTTTCATTACACTATTACTAAGTGTAGAGCTTGCTTTAGACCATACGGTGGTGACCCCCGATCTCTCATATTAGGCAGAGAGCTACTGCAAGAGTTCCACTTTGGAAGACCACATGCATGGGTGGCCTAATAATTTCAATGGGAGGCTGGAAGGACACAACCACTGTTCAGCTGCCTCTTCCCTCATCGATAGCAGCTCAATACTGGGGGGTCTCCCAGCAGTGATCAGCTGGTAACCCAGGGGACATCAGGCACAAAACAGGTGCTGTTTCAGTCTCCAGGAAGGGATCTCAAGACAGGACATGTTTACATCCAATGCAACCATGGGGGGGGGGGGGGGGGCGGCCGGTCACATAGGGTCCTATGCTTTTTTTACGTAAGGAATGCCATTATGACTATGGTTAGTAATGCATGCTTTAGGTACATCATTGCATCACTAAGGTATATGTAAAAGCTGCATGTTTCTTTATGTACAACACTTTTAATCCTCATGCAGTCGGTATTCACTCTTTCCCACTTATACTTTTTTGCAGCCACTTTCACCAGTCACTTATTCTACTATGAACTCTTACCTCCAATATGCAGAGGTAAATACAATGACAATAGCCCACTGCTTCTAGACATAGGCCCATCCACCTCTACTGCAACACCATCGTGTCCCCAATTCTCCATTACCCATGAACACATGTACAAGACCTGCCTCTAATACACTGCTATGTAAATCAAACAGATCTCCTCTCAAGCCGCAGAAGAAATGTGTACAGTTACCATGGACCTGTCCTACGGTGGAACCAACAAGAGCCGTCATTTAAAAAGTCAGTTATAGGGTGCCCTCTCTATAGTGTCAGCGAGGCTGGCACAATTATATTGTGTTTTTTAGTATGATATAGAGAGAATATATATATAAAAATAAAAGGCCTTCTGTAAAGAACAATCACTATCAGTGCTGTCACGTCAAATGGAATAAAATAGGATTTATGATGCAAATGGAGTCATATTCAGCACTGGAAAAAATAAGGCCCCTATATAGACTCCCATATGGTCAATACATTGCAAAGCATCGAGGAGATTACGGAATGATTTGTTGAATTTAAAGGGGCACAATTGATGTAAATAGCAGGATATACACTTCAGATCTGGATTTTACATACGACGTGGTTAGCCCTGAAGCTTACAAACTACTCTACAATACAAATGGCTTGACATACTGGGAATCTGGCATTTTTATAAAATTAAAAAAAAAAAGTTTTTGTGGATATTTTTTCCCCTAAAGAAAGGTCTCAGCCGTGGTACTTTTCCAACACTTTCAAATGTATTATGTTTATGTGGCGATTGTTTAAAAAGTATCTTATGTAGAAGGCAGAAGTGTCGGCTTCATTTATAAAAAGACTAAAATAAAACATTTCCCACCATCGACACTTTTTATACATTAGCCACAATATGTTCTGTATGTCATCTATGGTAAAGGAGACCCTGAAGTCTACAACGCTGCATTACTTCTTAGAGTTTGATACATACACTGCTGTATATTTCCAAATCTCATAAACGACACATTAAAATCTTATATAAGGAATATATCCAAGGTATATAGAAAAATGTAAACGGAGCGAGTATATACACACACAACATAAATGGTATTAGACAATGATATCACTACATAATATTTACTAATTACAGTTCTTGTTATAGTTTTATATGAATTCATGAATTAGAATAAATTAATCTACAGAAATTATATTGAATATATCCCAATATTTGGCATCAGCCATGCAATGAACAAATAAACTATAGTCTGTAACATAAAGCAACCCTGACAATACGCTCCAGGCATACACCTCCGTTAACCCTTACATACACATTAATAGAACGCTGATCAACCCATGTGTCCATTTCCAATGACATCCAGCGACATTATTGTTCTATGCCAATAAAACGTGCATTGCATCTAGTCTAATGGCTCCTTTACATGGTGACGCAGAGCTCTAATGTTGGAGTCATTCCAACCTCAGCTCGGACCTAGGAAATAATTCAGGAGGACGTGAGGGAATTTACTTAGCTGCCAGTGACAACCTAGTCCACAACAAGCCGTCCCTGGGATGAAGCAGTCCCTCGGCTGCATACGTTGTAGCATCATAGGCCGCAGCGTAGGCTTTGCCTGTTGCAACCTCTCTGTGAAAAGCAGCTGTTAATAAAAAGTTACTATATTTCTAGAGAACTTTAGATAAAAACTCCTTCTTAATAGGACAACCTAATAGGACAACCTCTATTGTGTAGATCAATTGTGATTAAATAGAATATATTCAACTTTTCTGCTGATATTATACGTATTTGTACCTTGGATTTGTGACTATGTAGCTGCACCATGTATAAAAATTGAGGGATTACAATGTATCAGATTTTTTTATAATAATATTTACAACAACAACAATAATAAATAACAATAATAATGACAATATCCTTTGGTTATGGCCCAACATCTGACATTCCTGGACTGGACTATGTTCTCTATTTTTATCACGTCCTCCATGGGTTATAAGAACAGTAATATTACAGTAACAGCATTTCATAGATTTATAAATCCAGGATGGACCAAATATTATATAGTTAAAATAGGAAATAAACATGGCATGCTGCCGGTCCTCTGAAATGAACGTCAGTACCTGAGCTAGGCCTAGCAGCGGAAAGGAAGAAGGTAAGAAAAATAATGTCACGTATTTACCAACAAGACAAAATGGTGACATAAAGAAAAAAAAACGCACTAATCGGGACAGCAGAGGATGTCAAACTTTAATATCAGCACTATTATAAGGACGGATACATCGAACGTCAGATCACATGACCCTGGTATCCGAATGCCTTTGGATTTTCTTGAACCAATGCCACCATAAAATAGGTGCCAATTACATGCTAACCCCTATAGGTGGGTTCTTAGGGTCTTGGATATCTCTATAGTAAGTAAAGACAGGATATAGGAGATTGTGTGAATTACACCAGAAAAACGGCGTAGAGAACACGTCCTATATTATTGTATGTGCCATTCTACCCACTGGCAGAAGCAACCGAATTGTTTTTTATTCCAAGAGGTCACAAAATTGCAACACACCTATAGTGGCATTATGCCAGTTATATATAGCAAAACATGGCGCACACATAGAAGCTTAACCCCTTATATGGATAAAATGTTTGCATGATATTTGTTGCTCATAGGGCCATTCTGCGATTTCACCGGCACCACGATAAGAACTTATAGTCTAAATACACAACCCCTAACACGCCTTGCACTGACCATCATAAAGCGGCAGTGCCAGTTGTGTATACCACCTACCCTGGCACATTATACCTGGTTGCATCTGATCACCCTGTACACTTCACATGGTGTGACAAGCACATTTCCTAACTCTGATGGAACATAACAAACAGGCCTGGCAGCAAACGTGACCCCTATGGCACTTCTACTGCTGCACTAAAACTTTACGGCACCCTATAGATTCTACATCCTACCTAAGCAAGGGTCACATTAGAGCTCAGTTTCGATAAATTCCTCCTAAAGTCATCAACGCAAGAAAAAGCGTCGCTCAAGTTTCTAACAGGATCCGCACACTATATACAACCTCACACTACAACACAACATATGGAACTCTTTACGTATAGGTCATTCGATAACGATGTGCCCGTAGGTGGTATGGTCCAGCTCAGCAGTAGATTGTCAGCTCTGAAGGTCAAGATTCCACTTCTATATAATGCCATAGTGTAAACATATGTCCTGGATAACATTGCACATACATCTCACGCATACCAGTGTGTAAGGTTTAAAAAAAAAAAAAAAAAGCCGTATTTTGGTCTGAAAAAAGTCTCAGATGTGACACACACAGGCGATTTTTTTTAGAATGTCGCACATAACACATTTGCGGATTTACACATCCGACACTTTTTATTACTTAAAAGTATCGCCAAATGTTGCACAATCACCAGGCACAACAAAAGTTTATCGGCCATGTCAGATGAAAATTAAAAAGGTCTCAGACTTCTTCTATGGATAGGGTGCCAGGCTAATGTAAAGACGGACTTAGGACATTGTCCATACAGGAGCCCCAGTATGTGGAGGGAGTCATGGCCACTGTGTGATCAGATGTGTGCTGCATGTAAATAGAGCAGGACTGAGAACATAGAGGATGTACATGTATGTTACATGTGTGCTCACCTGGCCTGCGCTTCATCCAGACTCTGGTCAGTGATGGTCATAATTTGCTGTAATATATCCCCGATGTCCTGCTTCCTGCCCCCCTCCCCCTCTGTAGCCCCAGTGCCATCCTGCATGTGTTGGGACAGGCTGGGGTGACCTGGCATCCCCACCCCAGGGTGGCTGTGCATTAGCCTGGGCTGATCATCCATCTCCAGGAACAAGCCCTGCTCTGCAGCACCCTCCGTGCACCCTGCAGCGCACAGGGAACTCTTATTGTTCTTCTCTCTCTCCTGCCTTTGTTGTGGCTCCCTCCTTTAAATCCCAGGGCGCAGGAATCCGTCCAGATCCGGACAAGTCCAGCAGACAAGGAATAATAGGATCCAGGCAGAGGAGGCGAGAGGCTCTCACACCGGCAGCTCTCCCGGAGGGTGGGGTCTGTACCGGAGCCGGGAACTTCCTCACTGCTCGGTGTCCTGCTTTTGTTTGGGGCTCAGACTCGGCTTCTCCTCCCTCCCTCCTGTGTCTATCCCTCTCTCCTCTAGAGCTGACACACAGCACAGAATGGAGACGGAGGTCCCGCCCCGCCTGCGCGCTCACTGGTTGCGGGAGGGATGAGACCCCGCCCACATCGGCTTGGCATTGGTGGCCTTGCGGGTCACTCCCCTCCCCCTCCTCTCCCGTTCTCCTGTCAATCATTGAGGTTCAGAGGTGGAGAATGTGAAAGAGAACAGGAGAGAGGGAGAGGAAAAAAGCAGCAGCAGCGGCGGCGGCGTCTTAAAGGGGAACACCCCGAGAAAAGGACAATGTAGAACTTCTCTTATTAAATAATATTCCTGAGTCCTGCTGTGTAAACACCACAAGCACGTTTTATCTATAAAATGCTGGAAGTACACAGGAAAAATTGGGAGTTGTAAAGTGTGCCATATTTATCAATGACAAGACAGGTTTTCGGAGACTTCTCCAGTCCCCTATTGCTATCTGTTGTCAGCCTGTATCTAGTTATCCATCACCAACTTGTATGCAGTCCCCTATTGCTATATGTTGTCAGCCTGTGTCCAGTTATCCATCACCAACTTGTATGCAGTCCCCTATTGCTATATGTTGTCAGCCTGTGTCCAGTTATCCACCAGCTTGTACCTATAGGAAGATGGGTGAAAAGTAAAAATATATGACCCCAAATTTGCGCTCCTAGACAAATCAGCAGTCTGATGTAATGACAACGGTAATTTAATATCATATAAGTAGGGCTACGCATTTCGACGCAGGACATACGTCTTCATCAGGCCAACAAGTTATCCATCGCCAGCTTGCATCCAGTCCCGTATTGCTATCTGTTGTCAGCCGGTATCTAGTTATACATCAATCAGCTTGTATCCAGTCCACTATTGCTATCTGCTGTCAGCCGGTATCAGCTACCTACCTGTGTCCCTCTACCTGTGTCCAGCTACCCGCTACCTGCCTGTGTCCAGCTACCCGCTACCTGCCTGTGTCCAGCTACCTGCCTATGTCGAGCTATCCGCTACCTGACTATGTCCAGCTATCCGCTACCTGCCTATGTCCAGCTACCCGCTACCTGCCTGTGTCCAGCTACCCGCTACCTGCCTATGTCCAGCTATCCGCTATCCACCGGTGACCAGCGATCCCCTGTCAGCTTCCATCCTTCTAGGTACCATCTGCCAGTGCCTATTTTTAGTCTGTTTGGCCAGCATCTACTACGCCGGGACCACCTTAAAAGGTAGCGACCCGGCAGCCTCCCCGCAGCAAAGACCAGACCCCTGTATAGGGGTTAAAGGGTGAAGATCGGGAAGTCTGCTTAGATAACGCACTTAGAGGTGGCCCTAAAGCAAACTGGAGGAGTAGCCCAGTGGGTCCACAAACTGCTGGTCATAACAACACGTGATGTAAAGATAGCAAACAAGGATGTGGAAAAAGTACTGTGTACAAAGATAACCACAAAGATTATGATGCAATTAAAAGTATACTGCATTATTTGTCTCCATATTTGTATTCCTGTTCCAGCTACAGCTGAAGGTTAAAAAAATTGGGTTAGTCCAGGTTATAAATCATTAGTATGTATACATATTTAGAAGGTCAATGTGAAGAAGTGGTATATGAGCTAGTCACTCCAAGAACTGTTGCGGATCAGAGTACAACATTTACATGTAGTAAAAAGGTGTTTCAGACATCAGTAAAGGAAAGGGTTCTTTACAGTAAGAGTAGTCCATCTTTGCCCCACCCCAAGAGGTAGTAATGGCAAAAGCAATATTAGAATTTTATAAAGGACAAAACCGTTTTGCTTAGTCTTCGGCAGGTTCACCAACCAGTTTTGGTGCATATTTTCTCAGGCAATACTAGGAGTGGATACAAATAAATAGAAGTATCAATCTTTCCTTTCCACTTTTCATCCCTTTAGGATCCACTCCTAGCGGCGTTCTGCTTACCTTATACAACAAAGCGTCGTTTATTACACAAACATTAAAGGGTTTATCCCACAGAAAACATTCATCACCTATGCACAGATGGATAGGTGATAAATGTATATGTGGCTGATGGAAAGAGCCGAGCACTGTACTTGGTCGTCTTTGTCAGCCCCATTGATATTGAATGGAGTGGAAGGGGGCATACATGACCACCGCTCCATTCAAACTCCTCCTCACAGAGACAAGGACCTGGGGAGTTGGGCTCGGGACATTCGTTCCAGTGATCATATCCTATGGATAGATGACACATGTTTTGGGGAATAACACCTTTAAACAGTTTACCCAATAAAGATCACCTACATATTACATTTTGGATTTTGCTCTTAAAGCATTTCTATATGAATGTAGAGATATGTGAAGGAGGGCATCTCTTATGAGGCAGGGGAGCTGTGCAGTGTTAGGGTTAATGCACACGACCGTGGTGATTTTGCGGTCAGAAAAAACATGTATCCGTTATCTGTATTTGCGGCCCATTTTTCCTTCAAAAAACCTACCGTAGTGTATTCGTGTGACATCAGTATTCACAGAAAAAAGGAAGACTGGAATTGATGTCACCAGTTTGTCCCAACCCACTCAGTAGGTCACATGCACCGCAAATACGGACGGTAAAATGTCCTAAGTTTTTGCGGCCCTGAGTCGCGGCCCCATCACAGAATATCATGGTCGTGTACATGGGGCCATATAAATGAGTAGGTCCATGTGCTATCCACAAAATTGTGGATACCACACAGGAAAAAAAACACGCTGGTGTGAATTAGGCCTTAGGGAGGGTACTCAAATTAAGCATGAGAAAAAGGTTTATTTAAGGTTTGTTTTAGGTTCAGTCTATAAAAGACTCTGTGCTAAAATGTAGAAACCATGCATTCCCCTAAATAATTTATGTGACAGAAACAGCATGTGTGATATTGTAGAATAAAAGATTTGTTTTGATTTACATGTCATTTGCATCTTGTTACAGGTTACGGACAGATAGTCCAGATGTCTATACATAATATGTATCACACCTTATGGAATCCGGTTTCCACAGTGGGGATTTTTCTGTAGCGCAGCAGAAACTCTAAAGCAATGGAATAATAATTATTATTGGTATTATTTATAAAATTATTATTGTTATTAACCCCTTAAGGACACGGCTTATTTTGGATATTGGCCATCAGGACAGTTTTTCGTTTTTTTTTCTTTGTCGCATGTTGTTTTCATTATCGCATTCGTCACATTTTCATTCACATAGCCACAGGCTGGGAAAGGCCAACAACAGTGGCCCTTCCCACCCTGGTAATGCTGCCTGCTGCTGCTATGTTGTAGCTGGCTGGTTATCAAAAATGGGGGGGACCCCACGTCATTTTTTTTTTTTTTAAATGGAATTAACGTTGTGCGGTCTCCCCCGTTTTTCATAACCAGCCAGATACAACACAGCAGCAGCAGGCTAGCATTACCAGGGTGGGAAGGGCCACTGTTTTTGGCCTTTCCCAGCCTAATATTACCAGCCTGCGGCCGCCATGGTGCCCGGCCTACACGACAGGTGGTCGGGTACTGGATCGTACCCGGCTCTTCCCGGTACCCCTGGTGGCGGTGGGTACCGGGGCAATAATGGGGGTTAGTGTTAGCCTTTTTACCAGCTAACACTAAGCCCCGCCTTAGTAATGGACGTTGTAAATTAGCCAGCAGCATAGAAAAAATATTTTATTGAAATAAAAACCCACACATGCCTCATCAACCATTTAATTGAGAATAAAAAAGCTGTAATCCAAGTAGTCCTCAAATCCGACATAGTCCAACAACCGAACCTGTAAAAAAACACAAATACACCCCAAAAAAATTGTAATACATAAAAAAACAAAACAATTATTATACTTACCTTTCCTGGTCCAGCGCTGGAGCCACAATGTGAGCGAGCTGGGCCCTGTATCTAATCCTATCATGTGTGATACCGTCCACTGAGCCAATGTATCGAATCCTATCCATAGCTATATCGTCGTAGTGCTATAAATATACTGTTTCCTATATATATATATATATATATATATATATATATATATATATATATATATATATATATATATATATATATATATATATATGTGGGGTTAGTGACTGCCTCCACTTGTTGTTCTTGCACTCCTCCCATTCTGCCCTGGGTGATTTTAATCAGTTCTATGCTGGATCCTACCATCCCCAGGTATATATGTAGGCTTAGTCCCAGTTCTGGGTGTATGTGCAGCGTAGGTTCCCACCTTACAGAGGTCGCCTTGTCGTGGCAGGTGGGCTAACACTTTTTGATCAAAATGTGCACTAAGAACCTCCCTATTTGTAAGTAGATTTAGCTTTAGTGCATATTTATTTATATTTAGTGGTTTAGGTGGCATTAGTGTCGCAGTGTGCTGTCGCCATTCTATGTCTGCTATATATATATATATATATATATATATATATATATATATATATACACACACACACACACACACACACAAACATACATACACGAGCACACTTTTTTTTTTGGGGGGGTGAACATATATTAGTACAAGGATACTTAGTGCTGGGGCCCTGTATCTGAGACTATCATGTGTGATACTGTCTGCTGGGGCCATGTATCTAAGCCTATCATGTGTGATACCGTCTACTGAGACAAGGTGGGTGTGTGGAACTACCTACAGGGGACTGCATGCAGGGCCAGCCTTAGGGGAGTGCGGCCTGTGCGAGTTCATAGGACGCTGCCCCCTCCCAGCATGTAGGGGGCGCCACTGGGCTCTGCTCTGTCCTTTGCTCAGTTACACACACAAAGTAAATAAGAGTCGATGATCAGAGGAGGACGCTCCGCCCACAGCCCGTCCTGCAAGAAACCTGTGATCCTGTCAGCAAGGAGAGATGGTAAGTTTCTATGTGTGTCTATGTGTATGTAAAGGATCTGCCAGACACAGCTTCTGTGTCGACGCCCGTGGTTAATCAGTCTGCATCTGCTCCTAGGTCTGATAGAGTGACTCGATCTGCTACCACTCAGGCTGGTAGGCTCAGGAGTGGGAGAACCTATCACAGCCTGGCCAGACGGTTCTAGCTCCCGCCCTCGGTCTATTTATACCTTAATTTGCTGCTTGTCTTTGCTTGTGATTCTCTCTTGTTTCCTGGCTCTGATGTTCCTGCTATTACTATTGACCGCTGCTTCATATTGACCCTGGCTTTACTGACTACACTCCTGCTCTTCGTTTGGTACCTCGTACACTCTGGTTTGACTCGGCTCGTTCACTACTCTTGTTGCTCACGATGTTGCCGTGGGCAACTGTCCCATTTCCCTTAGCTTCTGTGTACCCTTATTTGTTTGTCTGTCGTGCACTTATTGAGCGTAGGGACTGTCGCCCACTTGTACGCCGTCGCCTAGGACGGGCCGTGCAAGTAGGCAGGGACTGAGTGGCAGGGAAGATTAGGGCTCACCTGTCTGTCTCCCGACTCCGACATTACAGTGTATATGTGTGTGTAGTGTGTATACATTGTGTCTCTGTGTTTGTATGTGTATATGTTACAGTGTGTGTGTGTGTGTGTGTGTGTGTGTGTGTGTATGTGTGTGTGTGTCTGCATGTGTTTATGTCTCTTTGTAAAAGTGTGTGTTCAATATTAAAGTAGAACAGATAAAATTAAGATATCTGTGCTGCCCCTATATACTCTGCTGCCCCTATATACCCTGCTGCCCCTATATACTCTGTTGCCCCTATATATCCTGTTGCCCCTTATATACCCTGCTTCACCTTATGTACCCTGCGCCCCCTTATATACCCTGCTGCCCCTTATATACCCTGCTGCCCCTTATATATCCTGTTGCCCCGTATATAACCTGCTGATCCTTATATACTCTCCTGCCCCTTCCATTCCAATACTGCCCCTTATATACACTGCTCCCCCTTATATACCATGCAGCCCCTTATATACCCTGCTGTTCCTTATATACCCTGCTGCCCCTTATATACCCTGCTGCCTCCTATATACACTGCTGCCCCTATATACCCTGTTGCCCCTTATATACCCTGCTGCCTCTTATATTCCCTGATGCGCCCTACATACCCTGCTGTCCCTTATACCATGCTGTCCCATATAAACCCTACACACACACACACGCGCATATATGCCTCTGTGTGTGTGTGTGTGTGTGTGTGTGTGTGTGTGTTTATATGTGCCTGTGGATATAGTTATCATCTGCTATATGATCTGTACTCAGAAAGTTATCGCTGTATTATTTTTGGTGTTACATAGGACTGCAGCTAACACTTCTACATTATCTGTACACAGAGAGTTATCACTGTGTGTTATCTGTGATGTTACATAGGACTGCAGGTAACATCTACTACATTATCTGTACTCAGAGAGTTATCACTATGTATTTATCTGCCGGTGTGCGTGTATGTGTCTGTACGTCTATATATTTACCTGTATGTATATATTCCACAATATGTGTATGTATATTTGCCTGTATGACGAAATATCTGTCTTTATGTATGTACATTATATATGTTCCAGTATGTGCGTGTCTATATATGTGGTTAATTTTTGGTTTGTGTAGTGGGCGACAATAGAGAGTCCCGCACAGGGCGCCATCCAACCCAAGGCTGGCCCTGACTGCATGGCACTGTCTACAAGGGGGATGTATGGCAGGCGGACTGTGTGTGGAACCATTCAGGGGGGTTGTGACACTATATACAGGGGGCATTGTGTGGAGAACGCTCTACAGGTGTCTTTGATTAGAGCCCTGAGACATAACTTTGCTTGGGGCCCCAGAAATGCCAAATTTGCGCCTGAGGTTTAGTACAGAGATACTGCTGGGGCCCTGTAGCTAAGGCTACATTCACACGAGCGTGACAGATTTATATGTGTAAGAAACGCACATAAATCTCTCCGTATGCGTTGAGTTTTTGCATCAGTGTGCTTTGCGTGTGCCATGTATTTTTCACGCACTTGCAAGCACTT
Organism: Rhinoderma darwinii; assembly: GCF_050947455.1. NCBI lineage: Eukaryota > Metazoa > Chordata > Amphibia > Anura > Rhinodermatidae > Rhinoderma > Rhinoderma darwinii. The sequence goes on from NC_134693.1 coordinate 47,172,130, forward strand.
TTTTTTTTTCAGTGTAATTGATGCGTGAAACAAGGATGGCACACAGATGTCGTCCGTGTGCTGTCCGTGGTTTTCACGCACCTATTGACTGCGTGAAATACACAAATGTAGGACATGCAGTGAGTTTCACGCAATGGACAATCACTGTGTGAAAACTCACGCATATGTGAATAGCCCCATTGAAACCAATGGGCCAGTGTGCTGTGTGTTGTTTCAACGCACAACACATGGACGAGAATCGTGCTCGTTTGAATGAGCCCTAAGTCTATCATGTGTGATACTGTCTGCTGGTGCCATGTATCTAAGCCTATCATGTGTAAAACTGTCTGCTGGGGCCATGTATCTAAACCTATCATGTGTGATACTGTCTGCTGGGGCCATGTATCTAAGCCTATCATGTATGATACTGTCTGCTGAGACAATGCATCCAATTCTATCCAGCCGTGTAGCTTTAAGAGCCTTAGTCTTATAGATATGCTATCTCCGATATGTATGTAAAAATTTAATATTATAGATTTTTTTGGGGGGAAGGGTAAATATATGTCTCGGGGATTGTGTGCCCTGATCTTTTAAGACCCTAGCAATGCCCCTAATGTTTACATAATGAAGAAATTTTTTATTGGGAAAAAAATAATTTTGATGTTTTTTTCTTTTTTTTAAATATTTGTAAACATTCACTTTGACTTCACATTTATTCAGCCTGATCGCTCCTATAAAACACTGTAATACTTCTGTATTGAATGCTGACAGACACCCTATTCGCTCCTTATAGGAGTACTAAGATGGCAAACCCTTGGAGCCTTCATTAGACCCCCTGATGCAATGGCAACCAACAATTGCACTCCACAATCTCGTCACATGGGAGTGTGATGGGTGACAGAGGCAGCCCTCTCCCTTCCTCTACCCCACAATCTCGTCACGGGACAGGGTGATTGGCGGCAGAGGCAGCCCTCTACCTTCATCTAACCACTTAGATGCCACTGTCAACATTGATTGTGGCATATAAAGGGTTAAACAGCCTTGATTGGAGTTATCTTTGATCTCGGCCGTTAGCGCAATGGGACAGCAGTATAATACAGAAAGCACCCTCAAGTGATGGCGCTGGCAAAGCTCCTGTGCCCACACCATTACTATGACGTATATGAATGTCTTTTTGCGCTAACTAGATAGTGCTTATGACGCAAATGTATGTTATGGGGAGGGAATGGGTTAATAATATGATTACAATTATTGTTGCTAATTTTATTAGTTATTTATATAATTATTATTGTTTTCAAAAATATGATAACAGTTATTGTTAATATTATTAGCATTATTACTGTTAGCCGTATGCACCTTTTCACAGAGTCAATTTACTGTAAATGACCACAGTTATTGCAGAATGAGTTGACTGAAAATGAAGTTTGGATAACATTTCTAAATAATTTTGTTCTCCTCCTTCAGGCTGCGTTTACAGTGATTTTGTCATTTTTAGATATATTTATGAGCGCAGCCAGAACTTATTTATGAATTTACGAGTCTCTCCCCACATATTGTTTTGTTGACCACTGTGGTTTCCCAGTAGTTTTAGAGCATGCTCTCAATGTTGTTGTTTTTTGTGATGATTATGTGACTTAAAGTGTGATCATCGTTTACAATTTTTTTCACTTAAATCAATAGTATAAGCGGTGATAAGAAATGTTGTAATATATATTATTACAGAAAAATGCCTCTTTCCTCACTTATGAGACTCCTTTCCTCCTCCCCCTACCTCCTGCACTTATCATTCACTTTCAATTCACTCCTAAAATCTGTATAAAGTGAGGCAGAGAGGAGACCGATTATCAGGTGACAGCTGTGGCCCATAGAAGTCTATGGAGAGGGGAGGTGGAGGAGGGAGGAGCTACAGAGAGGGAGACGGAGGGAGAGTGAGATGCAGATAGATGCTGATGCTTCTAGCAAGTACTTTACTAGAATCCAGCACTGGGGTGAGACAGTAAAACACTTACTTGAAGCATCAGCATCAGCATGGAGGATATTATACAGCAGTACTGAGCACTGTAGCTGTGACTCCAGCACTGGGTGGGATAAAATGTATTGCAGCATACATGTCCAAATCTGTTGCATTTACTTTGTTCGAACATGACCTTAAAGGGGATTTATGAGGTTAGAAAAAGGGTCTGCTTCATTTTAAGTAACAGCACAACTTTGGTCCAATGGGTGGTGCCTGGTGTTGTGGGACTCTTTGCAAGTTTTTTAAATAAACTGGGTTGTAGAAATCTGACAGGGTAAATGAGGGTCCATCTACTCTTATTCTGCTCTATCTTTGCCTGGGAATGCATTAATGGGGCTTAGTTAAAGGGTAGGGTATAACTTGCTGGGTCTCTAATGTAGGCAGAGAGCATAGGGAGTACCGTACTTTTTCACATAAAACTTGAAAGGGGGATGGGGAAATGGGTACTTCCTAAAAATATATTTTTTCACTGCTTCTAGGGGAAAATATCAATAATTTTTTGTTGTCACAGATTTTGTATGAATCCACAAGAGAAAACCCCCCAATACGTACTAGGAACTCTTACTTTAGCTGCTGGCTATATGCATTTTTCATAGGCATATGCAGGATAATATGGTACGGTTGTGTTATAAAGTATAAACAGACAGAGATAATATTAAAGGGGTTATCCGGGAAATTATTATACCACCCGGACTGCCGCCGGAGCGGCAGCGCTGGATGGTCGGGGCAAGAATAGGTAAATATTGTTTTTTTTGTTTTATTTATTTCATGTGAGGCCCCTAAGAAATAAAAATTAATTTCCCAGAAAGTTCTTTGAGTGATTTATGCTTTATTAGGAAATAATTTGTGGTAATTTTAAGAATACTAAATTGTTCATTGTGAGCTACTGTTTATACTGCACATGACTTTAATTAAACCTTACATATCCATGTTCCAACTTTTATAACAAATAAAGTTATAGTTTAGATAGAAAAAAGAAACCCTTAAAGGGGAAATGCAGCTCATTTCAATCAATATATGACCATATACTAGCCCTTCTCAATGAATTAGAATATCATCAAAACGTTTATTTTAGTAATTCAATTAAAAAAGTGAATTATATTATATAGATTCATCACACACAGAGTGATCTATTTCCAGCATTTTTTTATTTTAATGTTGATGATTATGGCTAACAGTTAATGAAAACCCAAAATTTTGTCTCTCAGAAAATTGGGGTGTGTGACATGTGCGAGTGCATGTAGGGGGTGCCACTGTGCAGGCCGTTTGAGCTCTATATTCTCTGCTCCTTGTTACACACACTGAGGAAGTAGAGACCGCAAGTGCAGAGCAGAGGAGAAAGCTCCACCCACAGCCCGTCCTGCAAGAAACCTGGGCAGCAAGGAGAGATGGTAAGTTTCTTTTTGTATACATATATCTGTGTATATGCTCCAGTATGTGTGTGTCTATATATGTGTCTGTATGTGTATATATCTCTGTGTATGTGTATATTTTTCTATGTGTGTATGTCTATTTGTTTTTATATATATATATATATATATATATATATATATATGTGCGTGTGTGTGTTTGTGTGTGTGGGTATAGTTATCAGAGTGTGTAATCTGTTGGGTTACATAGGACTGCAGGTAACACTATAACATTATCTGTACTCAGAGAGTTGTCACTGTATTATCTGTGGTGTTACATAGGACTGCACGTAACATCTACTACATTATCTGTACTTAGCTTGTTCTCACTGTGTGTTATCGATGGTGTTACATAGGACTGCAGGTATCACTATAACGTGATCTGTACTCAGAGATTTATCACTGTGTGTTATCTGTGGTGTTACATAGGACTGCAGGTAACATCTACTACATTATCTGTACTCAGAGAGCTATCACTATGTGTTATCTGTGATGTTACATAGGACTGCAGGTAACATCGGCATTATCTGTACTGTGTATATATGTGTGTGTGTGTGTGTGTGTGTATGTGTCTGTATGTCTACATATTCATATATTTACCTATGCGTGTGTGTGTGTATATATATTTGCCTGTATGTCTAAATATGTCTTTATGTACAGTATATTTTTGGTTCATTTTTTATTTGAGGAGGGCAGCATTAGAGAGACACACACAGGGCACCCTCTAACCTGTCGGCCCTGGTGGCAGTCTCAACGATGTGGGCCAATATACATAAGATATAAGAGAACTGAAAATCCATCAGGCGTGGTTCCCTCAAAGAGGTGAGCATTTGTGGAGGTTTCACTGTATTTATTCAATTCCACCATCTGTAAGAAAATATAACCATATTCAGTTCTCATTCAACCGTGTTGTTCAAGAGTTGACTGATAAAAGGATCTACCATAGACTTATAACATGGAGAACTACATGTGCACAGATTATAGGCCTGTCATTTGGAGGACTTGGTCAGTTAAATTATACAGTACAAAATTAACCATAGACCACATGTGTATAGTAAGAGAAGGTACTTCAGAATACCTGGCATTAGACAGATGAGAGGAGATGGAGGGCTTCTACTCTGCATATAATTACTCACTACAAAAGAAAGGAATATTGTAATGTAGGTCATGTGTGACACACTCAGATAGCTAACAAATGTCTTTCCCCAACAGAAATTGCTCTGTTCCAGGAGAACATAAGAAGGAGGTTCATAAGAACCCTGGTTTTATATAATGCCAAGGATATAAAGCAAAGAAAATATAGTAATATAGTTTACAGGTACACGTTAATTCACTTGAATAATGGCTTATAAAAAATAGTTAGCCTCCACAGGTCACCAATTGGAAATATATGTTTATTCTAATTATTTAATAATCACAATAACATTTAACAAAAAATAAATAAATACATAAAAACATACTGCAAGCAATACCAATATTTTTAGTATCAGTATTATTATTAATATTATTATTATTATTATATTATCATCATTATCATCAATAATAACATGATACTTCGCAAGCATTTTACACAGACTAAAGCCTATGAACGTAAATAAATCCTGGGTAACTGTCTATCATCACTAGCACAGATGATGCCGCTGACCCGAGCACTTAATTTCTAGCCTTTTCAAATGATAATCTCTATTTTGCTAAGGACTATATTCCCCTCGGCTAACCCATAACCGAGTCCGTAATCAGCCACAAAAGAGACATCGGTTCAGGCCGGTGGGTGTATTTACAGCAGCCTTCAAACAAGTTTCTGTGAGTAGAAATATCACTGTCGTTACATTTTACAGGCCACCGTAACCAACTATACGGCGTCTTCGCAGAGAAGACTGTGGGAAATATTTAAACTCTTCTCTACGGGTGACACCTGTTTTGTGGAAAAGGAAAATGTTTGCCTGTTAAGTTTTGGCTATAGACATATGTGTAATTTTTCTACATTGGGTTATTTGGAAAAAAAAAGATTTCATGCACAATGTTACTAAATAAAATATAAATAAAAAAATACCTATTAGTCTTGACTCTCATACTGCAAATCAGCAGCTAGCCTCCTATCTGATTTAGTGGATTTAAGGCTACATTCACACGAGTGTGACAGATTTACACATGTAAAAAACGCGCATAAATCTGTCCGTGTGCATTGCGTATTTGCATCAGTGTGCTTTGCTTGTGGCATGTGTTTATTACGCAGTTGCAAGCACTTCTTTTCACTGTGAGTTGCGTATTTGCATCAGTAGGCGTAGCATTAATACACACCACAAGTTCTTCTGCAATATAGCAATTGATAACATCAGTCTTCTAAAGAGCAGGGGCAGTGGTGGTATCCGGACGGTTCGCTCTGGTTCCCCCGAACCAGTTGTTAAAATTACAGCCAGTTTGCTGAACCGGGGTGAAGCGGGAAACCTGAACCGGTCCCCTGCACTCAATTGTATCCATCTCCAAGGAGGAAGAGGCAGAGGAACTGTGGATCCGGAACAAACAGGTGGAGCAATGGGCAGTGGCACAGCAACAGCTTCAGGAGGAAGAACCAGAGGTGGAACAGTGAGCAGATCCAGGATAGAATTCACAGCCTCAAGGAGTTGATCCTGACGTGTGCGTAGGTCATGCATCTCTGTCTGTATCTTCTGGACTGCGGTCTTGGGCTGGCCATCGGGTTCCATGGCCTGAGCGTACTGTCACAGTCACAAGGTATCTGGACCCTCTAGGCCGCTCCGCCGTAGCTGACCAGGTCACAGTCTATATGAAAGTCAATATTAGATAGTAACACTTGGGTACCTGAACTAGTCCAGACGGTGGCTGTGGCTTCAGCACGGATGGAGGCCGGTGAAGCAGGCAGCGCCAGACGTGGCGGGCAGTATCCGATGTGGCAGAAGACACTGGACGTGGCAGAAGACACTGGACGTGGCAGAAGACACTGGATGTGGCAGAAGACACGGGACGTGGCAAACGACACCAGGTGCAGTAGACACGACTCCAACACTGGTAGGCACAGGAACAAGAACAGTACGGGATACAGGAACAGGTAACAGGGCACGGGTAACAACTGGAACGGGAAACACTAAGGGACCATTTGCAAGACAGACTGGGATAAACTAACAACGCTCAAGCAAGGATCAGAAGGGCTGGGGCCTTCTTATAGACAAGGAAATCATGGGCCGTTGATGATAATGATTTCCTGATGTGCGCGTGCTGGCCCTTTAAGGACGGGCACGAGCATGCGCGCGCACCCTACGGGACACAGCAGAACGGAGCAAAAGTGAGCGCTGGCGTCTCCTAGGAAGAAGCGCTCACGGATTCATGGCTGCAGGGCGTCGTGAGGTGAGTAAACCCGACGGCCCGTGGCCATGGATGCGACAGGGCTCTATGAGGGGCACTCTACAGGGGGCTCTATGAGAGGCACTATCTACAAGGGGCACTGTGTGTGGTGCATTAATTTACAGTGTTTGACAATTTTATTCTTGAGCACAGTGTATGGTACTATTATATTCAGGGGCACAGTGTATGATACTATTATATTTAGGGGCATAGAGTGTGGCACCTTAAGAATTTTGGTGCGGAAATATGGCAGGGATTAAACTGAATTTGCAAATGATCTCTGTACTGAGCTGTATTTGTGCTTGTGCTGTATTTATGTACTGAGCTTGGTTCGGGTGCTGTATTTATGTACTGAGCTTGGTTCTGGTGCTGTGTATATGTACATATATACAACACCACAACGAAGCTTAGTACATATATACAGCATCAGAACCAAGCTCAGTACATATATACAGCACCACAACAAAGCTCAGTACATAAATACAACACCAGAATCAAGCTCGGTACATATATACAGCACCACAACAATGCTCAGTACATAAATACAACAACAGAACCAAGCTCAGTATATATATATACAGCACCAGAACAAAGCTCAGTACATACATACAGCACCAGAACAAAGCTTAGTACATATATACAGCAAAAGAACCAAGCTCAGTACATAAATACAACACCAGAACCAAGCTTAGTACATATATACAACACTAGAACCAAGCTCAGTACATATATACAGTGCCAGGACCAAGCTCAGTTCATTTATGCAACACTAGAAACAGTGCCAGAACCAAGCTCAGTACATATATACAGCTCCAGAACAAAGCTCAGTACATATATATACAGTGCCAGAACCAAGCTCAGTACATAAATACAGCAACAGAACCAAGCTCAGTACATATATACAGTACTAGAACAAAGCTCAGTACATATATACTGCACCAGAATCAAGCTCAGTACAATTCCAGAACCAAGCTCAGCATATAAATACAGCCCCAGAACTAAGCTCATTACATATATACAACACCAGAACAAAGCTCAGTAAATATATACAGCATCAGAACAAAGCTCAGGCATACATTATGTTATGGCCAGCGGGTTGTGGTGCTACTCCACCGGTTTGACTTAAGGCCTTCTCTAAGGGCGTTATCTAAATAGCCTCTCCGGTCTTCACCCTTTAACCCCCATACGGGAATCTGGACTTTGCTGCGGGGAGACTACCATGTCGCTACCTCTTAAGGTGGTCCCAGTGTAAGTAGCGGCTGGCCTAGCAGATCAGGATACAACAGTGTAGTACACAGAGGGTACATGCACTGGCAGTTGATACCTTGGCAGATGGTTGAGGATCAGATGTCACAGTTCTTAGTAGGTAGCTTGTCTCATGTAGATTGATACAGGCTAACAGTTCACAGCGGGATGCAGACTGATGGCAGGTAACAGGATACGAACAGGGAGCTGGATGCAGACTGGCAGTGAGTAGTTGGATACAGGCTGGTAGTGGATAACTGAATGCAGGCTGATAACAGCAGGTATATGCTGGAATCAGGATGCAAACAGGAACCTTTTCAAGATTCAACTGGGTTGCACCAAAGTTGCTCAGGCTCCTGGTATTAAAAGGAGGTGCCTTAAATAGTCCAGGAAAAAACAGGTATTGGACAGCAATTATTGCAATGCGCACACCAGCCCTTTAAGAGGCAACCTGCGCCCTAAGGAGAATCCGGCCATGAGCAGAGGGAAAGGCAGGCATGAGACCCGACGGCGAGGACTGCCGACAGGAGCGGCACTCGCCGCCAGTGTTACACATTAAAGTTGACACCACCACTGCACTCCTAAACCACCTGAGGCAGGACATACTGGTGCCCCCATCCCATTTTTATTACTCTCTTTCATTTTCAAATTTCTTGTTTGCTTACATTGCAGCACTTGTGGTGACCACATCCCTGTACACGTTGTCACCACCCATTAAATTGGGGACAAAACCAACCTCGAACTGGCCCCCACCCTCCCAAGGCCCCATAGCAGCCTCATGGACTGTCTATTTGGTATGCATACCCTTGATGGAGACCCAGCATTATTATCTTCTGGATTGTAGCATATGTTGTTCAGTGTATATAGTCAATATTAGTGAAAGGTAGAGCTTAAATTTGAATGGACACTAATTTTTCAAACATCTTATGCTAATCTAATAGTATACCTGATATAGATCAACTTTGTAATTTACTTACTGTTAAAATGTTGTTTTATCCATGCAAATTCTGTGTGAAGTTACTGCCACTGTTTCTCTCTTTCTGTAATTCGCTGTCCATCGCCTGTCTATACAAGTCTATAAAGATGGCAAAGGGGAGTAGGAGGAAGAAGCAGGACCAGAGTGAAAAGACACAGGCTGCTGGTAAGATTTCTATGTCACTCCAGTGCGGGATTCTCAGCTGCACTGCTCATTTCTGAAGTATAATCTCATCCATGCTGCTGTAGCTTAAGTATATATATATATATATATATATATATATATATATATGCACAGGGGCGTAACTAGGAAAGACTGGGCCCCACTGCAAACTTTTGACTGGGGCCCCCTCTCCCCTGGGTGTCACACAACCCCCCCCTGTAGATAGTGCCTTTTTTACAGCCCCCGCTGTAGATATCAACAAAGGGGGCTGTATGGTGTTATCTACAGGGGGGTCTGTATGGCGTTCTCTACAGCGGGGGCTGTATGGCGTTCTTTACAGAGGGGGCTGTATGGCGTTCTCTACAGGGGGGGTTGTATGGCGTTCTCTACAGGAGGGGGGGGCTGTATGGCGTTCTCTACAGGGGGGGGCTGTATGGTGTTCCCTACAGGGGGGGGGGCTGTATGGCTTTCCCTACAGGGGGGGGCTGTATGGCATTCCCTACAGGGGGGGGCTGTATGGTGTTCCCTACAGGGGGGGCTGTATGGCGTTCCCTACAGGGGGGGCTGTATGGCGTTCCCTACAGGGGGGCTGTATGGCGTTCCCTACAGGGGGGCTGTATGGTGCTCCCTACAGGGGGGGCTGTATGGCGTTTCCTACAGGGGGGGCTGTATGGCGTTCCGTACAGGGGGGCGGCTGTATGGCGTTCCCTATAGGGGGGGCTGTATGGCGTTCCCTACAGGGGGGCTGTATGGCGTTCTCTACAGGGGGGGCTGTATGGCGTTCTCTACAGGGGGGGCTGTATGGCGTTCTCTACAGGGGGGGCTGTATGGCGTTCTCTACAGGGGGCTGTATGGCGTTCTCTACAGGAGGGGCTGTATGGCGTTATCTACAGGAGGGGCTGTATGGCGTTATCTACAGAGGGGGCTGTATGGCACTAACGCCATACAGCCCCCCCTGTAGAGAATGTCATACAGACCCCCCCTGTAGGGAACGCCATAAAGCCCCCCCCTGTAGGGAACGCCATACAGCCCCCCCCCTGTAGGGAACGCCATACAGCGTCCCCCCTCCCAAAAAAGTCTGACCTACAGTGTGTCCTACTAAAAGACATGTATCCCCTATCCACAAGATAGGGGATACATGTGTGATCGCTGGCAGCGATAGGGAGAACGGGGGACTGAAAGTCCCCTGAAGTTCTACATGACTAACCTCTGACTTCCGGCGTCTGCGCAGCTCAATAAAAATGAAAGGAGCGCTGGTCACGCATGCGCACAAGCGCGACTGGCGCTCCATTCATTTCTACGGAGCTGCCGGCACAGACCCCGGAAGTCCGTGGTTTGTGATGGAGAACTTCAGAGGACTTTCAGTCCCCTGTTCTCCCTATCAATGCCAGCGATCACACATGTATCCCCTATCCTGTGGATAGGGGATACATGTCTTTTGTTTAATGGCAGAGCGGGGAGATACCTCCCTGCTCTGCCATAGTGTTCAGTGGTGTCGCGCTGTAGCAGCCTGCTAGCGGATCCTCCGGCCATGGTGGGGGCCCGTGCCGGCGGGCGACACGGGCACCCTCATGCCGCGGGCCCCGTAGCAGCCGCTACGGCTGCTACGGCGGTAGTTACGCCACTGCATATATATGTATATATATATACACACACACGCATATGGGATAGATATGGATAAGGGATCAGAATTCTTCTCTTCTGTGTGTGCAGTGCATAGAAGACATGATAGCAGTTAGGCTCATCCCACAAGCTCAGAGACAACTGGAAATTAGATATAGAGCCTGCTTGGACAAAAACTGCTAAATAATGGCATATTGAGTCATTTAATGACCAGAAATAGTGTTATTCCTCATATACACATGTATGACAGCTTATTCTGAAGTCATCTGAAAGGTTAGGTATGCTTTAAACTACAAATGTTTTGCACTGCACAATGTAGGCAACAATGTTTTATTTTATGCATTTGTACTACTGAAAGGTACATTTCTAGGTGCACTCCTGTTGTACCTGCGGTCGCTGACTACTTACCGCGGTCGCACATCCGGCAGTCGTGACCACAGTACACTCACTTCATGTCGGCGTCTCCATCCCCAAAGACGCTGGCACACTCTGCTGCAGCTCCCCCACTGATCATGTAGGGTTTGCACGGTCGTTCCCGACCTTAAAGGGCCAGCGCACGCACAATGCAAAAGTTCCCTAGCCAATTCTTATACATCCTGGACCTTAAAAAGGGCTCTGCCCTTCCTCTTCTTCCCTGAGCGTTGTTGTGTCTGCCCATGTAATTCTTTGCAAATGGTCCCTTAGTTGTATCCCGTATCCAGTGTTCCCGTTTCCTGCATCCCACATCCCGTATCCAATAATTTTGTTTGTTCCAGTGCGTAATCTAGTGTCGGAGTCAAGAGTGTAATCTGTGCCCAGTGTCATCTGTGACTAGTATCATCTGTGCCAAGGGTCTGCTGCGCCACGTGTTGCTACGCCACGTCTGCTACGCCTAGTGTTTACCACGCAGAGTGTTTGCCAAATCATCTATTCAGGTACTCTTGTCCTAGAGACTGTTATTGACTATCGTTTGGCCAGCTGCTACTCCGATACGGCGGAGCGGCCTAGTGGGTCCGTGACAACTCCCATTTTAAACCTTAGAAATATCACCAAGAAAACTATTCTGTGCCTATCTCTACAATCCAGACACAGAGAAATAAACGCTGCACTAATTGAGAAAGCATCATTTTTCACTTCATGGTCTTACACCTTTCTGTTTTCTTAAATGCTATGTACACCTTTGAGTGACATTTTTTTTTTTTAATAAAAAGTTCAGTCAGTGTGATTGTAACAACTTTATTAATAGTTTATTAAAAATTATATTTACTTTTGAGATACATCTGCTCTGTATTCTCTATTCACAGCCCTCCTCCCAGGTACGACTAAACACAGCCCCCCTCCCTGGTAGTGCCCCACAACCCCCTCCCAGGTAGTACCACACAGCCCCCCTCCCAGGTAGTGCCAGACAGCCCCCCTCCCTGGTAGTGCCACACAGCCCCCCTTCCAGGCAGTGCCACACATCCCATTTCCCTGGTAGTACCACACAGCCCCCTCCCTGCTAGTGCCACACAGCCCCCTCCCTGTAGGTAGCGCCTTTGGGTCCCTCTCTGAATGGATTCCCCAGCTAGAGCATTGTCGACGCTCTGGCTGGGGATTCCTCTCCTGGAGGAGCCTCTGACGTCACTGTCCACATATGGGTAGTGGCGTTTGGGGCTTCTCCAGGGGTGGAATCCAAGGCCAGAGCGTCGGCAATTCTCTGGCCGGGGATTCTGCTCTAGGAGGAGCTACTGACTTTACTGTCCATATATGGACACTGACGGCAGGGGCTCCTCCTGGAGTGGAATCACCGGCCAGAGCGTCGGCAATGCTCTAGCTGGGGAATTCATTCAGAGAGAGCCCCAAAGGCGCTACCTACAGGGAGGGGGGCTGTGGTCCACAAGAAAGTAAATTTAGACCCTAAGTTTGATTTTACTAGGAGACTTAAGATTTTGGTTGACTATGCTTATGCCCTTGACCTGATTGATAGAGAGTTACATGATTTTCTGTTGCCTAAACATTCAGTCACTCCCCTTATATACTGCCTCCCGAAGATACATAAGAGTATGCAATGCCCTCCTGAGCGCCAGATTGTATCAGGGAGAAATTCCTTATTTAGTCCTGTCTTTTTGGACAAGCTTTTAAGGAATCTGGCCATGGAAGCTAAATCATATGTTAGAGAAACAGCTGACTTTTTGACCAAAATCCATAATCTAGCTGTACCCAAGGGAGCCATCTTGGTCTCTTTTGGTGTGGCTTCGCTATACACCTCTATTAATCATGATAGGGGGTTTATTGAGTGTTAAAAAAAAACCTGGACACAACAAGTTACTCTTCTGACTGTAAGGAATTTGCACTGGGTCTATTGGAGATTATTCTCACTTGCAACTATTTCTTGTTTTGTGACAATTTTTTTGTCTAATTAAGTGGTACGGCCATGGGGTCGAATATGGTCTACTAATATTTATATGGCGGATCTTGGGGAATCTGTCGTCTATGTGTCCCACCATTTCTCCAAGGTTTTGGGGTGGTGGCTATACATAGATGACATATTCCTCATTTGGATTGATTCTCATGATGCCCTGAAAGAGTTTTTCACATATTTAAACATGTTGGACCACGATGTTTAATTTACAATGGTGAGTTCCACTGAGGCCACACAATTCCTGGATACTACTGTGTATATCAAGGATGACCATCTACTGACAGATCTCTTTGTAAGACCTACAGACCGTAATAGTCTAATAAAATATGAGAGTCAACACCCACGTAACATGATTAGATCCCTTCCGTTTATCCAAATGCTAAGGATTAGAAGGATTGTCGACGATGAGTCTACTATGATTGACCGTCTAAATAACAAGGGACATAAATTTCGGTTAAGGGGTTACCTAGATAGGCTGATTAAATCCCATATTATAAGAGCTAGGGATACTGAGAGATTTGGACAGGCTTCTCTGGGTTCCACAAAATAAAAACGTATCCCTTATGTTACAACATATTATGAGCACAGTTCACAAATCATACAAGTAAACATTGGCCCATGTTGGGTAACTTTTATGACATTCCTTCAGAGTACCCCCTCTTTTTTGGTATAGGAGGTCATCTAATTGAAGGGACAGACTACTGAAAAACGATATAGGCCCTAAAGGCAGCATATGATTTGACCACTCATAAGGGTTGTTACCCCTGTCTTGGATTTGGTAATTGTGGCCTTATGTGTAAAGGTGACACCTTCACACACTCGAGTACGGGTAGGATTTACAAAATAATACATTATTTGACCTGTAGGTCAGATTTTATAATCTATGTCCTTATGTGCCCCTGTAAACTCTTGTATGTGGGTGAGAGGACCACTGAGTGTAGAATTAGGCTGAACACGCATAAGTCTACTATTAGCATTAAGAAAATTGAACTACCAATACCCAGACACTTCTGTGAAGCCCAACATAGGGTTAATCAATATCAATTTTGGATTATTGACCACGTACCACTGCTTAGGAGAGGTGGTGACAGGGAGAAATTGCTTAGGAGAAGAGAGGCAGATTGGATAAGCAAACTTAATACTTTACAACCAAATGGGCTCAATTTTGAGTATAACCTTAAAGAGGCTCTGTTACCAGATTTTGCAACCCCTATCTGCTATTGCAGCAGATAGGCGCTGCAATGTAGATTACAGTAACGTTTTTATTTTTAAAAAACGAGCATTTTTGGCCAAGTTATGACCATTTTCGTATTTATGCAAATGAGGCTTGCAAAAGTACAACTGGGCGTGTTGAAAAGTAAAAGTACAACTGGGCGTGTTGAAAAGTAAAAGTACAACTGGGCGTGTATTATGTGCGTACATCGGGGCGTGTTTACTACTTTTACTAGCTGGGCGTTGTGTATAGAAGTATCATCCACTTCTCTACACAACGCCCAGCTTCTGGCAGTGCAGACACAGCCGTGTTCTCCAGAGATCACGCTGTGTCGTCACTCACAGGTCCTGCATCGTGTCAGACGAGCGAGGACACATCGGCACCAGAGGCTACAGATGATTCTGCAGCAGCATCGGCGTTTGCAGGTAAGTCGATGTATCTACTTACCTGCAAATGCTGATGCTGCTGCAGAATCAACTGTAGCCTCTGGTGCCGACACGATGCAGGACCTGTGAGTGACGTCACAGATCTGCACTGCCAGAAGCTGGGCGTTCTGAAGAGAAGTGGATGATACTTCTCATCAGAACGCCCAGCTAGTAAAAGTAGTAAACACGCCCCGATGTACGCACATAATACACGCCCAGTTGTACTTTTACTTTTCAACACGCCCAGTTGTACTTTTGCAAGCCTCATTTGCATAAATACGAAAATGGTCATAACTTGGCCAAAAATGCTCGTTTTTTAAAAATAAAAACGTTACTGTAATCTACATTGCAGCGCCTATCTGCTGCAATAGCAGATAGGGGTTGCAAAATCTGGTGACAGAGCCTCTTTAAAGCGTTTACTTAACATGTACTGTATTTTTCGGACTATAAGACGCACATGACTATAAGACGCACCCAGGTTTTAGACATTAGACAATAGGAAAATAAATCATATTTTACTTCTTTTACAAAGAAAAAACTATTTGTTAAAAAAAATAATTTGTTCAGTTTCACCACATTCTGAGAGCCATAACTTATATTTTTCCATCGTTTGAGCAGTGTGAGGGCTTATATTTTGCGGCACGAGCTGTAGTTTTTATTAGCACCATTTTTTTGGTACATAAATTTTTTTGGTGGGACCCCTCATTTATGACATATACTGTGGATATGTCATAAATGTCCTTCAAGGGAAAACCACTATAAATGCTGCGGTCGCTATTGACCGCAGCATTTAACTAGTTAAACGACCAGGAACAGTGCGATCGCTGTTCCTGGCCGTTAGAGCAGCGTGTCAGCTGCTGACACCTGCAGTGTATGAGCGTGTGAGGCCGCTCCATGATGCGCCGAAACATCATGGGTCGGGAAGGGGTTAAGTAAGGAGCGGTCAGAAGAGGGCTCGGCGCTGCCAGGTCCCTTGACTGCTGACTATAAGACGCAGGGACTTTTTAGCAAGATTTATTCTTGTTAAAAACTGCATCTTGTAGTCCGAAATATACGGTAGATTCTTGGCGGATACAGGTCTTGGTTACTCCTTTGATTACTATTTCCCAATTCTATCTTATACCAGATTATAAATGCCATCTCTCCTACATAATCTGATCGGCACTTTAATGTAGATAACTACAGTGGTTTATATTTTGGAAAACAATCATTTTTCAGCAAGTTATGAGCAATTTTAGATTTATGCTAATTAGTTTCTTAATAGACAACTGGGCGTTTTTTACCTTTTGACCAAGTGGGCGTTGAAAAGAGAAGTGTATGACGCTGACCAATCAGCGTCATACACTTCTCTCCATTAATTTCCATCTGTACTCAGCACAGCGTGATCTCGTGAGATCACGCTGTGCTGTCACATACACCCACATTAACTTTACCGAAGTGTCTTGAGAGTGAATAGACATCACCTCCAGCCAGGACGCGATGTCTTTTCCCACTCCCGTCACTTCGGTAAAGTTTGTGTGGGACTTAATTACAGCATAGTGTGTCACGCTGTGAATGATAGCACAGCTTGATCTTGCGAGACACTTCAGTAAAGTTAATGTGGGTGTATGTCACAGCACAGCGTGATCTCGCGAGATCACGCTGTGCTGAGTACAAATGGACATGAATGGAGAGTAGTGTATGACGCTGTTTGGTCACTGATTGGTCAACGTCATACACTCCTCTTTACAACGCCCACTTGGTCAAAAGTTAAAAAACGCCCAGTTGTCTATTAAGAAACTAATTAGCATAAATCTAAAATTGTTCATAACTTGCTCAAAAATTAAATTTTTTCAAAATAAAAACCACAGCTGTTATCTACATTACAGCGCCGATCAGATTATGTAGGAGATAGGGAATTTATAATCTGGTGACAGAGCCTCTTTAAGTAGTAAGGGCTACAGAGAATTTTTGGGTGGTTTATATGCACTTTTTTCACTTGAAAGTTTTTGATACTTACATATTTCTAATTGTTTATTTCTATTTTGTAAGTTCGTATGTACTAATACTAACTTGGAATACTTAATTGGAGACTCATCCAACCTGATTAGCACGGCACCAGACCTTTTGTGATGATATGAATAAAAGAGGGTAACATCTACATGCAAGCGCATTGTCGCCATTTTTTATTGTATTATTATGTTAGTATCTATGAGCGCAGTTGCACATGTGTTAAATATATAGTTCTTCCATATTGGATTGGCCCTGTTTGGATTAATCGAGCCCAGTATGATCGCACCAGTAATGTCACAGTTAGATTGTCGCACTGTATTCTTTTGGGTGCACATCTGGTGGAGGCGGACATTGTCGTGTTAAGGAAATCTTGGGCTGCTACATGTATATTTCTTGTAGGTTGATAGGTTAGGGGCTTTAGGACATGTTGACAAGTATGGTCACTTTTTCTATATTTTCCTTTTTTGATGTGCGTAATCTACAGCTCTGTCTCTGGTTCCCTTGGGGCGAATGAGCGCGCATGCGCTTAAATATATATTTGGCTTATCGGGTTACTAGCTGTCTCTATAGACGCTACACCACGGCGATGTTTATAATGGAGATAATTTGCCTGATAATGCTTGGTCTATATTTCATATTATATTATCACTTATTAAATTTATGTCTTTTAACATAGTAACACTGACACTATAATTATTAATGAAATATATCTATAGGATCAGTTAATTGTTCACTTCTAACTTTTGATGGATGGAAATTTTGAATGTTAACTCCTCCCACTGTGGGTTGTATAAATGTACTGGAACATCTGTGTATCATTGCTTGACAAAGGCTGCATTGAGCAGCTGAAACGTTGCATCCTTTTTTGCACTGATGGGTGAATAAATTTATCCTTTTGAGACTACTCTGGAGTGCTGCCTCTTTTCCTGGATTTGTTTACGTTTGTGGGATCTACAAGTCGGATTCCTGGAGGCCTGCACCCTTTTACCCTGGAGGTTTAGTTCTGCTGTGCTGCCCGTATCTCTTCTGTTTTGACATATATGGACATTGATGTCAGGGGCTCCTTCAGGAGAGGAATCCCCAGCCAGAGCGTCGGCAATGCTCTGCCCCAAAGATGCCACGTACGGGGAGGGGGGCTGTGTGGCAACACCAAGGAGGGGGACTGTGTGGCACTACTAGGGAGGGGGCTGTATAGCACTACGAGGGAGGCGGGCTGTGTGGCACTACCAGGGTGGGGGGAATTCTGCTCCAAGAGGGGCTCCCTCTTGGAGCAGAATCCCCAGCAAGAGTGTCGGCAACCCTGTAACCGGCGATTCCACCCCTGAAGGAGCCATGACAGCAGTGTCAGCACCTGGTGACCAAGGGTAGTGGGCCCTGGCACTTGCCTGGGTTCACCGGTTGCTGACGCTGGCCCTGCATATTAGATTGTATTGTTGTTTATAACTATCATCATGATTATCATCATTATCATCAAAGTTGTTGTTTTATAATATGACACCGTACTGATGTTTGGAAGCAATTGAATTTTGTATTTAAAGTCTATTTTACATAACAGTCGAGTAACTTTGTTAATGCTTCCATTACTTACCTTTTCATTAGTTATCTAGTAACAACCTACATTAGGGTACACTCATATGTGGTGTATGTGCGTAAAAAGATTTCCACAGAGTATGTTTACAAGCAAGTACACCACATATAACTGCACCCTTAGGGGGTGTTCACAGAGTTTTTTGGCGCATTTTTAGATGCAGAAACCGCGCCAAAAAACATCCGAAAAGGCGTTTATTCCTGCGAGCGTTTTTTAGGAAGTGCCCTATCTTTGGGAGTTTCCGTCTCTGACCTCCTATTGACATAAATGGGAGGCAGAGAAAGTGGTTTTCGCTGCGTTTTTTGCCTGTGGCGCTCAATGGCCTGAAGGAAATTCCTGAAGGAATTTTGAGGCAGATTTTTCCGCCTGCAAAAAACTCAGTGGGAACAGGGCCTTATAATCCAGAGCTGCATTTCGTTTTCTGCAAGTTACTATTGGAACCATAGACAACTTTCTGACAGACACATCCCTAACAGCTTATCTGTGCTTCTATAGTGGGACAGTTAAAAACTGGTGCACATTCATCTGGCAGAAAAATCTCTTAAACTATGTGACCAACGAATGGACCCGACGTATTCAGCTGTATGCCATACAGTTGCATTTATCATTCATTGACTTTCAAGGTATGCTGATGTGTACTATACAAACTTATTACAACAGGACACTCTTAACAAATGTTAGGCCCGCAATACCATATGGACTCGTTCAGCATTTACAGAATGCAAATCACCAGAAAAAGATCTGTGTAGTACTGGTACAGTAAAGGTAAATCTTACCTTTTCATATATAAATCTGCCGCTACGTAGCCTAATATTTTGGCCTTTGTGAGGGGTGGGATCTGGAGATGTCTCACCAACCATAAATGTGAATATCGAAATATCGTATTGTATATGATAATTCAAAAAGTGTAAAACGTGATAGAGCCCCTAATATCGCGATATTTGTGTGTATTATAATGTGAGAACATTTTAAATACTTTCGTTTCTATGAATAACACAGGTTGGTGTATAGACGGGGGAATAGCATTAGGGGGAGAAGCAGTAGCAACCATAGTTGGGCCCATGAACTTTAAGGGCCCCAATTAATCCAAAATGTTTCTTTGTGTTAGGGTCCGCTACTTCTTTCTTTCAGTTTGCAGTTATAGAAGCCAGAGGAGTATCTAGGTTTTGCTTCGCCCAGACCAAATATTCAGTTCACAGCCCTAGCCATGTATATAAATACTCTAGCTACGGCAGATTGGCTTGTTGGCACCTTCCTGAGCACCCAACACATGACGCACATGCCCCATCAGTCCACCTCCCCCAGCTTTTACCTCCTAAAGACGCTACAGTTTGTTCTGACATGATGGAAGGCAAAGAGAACTTTTATCTGAAATAAAAAACTAAAGTGGCCATGTTTCGAGTGACTACAGGGTCCCAACTAAGATACACACAGGGCCTAAAGTATTTTTAGATATACCACAAAGCAAAACAAATCCTCTGAGAGTCATCAGATAAAAATGTACTATATCGTGACATATAACCCAACACTATTTTATCTACCCTTCTTGAAATATAATGTTTTAAAGGCATACAGCCGACATATATTCATGTAAAATTCTTACTAAGGCTATGTTCACACGGAGTATTTTGCCGAGTTTTTGACGCGGAAACCGCGTCGCAAAACTCGGCAAAAACGGCCCGAAAACGCCTCCCATTGATTTCAATGGGAGGCGTCGGCGTCTTTTTCCCGCGAGCAGTAAAACTGCCTCGCGGGAAAAAGAAGCGACATGCCCTATCTTCGGGCGCTTCCGCCTCTGACCTCCCATTGACTTCAATGGGAGGCAGAGAAAGCGTATCTCGCGCTGTTTTATGCCCGCGGCGCTCAATGGCCGCGGGCGAAAAACGGTGCGAAAATTGCTGCGAAAATCGGCATGCAGGGAGAGGAATATCTGCCTCAAACTTCCAAATGGAATTTTGAGGCAGATATTCCTCCTGCAAAATACCCGCGTGAACATAGCCTAAGAGGGATGTCTATTGT
Source organism: Rhinoderma darwinii (assembly GCF_050947455.1). Lineage (NCBI taxonomy): Eukaryota > Metazoa > Chordata > Amphibia > Anura > Rhinodermatidae > Rhinoderma > Rhinoderma darwinii. Next base: position 47,192,515 of record NC_134693.1, read on the forward strand.
GATGCCGTAAAGGTGCCCTGGGCTTGCAAACAATTATATTCTAAACACAGCAGCATGCACTTAAAAAATCATCTCTAATTGTCGTCCTCCTTATCTCCCCCTCCCTTTTCTACTCTGTACCCCGACAAACCCACAAAGTAATTTCTGCAGCTAGAGAGGCAGTTCATGTATCGATCTACACAGGGAAATTGCTATTGACTGCAGCTCCGGATGTTCTCTGTCTCTCCATGGTAAATCTGCCCTTTTATTTTCACACTCTGAAATGTATTTTATGGATTATAAACTATGGAAATACTGAAATGTACAAATATGCAGCAATCTCTGACAGAAAGTCTCATCATTTACAGCAGGCTTAAATACAGCAATGATCTTATATCTTGTACAGTTGTTTTCGAAAGAGAATTTCATATTCATTCTCTTTAATTCCCTAAACAATATTTCTACATTATGATACATTACTACATTATTGCAGACTGCTTTAATTATTGCTTTTTATTTATTTTTGCTATCTATATTTTCTTACTTACAGTTTGTTAAATAGACACGTGTCACACGCTGACTAAAGGCCCTTTTATACGGGCAGATGATTGGGCGTTTGTTTCCGAGGACCTATTGCAGTGATCAACTGACAAGCAAGCAAAACACTCGTTTTTCGGCTGTTTGCATGTGTTCTGCAACCAACGAAGGGATCATTTGTCGACAGAACATCTTCCCGTGTAAGCAAGGGATGCGCTGCCGACAAGATGCAAAATGTACGGGGATGAACGAACGTATTAACGATCGTTCCCATACATGTGATCATTGTCAACATGTTATTATCGTCGATCAGCCTTCTATACTGGGCAGAGAATCTGGCTGACTGGGGCATGCCTGGTCCTGTGCCAGGCCCCTCCTCCAATCACCCCCCCACATTAGTCCCCCTCAGATCAGACATACATATATGTCTGTGTGTATATATATATATATATATATATATATATATAAAAAAAAGCCTTTACTCACCGCTCCTCCATCTTCCTTTGTCCACAGGGAGCCCATCCCAGATCCTTTCAGGCTGCCACCTCAGGTGGTCTGTGCCGTGCCGCATACAAGGTCCTGACGCTGATCACCTCATCACCTTCACCAAGGGTCCCCAAAATATTTTCCCTGGTTCTTCGTCGTTGTTCACGACTTGTCAGGCTCACATAGATCAGGTCACAGGTGCATGTAGCAAAATACACAACTCCCACAGTGTCACAGCTGAAGGTATGGGTGATGGTAAACTTCCTACCCCTAGAAGAGTTGTAAAATGTTGTGGTGGTCTCAATATTTGCACATGCTACACCCCCCCCCCCAACATGATTTACACCCACACCTTGGACCAGTTGAGACCAAAATTCTCCCTAGCGACTTACCTCTGTGATAGCTGTGAACAAATAAGTCTTTGAGATTCTTAGCTCTTCGGTAAGTTATTGCTGGTTTCGAGGATAAATACAGGTGTCAAATTTGGTCCATCATGAGAACATCCCAATATTTTTCCAGTGCCATCTTCATTTGTGACCATTGTGAATTGTAGGGGGTGATGAACTGGACCATATCAAGTGGCTCTTGTTTCTTAACATTACTCACATGTACCTGAACCAATGGGGCATACAATCTAATCCCCCCTATACACTATATACATACATACATACATACATACATACATACATACATACATGCATACATACTCTAGGTCCAATCTCATAGGAAGCCAATTAACCTATCAGTATGGTTTTGGAGTGAAGAAACCGAAGTGCTCAGAGGAAAACCACACAGATATGAGGAAGTTACAAACCGCGTGCAGATGCTGTCCTTAGTCAGATTAATACCCAATACTCCAGTACTGCAAAGCAACAGTGACTGTGCCACCGTGCTGCCAACTGTACCAATTACGGTACTTTAGAATCATCATAAATTAGTGTAATATTTATAAGGAAGAACACATGATTAAAATCACGTGTTCTTCCTGCCATGCCCGCTGGTTGTATAAGCCAGGGAGCTGTTGATTGGCAGTAGCAATTCAAGGGATTAATTAGTATCCCCTCCCCTCGATGTCCTGCAGCTATTATTGTTTGTCCTTGGCGGTGTCCACTTTTAATTAGATATAAATTTGCTATGGAGAGTGCTCTGTCTCTTGAGACACCTCCAGAGATGCAGTGCAGACATTCTGAGTTTCAGTTACCAGCACTTGAAATGGCTGACACCGCTCTTTTAGCCCTGCTGAAGGATAAACTTCAATGGGACGGTATAGCATGGCATACTCCATTACTGTCTCGCTCCCTTTGGATCTCGGAGGTGAGTGGACCAGCTCCGCCCCCCCTCCCTCCCGACTTAGCCCTTCCACTCCCGAGGCTTGGCGGCATTCTAGGGTTCCTGCCTGGCTTGCTAAGGAACGAGATCCTTTTAATTTGTGGCTGGCCTTGGCTATCAGGCCGACCGCATCTCGTGCCCACCACACGCCTGCTAGTTTTAAGCAGGCCTCATGTGCGACGTTCACTGGCTCCGCCCCCTCAACTTCTATCCTGGCCGCGGTTGGATACAAAATGGTTGCTGCTCCGGCAGCGGACGTTGCTGGGACTGATGAGCCCAGGTCACTGGTTATGCCTCCTCCCAAAACCACTTGGCAGATTTGCGAGGTGGTTTGGGAGGGGAGAAATGTAACTCATGTGGTCACTCCTGTTACAAACACTACACAGCCCCTCCCACCTAGGTCCTAGATAATTGAAAACTATGATAGTGCTTAGGAGTTCTTTGAGATGGACTATTTTTCCAGAACTCCTCAGTGAGATTCACTTTTACATTGCGACCTTAAACTTTCTGTGTCTCGTCACCTTTCCCGTGACCGTGGTCAAGCCCTTAGATTAGATGCTTGTAGATGAGCTTCTGGATCCTGTTCCCCGAGGGAACAGTCTTAGTCGCCTTGGTAGGGGGAGGTGCTTTAGATCTATTGAGCGCCAAGGTTCCCGCAGAGACTCATGTACCAGTTCACGAGTGAGCAGGCAATCCAGGAGCTCCCGTCAGGGGCGTTCAATATCTCGCCATTCCTCATCTTCTCTGAGAAATGGATTTAGTTGCAGTAGTAGGAGGCGGCGCGACAGGCTGCGATGAAGGCAAAGTACTGGATCCAGTAGACGTGCAGCCGGGGACACTCTCCTCGCGGTTCCTATTGCACCTCCGCATCTTTCACTTCTGACAGCAGTCGCGCAGGCTTGGTCATCTTATGTAGTGAGTTTCCATGTTCACAAGCATGGGTTAATTCTACCGTTGGTAATATTAATGAAATTTTGGCTATTTTTAAAGCTGTGTTAGCTAAAATTGATACTCCTGCTGTATCTCCTTCCCCAGGGGAGGTGGCGCCATGGCCTGAGTCGGTTTTGAACTTTTCCGGTATGTTGTTCAGGTATTTGTACTTTTGCGGTGTACTGCTGCATATTGCGTCTGGGATTCGGGAGAGAATATTTAAATTGGAGTTCGTGGACCTATTGTCCTTAGTTTCTGTGGACCAGTTAACCATGGATAAAGAGAAAAATTATGAAAAAAGTGATGATAAAAAGCCAAAAGGGGCAAAAATGTTTGGAAATTGGTTGCAAAACTTTTCCATTATGTCTAGCATTTTGTGCCAACATGAACCGGAAATATTACAAGAGTTAGTCACGTATGTTGATACCATTTATTCATCCAACAAACTCCATGGCGGTTTTGCATGGTGGAGTTATGACAAAGAGTTTAGTAGTAGACTAGCTCCTAAACCGGAGGTCAGTTGGGCCACTAAGGACACCGACGTTTGGATACAAACTTATGTTGTCTCAGAAGCAGCAATCCCTCTTTTTTTCAGGTGCCTCCGTGGATGTTCCCGTATCTGGGGGAACCACTAGACATCCTGGTGCATGTTGTCTCCTCAACGAAGGCCATTGTAAATTTTTTGCCTCATTCAAATTTAAGCACAAATGTTTTATCTGCGGAGGGTCGCACTCGACTCTTTGATGTTATAGGAGAGGTAAGCTACCAAACAAGCCAGCTGCCTAAGGGCGCCGGTGAGCATGGTAAAGATGCTCCCGTGGCTCAACAGGTACCCCAGAAGACAGGAGGCAGACATGTTAATAATGTTTTCTCTTTGGGATTTTTTCATACCACATGTGCTTCAGTCTGCCATCCTTTTCCCTGAAACATACTGTTATGGCAGGAAGGAGGTGAAGGGAACAAGTGAGCCCTAATCTACCCACCGCCCTGTCCCTGCCTACTTGCAACGACCCGTCCTAGGCGACGGGGTACAACTTGGCGGCGGTCCCTACGCTGACTAAGTGCAAGGGGATACAAACAGGGAACAAGCAAGGGAAGGGGCAGTAGCCCACGGAACACCGTGAGGAAACGGAGTGGTGAACGAGCCAGTCAGGATCAGGATGTAGTGGAGTATACAAACGCAGAGCACGGAGCAGGAAGCAAGCCAGGGGCAGAGCGAAGCAGGATAAGCGGGAACTGAAGCAAGGCAGAAGCACGGCAGAAGCAGGCTAACTCCGACTGACCAGGCCGCGATAGGCTCTCCCACTCCTGAGCCTGCCACCCTGATTGGTGGGAGCCGGTGTCAGTCTAAGAGGTCTGGCCTCAGGTGTCGACTGATTAATCCTGGGAGTATCCACAGACGTAGTGCCTGGCAGATCCTTTACAGTACTCCCCCTTTTATGAGGGGCCACCGGAACCTTACCAGGAGGACCCGGTTTAGTGGGGAAGAGAAGGTGGAACCTCCTGACCAATACCCCAGCGTGAACATCTCGAGCAGGTACCCAAGTCCTCTCCTCCGGCCCGTATCCTATCCAATGGACCAGGTACTGGAGGGAGCCCTGGATCATCCTACTGTCCACAATCTTGGCCACCTCGAATTCCACCCCCTCAGGGGTGAGAACGGGAACAGGAGGTTTCCTCGAGGGGGACCAGGACGGAAAGCAGCGTTTAAGGAGGGAGGCATGAAAGACGTCGTGTATGCGAAAGGATGGGGGCAGCTACAGACGGAAGGATACAGGGTTGAGGACTTCAATGACCTTATAAGGCCCAATAAATCGGGGAGCAAACTTCCTGGACGGGACCTTAAGGCGCAAGTTCCTAGACGACAACCACACCAGATCCCCAATGACAAACCGGGGGTTAGCAGAACGTCTTCTATCAGCCTGAATCTTTTGTACGCTCTGGGACGCCTCTAGGTTCTTCTGAACCTGGGCCCAGACTGTGCACAGTTCCCGATGAACGTCCTCTACCTCGGGATTATTGGAACAACCAGGAGAAACGGAGGAGAACCTTGGTTTAAACCCGAAATTACAGAAAAACGGGGAGACCCCTGACGAGTTACTGACCCGGTTATTCAGGGAAAATTCGGCGAGGGGAAGGAATGAGACCCAATCAAATTGACAGTCAGAGATGAAACACCTTAAATATTGTTCCAGGGATTGATTAGTCCTTTCCGTTTGGCCATTAGTTTCGGGATGGAAGGCGGAGGAGAAGGACAGATCAATCTCCAACTTTTTACAAAAAGCTCTCCAAAATAAGGAAACAAATTGTACCCCTCTGTCAGAAACGATATTGACTGGGGCCCCATGGAGACGCAAAATGTGTTTAACAAACAAAGAAGCTTCCTCGAGAGGATGCGGTTGTTTCTTACACGTCTTTCGACAGGGCGGTTTCCCTAGTGGTGGCTACCGGCCCCGATGCCTGGTTATCTAAGTCGGATATTGAATCCGCTTTCCGCCTCCTGATTGCACCCTGATTGTTTCCATCTTTTAGATTGCCAGCTTGAAGGCCTTTTCTACATCGATATGTCTTTGCCGATGGGCGCTCTATCTCGTACCGGTATTTTGAAATATTCACTTGTTTTCTAGTATGGGTTATCAGGTACGAGGTGGGCACCTCCTCGGTAATATATTATCTCCATGATTTTCTTTTTATTGGCCCCTCTGAAGCCCACCAGTTTGAGTTTATTTTGAATTAGTTTAGTTTTTTCGTTAAATTTTTTGGCGTTCCCTTGTCCAAAGAGAAAACAGAGGGTCTGGTCCATTGCCTATGTTTTTTGGGCATTCAAATCGACATGCATCGCATGATCCTTTGCTTGCCTGAGGATAAGCTGCTGCGCTTACACCTCAAATTGGAGGCAGGGGCATAACTTCTAAAAAGGTTACCATATTTCAGTTACAGTCCCTGCTGGGTCAGTTAGTTTTTGCTTGTGAGATTTTCCCGATGGTTTGGAAATCTTTTTTGATGGACTTTGATGCAATCTATTGTTTCCCAGAACCTGAAATTACTAGCCATGATCTTCAGCTGTTTACAGATGCCGGCGGCTCCAATGGTTATGGGGCTATTTTTTGTTATTATTGGTCCGCTGACAGATGGCCGCAGATTTGTATTGATAAAGGTTTTCATAAAGACGTAAAGTTTTTGGAGCTGTTTCCAGTGATTGTGGCCATCGATCTTTGGGGTTCCGCCATGGCTAACAAATGTATCCTTTTTTGGTCCGGGTAGCTGCTATCAATAATCTTACATCCAGTTCTCTGCCAGTGTTAACCTTGATACGATAGTTTAGTTTTAAGATGTTTACAACTCAATATTGTTTTTAGTGCAAAACATGTTCGTGGTATTGTGAATGTTGTTGCTAACGCTCTTTCTTGTTCACAGTTGGATCGTTTCAGGGATTTTCATCCTCTGTCAGACACGGAGGGGTCCCTATGCCCCTCTTCCCTGTGGAACTTTTTGCAATGCACAGTTGACACCTGTATTGGAGAATTCCTTGGCTTCCTCCATGTGGTCGTATCATGGTAAGGCATGGTCTGAATGGTTGGCTAGTGGTCATGATATACTGGACATCAAAACTACAAGACATATGACAGTTGACTATTTATCTAAGCTCCGTGACGTGGGTGTTTCTGCCACTGCAGCCGTAAAAACAACTCTCCGGGGTGTCCTTTGTCCTAAAGCTATTGGTTTGGATTGACGTTACTAAGGATATCCTTTTTTAGTTTGATTCTACGGGATTGGAAAAAGGACACAGTAAACGCTGATCGAAGGCATTTCTTTTCCTTTCCTTCCCCCACTCAAGTTGGCCAACAACTTGCGATTGTCCATCGAAATTTGAGGCCCTTTTTTGCAGTATTCTTTTTCCTTGGCTTTCTTTTGCAATCTGCGTATATGGCGAATTGTAGTTCCCTTGCAGGGCCAAGATGTCGGGCTTGCTTTTTGATGATGTAGTTTGTTCTCTCGGATTCGTTTAAAGTGCGTGTTCGGCGTTCATAAATGGATGCAATGGATGCGGCACTTGGTTGACAGTAAATAGAATCAATTATGTTTTTTGCCCTGTGTCTTTAAGTTTCTAAATATGCATCTTCTCGGTCTCCTGCTTCTTGTTTTATGGTTCATGCTTCTGGTTTACCCTTGACTAAGTTTCAATTGGAGTCTCTTTTCAAGAAATGTGTATATGTCGTGGGTGTCCAGGCGTCAAGTTAAAAACGACCCCACGAAATTTCAGAAGCCATCACAACTGCGATGCTTCCTAACTGAAGGTAAGGGGGATTGATAGGATTTTAAACATCTCTAGGGGCGGTAACTGGAAACAATTGTTGGCACGCAAAGAGGCCAGATGGATTTTTGAGTTGGACACTGTGACTCCAAGGGGCCTGAACGAACAACTGAGTTTTGTTCCCTTCATACGTCCTATCTTTCCGTAGTTTCTTACTATTGCTTAGTAAAGACAAAAAATGTGACAAATACGGCGCTCCCCTAATGTATTAACGTTTCAAAGTGGGTGCAATTGGTGAGTGGTGAAACATAAAGGCTCACCCGATGAGGTTGTGCTGGATGGTCGGCACATCTCAACTTTTTCACATATTGGGTCGTAGTGGACCTCTGTTCACCGTGGTTTGCTCTGGCCTCCGGAGCTGACTCTGGGTGTCTGTTCCCTGGGAATAGGGATCCTCCCAGCGTCCAATGAATGCAGAGTAAGGTGAAGAAAAAAAACCTCCTATGTGGGGCGCTTCTGTTGGTGATATAAGCACAATCCCAATAATAGAGAATGTTTCTTTTTCTTATGTATAGGGACGAGCGATCGTTACTCCGATCGCTAGTCCCTGTACATTTTCATGTCGGCATTGCATCTCCCTGATTGCACAAAGATGATTTTTAATTCTGCATAAAAGAGCAGATCAGCCGATGAACAAGCGTTTGCTCGTTCATCGGGTGATCGTTGCCCTGATTACACAGGGCAATGATCGGGAATGAGCATTTATTGTTCGGTCAGTGATATACGGTCCATATGTCGGCCACATTTCCCAGACCGAACACAGTGCAAGGAGCCGGGCTCCTAGAATCATAGTTATCTATGACACTGGGAGTCCCTGCCTCGCTGCGGGAAAACTGTCCCGTACTATAATCATGTTTTCAATACGGGACAGTAGTTCCGCTGGGAGGCTCCCTGCTGTGTGTTCGGTCGGGGATATGCGGCCGACGTACGGACCGAACACACTCGTGTGAATTGCAACATGCATTTTGATATCTTGGTTTAGGAAAGGGAAATTTGCCACAATACAAATTTGCAGATATTTTTTTATATGTTTTCTCCATGTAAAACAGTTCTTATGATAGGAAATATTGTAATGTTACATTGCCCCACATGTTTTTTAGAAAATAATGAAGTAAATTGCATTATTTACCACAATTGACTGAGAAAAAAAATATATAAGACAGGCCTGATAAGTGTATTACCCAATTGAACAAATTTCCTTTGGTTACAACTGATTATCTTAGTTTCATGGACTCAAATCTTTTGGCCAATTGATAATGATAATCTTTACATCTATGGTCCCATTTAGTCTGTATTTTTTTTCCATTAATCCACCATGCTTCCTTTTACTAATAGTCTGGCCTGGCCTCAGAGTAAGGCTATGTTCACACGCTGTGTATTCAGGCATTTTTCAAGGCGTAAACGCCTCAAAAAACGCCTGAAGGAACGGAAGCTGAACACCTCCAAACATCCGCCCATTGATTTCAATGCGAAAGACGGCGTTTCGTTCAGACAAAGTTTTTTTTTTTTTTTTTACGCGGGCGTTTGAAAAAACGGAACGTTAAAAAACGTCCTGCAAAAAAAGTGCATGTCACTTCTTGAGCCGTTTTTGGAGCCGTTTTTCATTGTATCAATAGAAAAACAGCTCCAAAAACGCATCAAAAAACATCTGATGCTTTCAATAAAAACGTCTGAAAATCAGAGGCTGTTTTCCCTTGAAAACAGCTCCGTATTTTACAGCCGTTTTTACTTTAGTGTGTGTGAACATAGCCTAAAGTTCAGGATTATGATAGACTCTTTTTTTTTATTGGGAAAGAGGGGTTGAAATCCCTATTCACCTTATGTATGACTATTGATTAACAAAGAGTGGAAAAATCCCAATTTGCTGCATTTAAAAAAATAAATGAAAAACGATAAATTCACGTTGAAGTTTTTTAGTGTTTTGTACAATTAAAGG